>NW_006399753.1:5675670-5690417 GCF_000299155.1 Elephantulus edwardii | reverse complement strand
ACATTCTCTAAAACATCCACTCAGCATTCAGGTTGAGTCCAGGACACAAGGGAAGAAAAAGAGTTGGTGTTTGAGAAAGAATCATTAAAAGGAGGAGGAAACGGAACATGTGGTTAGCTGCTTCTAATTCATGCCACTGGCTTTGTCCCCTTCTATCAGTGCAGGAGAGACATCTCTAGCCCTGGTAGTAGAGTGGTTGAAATTGTTGACTAAGAAGCAAAAGTTTGGAATTTTGAATCTATCCGTGACTTTTCAGGAAAAAGATGTGACATAAAGATTTAGAGCCTTGGAACCTCCATGGGACAATTCCTTCTGCTCTACAGGGTCATTATGCGCTGTAGTGCACTCTACAGCTAGTTTGCTTGTTTGTTTTGGTTGAAAACCATGGGGAAGAAAATGGATCTCGGTTGCCGGTGCCTAGTTACATAGATCTTCACGGAAAACTGGGATGACTGAAGTCAAGAAGAACCAGGTACACAGGATGGCAATATTACCATTAGGGAGAAAACCAATAGCAAGTGTCTATTGCTACGGGGCATTGCCAACTCATATCAACACATCAGAAGAGCTGATCTGCTCAACAGAGTTTCGAAGGTGCATTTATGGATACAGACCACCTTATCTTTCTCTCAGGACGGAGCTGGGGCATTTTAACCTCTGACCTTACAGTTAGCCACTCAGAGTTTCATCACTGCCCCAGCAGACTCCCCAGGAAAGAGAGGGAGTGTAATGAGCCGCAAGTGTCCGAGTGGGGAATCTGATTGCAGGGGTAGATTAACATGAAGCAAGGTGTGCATAGGCCTAATTGTATTTATTTGCTAATCTGTAGTATAGGGAGCTCTAGGTAGCCGAGTGGCAAGAAGCTGCACTGCAATCCTGAAAGCACGCAGTTAAGAGGCCACCAGCTGCTTAGTAGAAAAAGATGGGCAATCCCCTCCCGTGCGATTAACTGCCTCTGAAAACCTGCTGCAGGGTTAGCTATGGGTCGGTTCCGATCCAATGGCAAACAGCAACAACAATCGGTAGTATACATTTTTCAGATAAATGAATGTCATGTAAAATTTCTCATTCGGAGTAGTAAACACAACTACGTCAATATATAGATATTTATTGGATAATTCTCCCTTTTCGGAAATGGAGGGAAAAACAATGATAAGGGAATGAGGTTGTTCACTGAATTATCTCAACACAGCCCTGCCGCGTCCCACCTGTGTGCCTCGCTGCCTGATTGGAGGAGTCTTACTTGATACTCTTGGAAAACCTGATCAGCTCTGTCAATAAGGACTCAAGCAATCATTCTGTGGCACGATTCTCTTGCCGTCCCCTTGCACCAGCTGCCTCTAATGACAGAGCAGGAAGGAAGTGGAAACAGCTGTCTACTAATGAGATGAGTGGCTCGGGGACTGAGGTAGACTGTGGATGTGTTACTAAAAGAGAATGGATGCCACTGACATTATTCAAGCTTCAGGAAAGCAGAAGCGAGAACGGCAAAGTCGGATTCTGCACTGCCGGCAAGTTGGGTTACCAGGAGACGGAAGCTGAGCAGGCAGGA
Organism: Elephantulus edwardii; assembly: GCF_000299155.1. NCBI lineage: Eukaryota > Metazoa > Chordata > Mammalia > Macroscelidea > Macroscelididae > Elephantulus > Elephantulus edwardii. Next base: position 5,688,865 of record NW_006399753.1, on the reverse strand, counting down.
AAGTGGGAGCAACCACAGACTAATCTCATTGTTCAAATGAAAACAAATTTTCAAAGGGCAACTGCCCCATCAAGTTTCCAAGGCTATAATCTTTCTGGAAGCATCTTACCCTCACCTCTGTCCTCTTCGGGGTGACTGATGGGTTTGAACTGTCAACCTCTCTGTTAGCAGCCAAGAGTTGAACCATTGAACTGACAGAACTCCTTAACCACAGCTTAGGGAGTTATGATATTTCAGTTATATATGAAATGAAATGGTTTCCTCCTTGTTCTGAAACTTTCAGTAAAAATACTGTTAAAATGACTCTCATCAGGAAACACAGACTGGGGAGGCTGAGTGAGGCATGAGTGGCACTACTACGCTAGGACTGGGACTGAAATAGATACACAAGCCAAGTGCGTTGCGAGCCATTTGTTCTGCTTCCAGCGGTCAGAGAGGAGGTGGCGTTTGAGTTGGCCTTGCAGGGTACGGAGAATGTATGGAGTCTGATTCCAGATCACTTTGTTCATCCCCAGGACCTTTGAACTCAGCAGCTTCACACACCCACTAGTGATGGCTGGCCAGTTTGAGCAATAGCACTTCCCTGGGCAAACCAAATTGACTCCCGTCGTGCCCATTTGGCTTGGGAGTGTTCAGATGCTGTTGAGTAATCTGGCTAGTCATCTGCATCTAATGCTGCATTATCAAAGAAAATCCTTTCTTCAGCTGGACAGAATATGTTCAAGGCTGATTGCAGACACCATCCATCTGTGAGCACAGCTTCTCATTGCGTGTCTGGGTGATTGAAGAGTACATGGAACCCTGTGACACAAGAATCCAGGCACATCTTTTCAGTTGAAATTTAAAGGGGAAATAATAATACAGATTTTGTGTCATGTTCTTTTCCTGAATTATTGTCTCAAGAAATAGTCCCTCTGTGTTCTATTATCTATCCTACCCAGAGGCAAAAACCGTAAAGTCGTCAAACGGCAGCTCATGCCAGTGATCTTCACCAGTGATCCTCACAGCATGTCCGAGGCAGCATCACCTGTAGTTAGGTACACACTTTCTGGAGACAGTCACATAGCTAATGTTCCAGCGGGGTTTGGAGGCTGTAAATCACATGGGATTTACAGCCCATCTTTCTTAGACTCATTTGTGGATTTGAACTGGTTGCCAATAGGTTAGTATTGCAACTTGCTCTGGACTATGCAACTAGGACTCCCTGTCAAAGTTCCCATTCTAGCTCTCTGATTAAATATCCATATACTTCTTGATGGCTTGGTAACAAAGAGTTGTGCAGCCAACCAAAGGGTATGTGGTTCGAAACTACTCACTGATCTGCAGGAGAAGGATGGACCTGCGATTTGGTGCCTCTGAAAACCCACTGGAGGGTCAGCTATGAGTTGGTTCCGACTCAGTGGTCCACAACATCCTTGCTTTCATTCCACCTTACATCAGTTTTATCACTTAAAAGAAGATCATAGTTTAATCTCATGGCACAACTACTGATTAGCTAACAAGTAGGTTGTTATTCAAGCCCAACCAGTGGTTTTGTTGGGAAGAGTCCTGCCCGTGTGTCCCTGTGAACACTGTTGTTGTCACTGGTAGGTGCTTTCTAGTTGTCCCCAACCCATATCAATCCTGCACAGAACAGAACCCTCCATTGTGTGTAGCCGCCTTCACAAGTCCTCTGTGTGCAAGCCCGTTCCTGCAGCTTAGGAAACGCTGAGTTGTTCCATTCTCACCCATGGGGTGACTATGAACTGAAAATTCACTTGATGGCACATGACAACAATCAGTAGTACCCGTCTCCTAGGATTTGTTTGAGGATCAATTGTGACAGAAATTCTAAGGGTATACACGTATTAACTGAGGGAGAATCCTTTCTGAAATGCTGGGGGGGTTTGCACTTCCTGGCGCATTTCACTCCAGCCACTTACCTTCTCTGCACTCTGTACCCTGGCCTAGTCCTCACCAATGGGATCACTTTAACCATTCACTGTACAGAAAATGTGCTCTGGAAACTGTTTACACAATGACAGCTGTGATACTTTTACTAACAGGAGGACAGCTGCAAGGGCCATTACCAAACAGCCACACCGTCCCTCTGCTGAGTCAATACTCTGGACCCAGTGTCAGCAAACACTGTACCTGCATCTTGTCATTTAATCCTTCCCTGAGTCCTAGTCAGAGGGATTGATTCCGATTTCATCTCATAGATGCAATAATGGAGCTCATCGTAAGCAGAAGTTGGACGCAGATCTCACTTTCAATGAGCTCCAGGCCTTGAGTTTGAACCTGACCATCTGAGAAGAGAAGCCCAACGTTAATATCATTACTGCTGTGTCTCCTGACTCAGCCTGCATTGCCTCTACCAGCTTACACAGCTATAGCCACCATGGGCTGTGGAAATTACTAAACGATCAACTCCTAATCAGAGGTTGGCAGTTTGAACCCAGCTGAGGTCGCTGAGAAGACAAGTTTAGCCAGCTGCTACCTCAGGTGTATGCTGATTTTGTTGCTGTCCTTATGTACAATTGAGTCAGAATTGGCTCAAAGCCTGATATGCTTCATGTCTGCGTGTCTAGACCTTCAAGTTTATGCTCCTATTCCAATGACAGCAAACCAGTCTCACGTTAACTCCTCATTTTCATCCACAAAGTCCGCTAATATGCAGTAACTGCTATAGGAGCTTAGCACTTAGAGAATGGGATTTATATCACACATGTCAGTATTGCAAGTGGGTATTAAGTAACCCACCACATTAATCTCCATGACAAAAATATTAGTCTCTGTGGATAGATAACTTCAGCTTTCTAACTAAGCACATAGCAATTTTGGTAATAAACAACTTTGGTTTACAGGAAGAATTCATACAGGAGCGAGGATTCTGTATTCTCTTTTGTCCTATCATTGCATAATTCCCCTAATGTGTCTAAATCATCCTATTATTGATTTACACATGCAGGCATAAACATATTTGACAAATTGTTAATGATGGTAAAATATTCACCCCATAATATTAATTGAAAACAGAACATAAAAAATTCAGTGAGACCTCAGTTCTGTATAATGCAAAATTATAACTTACATACTAGGCGGAAAGTCATTAAATATTAACAGAGACCAACTCTAAATGTGACTTTGGATGTGATTTGTAAATATTTTTACATTCATTAGTGTTATTTAAATCTATATAATAAATGCCTATTAATTTTGCACTGAGGGGTTCAAATGCCTTAGTGCATAGAAAAATCTAAGATCCACGTTCTGGGCTGTATTTCACTTTTTCATAGACGGGGTCTGTGCGAATTGGAACCATCCTGATGATGTTAACAAGACATCCAGGAGGAGCCAGGCAGTGGTACAATGGCTAAGCTCTTGGTTGCTGACTGACCTTTAGTGGTTTGAACTCGTCAGCTGCACGGTGGAAGAAGGACGTGGCAGTCTGTTCCCATAAAGATGAAGCTCAAAACAAACTCACTGTTGTCCAGTTGTTTCCAACTCACGGGGCTTGTGAGGCTGTAGATGGCAATGGGACGAGCTTGTCCATTTTCCTTAGGAGAAGCCACTGACAGGCTCCCACCACTGGGGACTCAAGGACTTTGGCTTAACAGTGCAACTCTCCACAAGTGATGCCACTGAGCTGTCTCCCTACTGTTGTCTTAGCCATAGATGTCAAGCCATAGACGACTCATAGCGACCCTATGAATGAAAGACCTGAACACTTGTAAAATTTTCATCATTTCTCCAAGTTCATAGGGTTTCTGGAGGCAAGCTATTACAGAAGTGGATGCCACTCTCCTCCCAAGCTTGTTTTAATCGGGGAGCTCCACCAAATACTGTCCACCATGGGTGACCATTATCACGTTTGACTCATCAGTGTCACAGTGTTTAGCATCACAGCAACCACGAGTTACCACTGTACAGCAAATGGACAGACCAGTGCTGTATGGTAGTCTATGGTATATTTAATACTCTTTGTCAACATTGCAATTCAAATTCTTGAAATCCTTTAGTTTTTCTTCTTAGTTGCCCAACTTTCACATGCATATGTAGTAATTGAAAATATCATGATTTGGGTTAGATTCCTCTTAGTCTTTAAATTAACATTCTTGTTCCTTAGTATTTTAGAGAGATCACAATAGCAAGAAAGTGGAACTAGTCCAAACGCCCATCAAGAAACATATATATAGAGAAACTGGTATATTCACACAATGGAATATTATCCAGCACTGAAGATGACAGCCTGGGAAATCTTATATATACTTCTGCTTTGCTCTACAGGGTCACTGTGCTTCAGCATCTGCTTGAAAACAATGAGTCTGATAATTTTTGGCTTAAGGTATAAATATCATATTTTTAAATCAGTAATAAAATGATTATGAAATATAGCATAAGAAAGGTTATACTAATTTATTATTTAATTTTAAAACTCACTATTTAGTCAATGACTATTATATACTCATGGTAATAAGCAGTAGTTGGTATTTTTAGGTAGCATCAAGTTGGCTGCAATTCTTGATGATCCCAAAAACAACAGAACAGAGCTCTGCCCCTTCCTGCAAGAGGCTCACTGTCTCCGGCATGTTCTGAGTCACTGAGTCAATCCATCTTAATGACAGCCTTCCTGTCTTTCTCTGACCCTTTATTTTTCCCAACACAAAATCTGTTTACAAGAACTGGTCCCTCCTGTCAATAGGACGTAAATATGTGAGCTGAAGTTTCACCATCCTTGTCACTAAAGAGCGTTCTGGCTGCACTGTCTCCAAGACAGATTTGTTTGTTCTTTTGGCAGTCCACGGAATATTCAGTATGCTTTATCAACTCGACAATGCAAAGGTATCAATTCTTTGTCAGTTATCTTCATTCACTGCCCATCTTCCGCATGGATAGCAAGCAAGTGAATGTTTCATGGCTTGGAACAGGTGCACCTTAGTTTTTAAACTGACATCCTTGCTCTTTGGCACTTTGGAGATTTGAAGGCTGCACTTAAGGTGCATTGACTAGAAATCAACCCAGCTTTCTGGAACTGAAGGTGCATCTGCATGACATCCAAGCCAAATAAATTTAGGATTCAGTTTATCATTTAGGGTTGGGGTAAAGAGGGAGTCAAATGAACAGTTTAAGTCATCAATATCTTTACACAATTTTGTCACGTGGTACAGTGAAGTCCACTGGCCTCAGAGAGCGGCCTCTGTTCTAAAGTTTCCAGCAATTGCAAGTGTTAGTTACCTCATCTTTGATTCTGATGGGGCTCATCTGTTCCTCAGATGGGGTTCTGTAGAACCTGTGTGGCTGCCTCCCACGATCCACCTCTCCCTTCCTCTCTCAGGAGCGCTGCTTTTCCTTTAAGGAATCCATCCAAGTGAGTCGAAGCTGTCCTGTTGATATGTAAATTATTAAAAGGTCTCCCTTCTTTCTATGAATGTTCTATAAACTTTAAACTACTCAATAACACTTCAGAACAAGGTAGCCCTGTGCTGGACTCTACTTTTTATACTTTAGAAGCCTTTCCTACAATTTGAAAGGATTGTCATCTTGTCCCCTAGCGTGGTCCTGCAGGGAGATTAATTCGCCTTATTGTCCAATCTTTCTGAGCCCAGTGGCTGATCACTTGATAAGCAGTGTTTAACCAGGGCTAATTGTCCTCACCTACTCACCTGAAGCAAAGTTTACTGATGTGGCTGATAGCAAGTTGATCTGCTCATCAAAAGGTGACAATCTCTGGTGATTCAGCTCTGTCAGTGGCTCCAAGGGAGAAACATGGGTGACCTCTTCCCACTGCAGTTTACAGCCTCAGAAACCAGTGAAGAGTCGGAACAAACTTAGCAGAGATGAGGTTTCTTCTCTTTCCTTTTTGGGGCCTAATCTCTAGTGTACAATCTCACCTGTTGCAAACCAAGTGAAATCCTGCACTAAAGATTTGGGTAGATTCAATGAAGCCCATAGACACCTTGCTTACTGTGAGCAGTGGGAATTATCCTTATTAATCTGCCTGGGTTGGGGTTGCTATGACAGACCATTTAAGAGACTTGTAGAGATGGGGATGAAGATCAAGAATCCAGCCTTCAATGTGGATCACATCTCAACACCAAAAAATCCAAACCCCTCACCACTGTCCAATAGTCACTGTCATGATCAATGGTGAATAGCTGAAGTTCCTATGACTTCCTTTTCCTTAGATCTAGAACCAACAACCATGGAAGCAGCAGTCAAGAGATCAAAAGACATGTTTGTTGGAAATCTATTAAGTGGCAGTTTAAACATTATAGAACTTCTGATTCCAGCCATGATATTTTTAAATTGCTTCATATGTACCTGAAAGTTGGACAATGAATAAGGAAGACCTAGGAAGTGAAGCTGTTGAATTGCGTGTTGTGAAAGAATATTGACTATCCCATGGACTGCCAAAAAAATTAAACCCATCTGTTTTAGAGGAAGTGCAGGCTCTCCTTAGAGAGAAGGATAGCACAGAACTTGGTCTCACACTCTTTGGGCATGATTTCAGGAGGGGCCAGTCCTTAGGAAAGGACATACTTGCAAAAGTGGAGGGTCAGGGAAAGATGAGAAGATCCTTCATGAGACGGATTGACACAGTGACTGAAACAATGTGGATGAACATGGTAGGATGGCACACAGCAGGACAAGGTTTCAATCCTTGTGTCCCGGTTGACTTGAGGACAGCTGAAAACAACTCTCCCTGTCTCCCTCCCTCCCTCCCTCCCTCCCTCCACCTCCTCTCTCTCTATCTCTAGCATCTCTATCTCTGTTTCTATCATCTCTAATTGTTTTTATGTGCCATTGAACTGATTCTACATCAGGTTTTCAGAGGCTGTAAATCACATGGAAGATTATCCATCTTTCTCTAGCAGAGTAGCTGGTGAATTTAAGCAGCCTGCCTTGCACAATTTCTTACCACTAGGTCACCATAACTCATATGTATCTATCTGTGTGTGCGTGTGTGTGTGTGTGTGTGTGTGTGTGTGTGTGTGTGTGTACGCGCGCATGCGTGTATGTGTGTGTGTCATGACGTGGATAACACAACTTTAATTGTTGAAACTAAGGAGGACCTAAAGCATTTGCTGCAGAGGGTCAAGGATTATAGCCTGCAATATGGATAGAAGCTCAAGAAAATGAAGATTCTCACCACTGGGCCAATTGGCAGCATCATGATAGATGGAGAAGATGTTGAAATTGTTAACAACTTCAGCTTGCTTGGTTCAACAATCAACACTCTTGGCACTAGCAGTCAGAAAATAAAAAGATGAATTACATTAAAAAAAATGCTGTGGGACCTCTCCAGAGTGCTGAAGTGCAAGGATGTCAGTCTAGAGAGTATAGTGCACTTGATCCAGGCCATGGTCTTTGCAATTATTTCCTATGGATCAGAGATCTGGGCAATGAACAAGAATGACAGTAGAAGAATAAATGTCTCTGAGTTGTGATGCTGGAAAACAGTATTGAACATACCATGGATTACCAAGAGAATAAACAGGTCTGTCCAGGAGAAGGTGAAACCAAACTGCTCCTTGGAGGCAAGGATTTTGAGACTGTGTATCACATACTTCAGAAACACATAACCAGGAGGGACCAGTCTTTGGAGAAGGGTATCATGCTTGGAAGAGTGGAGGGACACCACAGGAGAGGAAGACCCCAGATGAGATGGTTTGATACAATAACTGACACAGGTGTGTCAGAGACAGTGAGATTGGCTCAGGATAAGGCAGGTCCCAGAGCTATTGTACATAGGGTCACTCTAAGTTGTAGTTGACTTGACAGTATCATGATAACAACAACATATAAACTTAAAGCAAACTGGTTAGTCTTATGCACATTTCCAATTCTTTCAAAGTTAAAGCTGAAAAAATCTTGATGCTTCTTGCACGCACTCTTCAAAGCTATTCTCGTATTTATCATACTTTGAATTAAATATTCCCTTTTCAAAAAGCTCCTATTTCTTTTGGTTCTCATCATTCTCTGTCCCCGCCTGCCTGATTTTCCATGGTGACTTCAACTAATTTATTTCCATCTCCTCAAAGCAAATGAAATTTCCTTAACCTTTCTCTACAAGATATTACAAAGGACATTACTCACTGTGCCTCATTCCTTCCTACCTTTCTGGCAATTATACGCTCAGTGAGGTATTGGCAAAGGCTGCAGAGAATTCTCTGGTTGATTCATAAACCCAGCTTCATCCAGTAGAAATAGAACCCCTGTGGTTTGCCTTATTTTCAGAATTTTTTATCTATTGCAATGTTTGTTTTATTGGCTGCATATTTTACAGTTGTAGATTTTACTCCTTTTACAATCATCTCCATTTTACTCTATATCCTAGGCTTAAGAGAAAGGGGATGGATATGCCTAAAACCTAGCTTGTCTTTGCAGACCTAGTAAATAGAAAACATGCGTTTTGAATATCTTATACCAGCCAAGGAGTCATGGCAACATAGCACATTATGCCTTAGGCTGTTAATCAAAAAGTCAATAGTTCTAATCCAGCAGTCACCAAAGCTGGACAACCTCCTCCAAGAAGAATGAATGACCTCAGAAACCACTGGAAATGTGTGAGTCACAATCCACCCAAAGGCAGTAGGTTTGAGTTTGGGTTTGAATATTTTCTAGAATGATAAATAAAGAAAAATGAGAAAGAATTCATGTGTGCAAGTTGTGATGTTGGCCAAGAATAGTAGACACATCATGAACTGTCAGAAGAATGAGTACTTCTCCTTTGGAAGAGCAGACAGATTGCTCCTTAGAAGAGAAGCTGGCATGACAACTCCTCACGTATTTGGACATGTGGTCAGGATTGGCCCTTCTCTGGCTACGGACAGCAGGGTTGGTAAACAGAGGCTGAGCGAAAAAGGAAGACCACCGATGAGATGGACTGACAGAGTGGTCACAACCATGGTCTCCAACGTGACAGTGGTGAGAATGGAGCTTGACAGGACCACGTTTCATTCTTTGTACATGTGATGGCTATGACCCAGAACCAACTCTCTGGAACCTCATAACTCGTCACAAGCCTGTGTACTTTTACCAATTGCCATTATTTCATAATAAAGTGGCTTTTCATTTATATCTCTGGGCTAGCATTCTGCTTTGAACTCCGGATTTCTATGCTCAGGAATCCTTGTGATTGTTTCACTTTGATGTTGGATAAATTTGGCATGTTCAGCTCATACCCTCTTCTTAAATCTTGCTCTTCTCTAGAATTTTTCTGTCACCAAGTTTTATAATTTTTCCTCATGTTCATAAATAGTCAACTATGTTTATTAGCTTAATCTTAGGAATATGTTCATAATCTTGATCTTCCCCACCTCTCACCTAAACCAGTGTGGCCTCTGACCTGGATGCTGACGCTCTCTCTCTGAGTTGATTACTTCTTGCCTTCTGCCCCCAGAGTCAGCCTTACCCCTCCTTGCCTCTGTATCTTGGATGGTCAATATCAAGGGGCTCCATCAACTATAATGTTTTGCTTACTGGTTTTTATTACATGCAGAAATGAGTCTCCATTCTTGATTTTTCATAGGTTCAAAATAGCCATTAAAATAGTCACATTGTTACTTTGATAGGCTTTTTATAACATTCTTTCTTTCCTAGAGTCCATTTTGCTCTTTGTTTATACCACATATCTCCTCTTTTGCTAAATTGCATAGACTGTAATTATTCTTGTCTCACTTTTAGGTTTGTCTCTATTTCAGGAGGAAGCGCCAATGGCTTAGAGGCAACACAGGAGTCTACACATCATAGGAGTCTACACATCAGAGTCTACTAATTGACACCTGGCAACAACAGAATTTAGGAAAAATTACTCTTCAAATTTATAGTTTCTTTTTTGTTCTTTGCGTCTTTGTGGACACCTTATGCAATTATTTGGTAGTAGGTCCAATGGCTCATCTATTAGGAAAATTCATCTTAGTTTTTCTCGAAGGCAATCAACAACAACATAGATAGATAGATAGATAGATAGATAGATAGATAGATAGATAGATAGATGATAGATAGGGACAAAGGTTTTGAAAGCAGAAGTGGTATCCACTTCATAAACAACATGCCTCCAAAAACTCTATGAACTTTGATAACTGTCAACAGTTGTAGAGGGGCTTTTTAGGTCTTTTTGTTCGTAGGGTCGCTATGTATGAGTTATGTTTGACTCGAAGGCAATCAACACCAACCACAACATCTTAGTTTATATTTCCCAAACATTAGAAAGGAAGAGAGTGAGAAAGAAGTGAAGAGAAAAGGAAAGAGGAAAAGAGAAGAGAGGAGAGGAGAGGAGAGGAGAGGAGAGGAGAGGAGAGGAGAGGAGAAAGAACACGATATCCATCTAGAATGCTTCTAAGCCACCACCGAAATCATAACTGATCAAGGCAAGATTCTTGGTGTTATTCTCATTGCTTGAGCTAGATCAGCAGTAACATAAAAAATACTTTTAATATGGCACTGGGGACATTATCGCTAGAATCAGATGGATCTTGGCTGAACCAGAGAACACCAGAGGAATGTCTATCTGTGTTTCATTCACTATTCAAAGACATTTAACTGTGTAGATCACAACAAACTGTGGCTAACCTTGAGGAGAATGGGGATCCCAGAATACTCGATTGTGCTCATGTGAAGCCTATACTTGGACCAGGAAGCAGTAGTCAGAACAAAGCAGGGAAACATTGCTTGGTTCAAAATCAAGAAAAGAGTGTATCAGGAATAAATCCTATCTCCATACCTTTTCAATCTGTGTGCAGAACAGATTATTCATGAGGCTGGGCTTTATAAGGAGAAGTGTGGCATCAGAATTGGAGGAAGACTTATCAATAACCTGTATTATGCAGGCGACACGACCTTGCTTGCCAAAACTGAGGAGGAGCTGAAGTGTTTGCTACAGGTCAAGGACTGTAGTTTTCAATGTGAAATGAAGCTCAACAATTAGAAAAAAAAATATTTTCACCACTGGGCCATTTGGCAGCACCTTGATAGATGGAGAAGAGATAGAGGATGTTAACAATTTCAGCTTGCATAACTCGACAATCAACAATCTGGCACCAGCAGTCAGGAAATCAAAAGACGAATTGCACTGGGAAAATCTGCTATCAGGGACTTCTCCAAAATATGGAAAGGCAACAATGTCAGTCTAGAGACTAAGGTGTGCTTGATCCAGGCCATAATTTTTGCAATTACTTGCTATGCATCAACAAGCTGGGCAATGACTAAGGATGATGGAAGGAGATTTAATGCCTTTGAGTCTTGATCCTGGAGAAGAGCATTGAACATACCATGCATGGACTGTCAAGAGATCAAACAAGTATGTCCTGAAGAGGGTGAAACAAGGCTGCTCTCTGGTTTTTGAAGGACATTGAAGCTTCATCTCACGCACTTTGGACCTGTGGACAGAAGAGACCAGTCCTTAGATAAAGATATCATGCTTGGAAGGGTGGAGGACGGCACAGGAGAGGAATACCCAGGATGAGATGGATGGAGCAATGGGGTTAGGTCTATCAGAGATGATTCTTCCTGAGATTGGCTCAGGGTAAGGCAGGCTTCAGAGCTAATGTACATACAGTCATTATGAGTGACAGGCAACTCGATGGCACATAACAGCCGTAACAAAAATGTGCAATGGGTTAGGTTAGCCTAATACATGCCTTTGTTTGGACATTTGAGAAATAACAACTTTATTCTTACTTTGAATCAGAGTTTTAAAACAGAAAATAATATTACTTCTTTCTAAACTCCAGCTATTGTCTTTGGGATTTCTCTGTTTCACACATTTTTCCTAGCCATCCTAGATAATCTTCCATTGGACACGTGTTCATTCTTCTTTTTCCTTATTTATACAGACAGACGGAGTCTAATTATCTAATACGTTCTGCATCTCTTTTATTCACCATCTCAAAGTCCCAATTACTGTTCTTATGGGAACCCACTTTTTTTGTTTCATTGCTGTTTGTCATGTACAAGAAGAAATTATTTCCTTTGTTCAGAAAAACAGGTTATTCATACATTATTATTATAATGCACAGAGATAAAAAAATCATTGTTTTTGTGTTGAATGGCTTCTTTTTTGTTTGTTTCTTCGACTTTCTGGTTTAGTAACCAGGATGTCTAATTATCAGATTTGTTTGCTCCTTTTGAATGTTTCTAATGTGTCTCTGATTTTCATGCTTATGTAGTCCAATCACCTTGCCTTGTATCTCCTGCTGTCTTTTTTTGACAACTAGGACACTATTTGTGAAACAAGTATATCATTTACATGACAATGGCTAGAATAAAATGTACCTGTCCCAGGTAAATTGCCAGTTTTCATGATTCATCATTTCCACTCCTGTTTTCCTGGAGAAATAAAAAAGTCTTTAATGCCAAGCTAGCACAGTGAGAATTTGTGATAATTACAAAGTAAGGTTGCATTTATTCTCTAGAAAAAATTACTTAGGTGACATATTTCCATCTACACTAAGACTCTTGCAAAGGAAATCAATTAGTAATACAATAATTAAATCAGTTTAGAGATTTTAAAGATCCTATTCATTTTAACTCACAGGAAAATCCTTTTCCTCCAAATTTCTCTTCAAAATACTGAAAAAATATTGTATTTATTCTTTTGTTACTGGAAAGACTCCCTCGTTTCTATCTTTAGCTGCACTCTGCTGAAATTCAAATTGATAAAATCAATGCAGTGCTATACAACTCTATTATATCTAGTATATACCACAAATCAGCAACACTCATTACAGCTTTCCATGCGATGGGTGGACATAGCAGATGTACTAATGCACTCAAGCCTTGTGGTCGTGGCTCAGGGCCATACGCTGCTTGTCTATGTTCTACGTAAGGTCCCCATGAATGGGAGTCAACATGAACGGCAAGTGACAGCACCCATAACGATTGTGACGGCCTAAAAACTTCTGTCTTGTCAACTCCTTCCCTGGTTCTAAATCTGTGATTTCCATTAACATTCAAAGAAGACCCAAGAGTCAAAGCTCCTAAGTAGGGCATATTATTAATGACCCTCATCTGGTGTTATATCGCCTCTTGCATTGCTGGGATCCCTCTGGGGCTATGCTTTCCACACATCTACTTGTTAGATGCCGTGGCGTTGGCTACCTCTCACAGTGACCCTGTGAATCCTGCTCTATCCTGAACCATCCACACCATCCCTGCTAACATAATTAAGCCCATTGCTTCATCCATTGGGTCAATTCATCTCATTAGGGGT
>NW_006399753.1:5669929-5674375 GCF_000299155.1 Elephantulus edwardii | reverse complement strand
TCTTGACCCCACATTTCTCCTCATAGAGCCCAGCCTCCCGGATAATCTGTTCTGCATATAGGTTGAAAAGGTATGGAGATAGGATGCATCCCTGGCGGAAGCTTCATATATAAGTTATTAGATGGAGGGCTGGTGAAAGGGAGATAGATGTGAAGGGAGGGGGTAGAAGTGGATGGATATCCTGTGGCATCTTGAAGCGGGAAATAAGTGCGTAAAGGTGCATGTGAGAAAGGCAGGGACAACACTGACACTAAAGTTAACTCCGCAATAAGGGATATACCTTTAACTTGCTAGTCTAATACTTCTCTAAATCTGAACATTCACATTGAGACAGACTAGGAAGAAGGTTGGCCATCCACTTCTGAAATAGCAGGCCATCCACTTCTGAAATAGCAGGCCTCTGAAAACCCTATGTACAACAAAACACATCTACTTGGACTAAAGTCATCCATCTAATAATGTTCCAGACCATATCTGTATGCCCTCATGTTCTTCACCTTTAATAATCAGCTCCCCTGTGCAATTATTCTCGTACGTTCAATAATCAGTGTATCACATGTTTTCAGATACAATATTTTTTAGGATAGTTAATTACCTCAATATGGTAGCTATAATAATGTGAAAAAAATCAGCTAGTTTTATAATGTTAAAAATCAGACAGTCTTTGAATTTCAGTGTATGATTGAATTTCTGTATTTCCTTGAAAGCAGACTCACGTGGTAATGACGAGCTCTAGGTATGGAATGATTCCTTCATAGTTAACATCCATCTCAAAGATCCTAACAGCGTGCTCAGGACACTAGAAACCCTTCAATGGCTGCCCTACCTCATTTTCATAGGTAATTGACAGCCCGTTAGAACTGATGAAAGTGCAATGATGAAAACACATTTGGAAGAAAGGATAAGTCTCTGCTGATGAAGTTTTGCTAAGAGGATATTATGTTTGACATATGCACTTGCTATTTTAGACATTAATTAGATTTCCCCCTAAAATGTCTCCACTTTAAGAATATGTGTAAAAATATAGCAAATATAAACAAAATACAAAGCCACTGCTGTTAAGTGGATTCTGCTCACAGAGGCTCACATTGGGTTCCTAAGGCTGTAAAGCTTTACGGCAGGTGAATGTGCATCTTTCCATCATGGGTTGTCTGGTGAATTAGAACCGCTGATCTTTTGGGTTACAGCCCAAAACATTAGACACTATGCCACCAGAGTTCTATGTAGATAAAAATAAGGACCCTATTACAGCTAAACAGATAGTTAATATTTTAATTTTTATTTACCATTATGACATCAAGATCAGTCCTAGAACACAGCAACACTATTAATATTTCTTAGAAGATCAGAATTAGAATTCAATAATCATCTATTTTTCATTTTACCCCAAGGATTAAACAAACATGCCTACTAACTTTGTACATCTACTGACTTTAAATGCCTACTAATTTTCCAAGAAACTTCCTAAGATGATTTTATAACTATAAACACGGGGTATGGGACACCTACCCTCCTCATTCCCTTACCCTTCTTCATTGTTACCTGTTTTTTCAGCAGTCACTCATTTACTTTCTATACCTTTTGTTCATAGATATGACTTGAATTCCTGAAACAAAGAAAAAAGAACAAAATATTAAATTCAGCATTTTTCTTTTGCTTTGAAAAATAACATTTTTTTTTCTGAGTTTATTTTTCTTTGGCTAGATGCACACATTCAATGCACTCACTTGAGGGAAAGACTTGTTCTCTCTTCTGGTTCAGGAGGTGGGTTTATGCTCTTCACCTTCTGCTTCTTGGTTCCTTAGACATCTCCAGGTTGCCTCACTAATAGGTAAATTTCTCCTAATCTGAAAAAAAAAACCAAAAAACAACAAGGTAGAAAGAATAGGTGATATGCAAATAACATAATTCATAAAACAATCAATAAATTTGCAATTAAATATTAAAATTATTTTCTTCCTTATAAAAATAAATGGAAAATGAAGCCTGCATTATGGAAAAGCTTTCATATTCAGTGGTGGTAGAACATTTGAATTTGAATCAACACTTCTACCATTTGCTAGTTGTTGTTGATAGATACCATTGAGTCGAGCATGACATAGGAACCCTATGAACAGCAGCTGTGAGCCACGTTTTCCCGTGAAGCGTCTTCGTCGTCTCTGCCATACTTGATCCCATTGCTTCGGTCACTGCATCAATCTGTATCATTGAGGGTCTTCTCTCAAATGCTGCCTCTTCATCTTTCCAAGCATGAAGTCCTTTTCTAAGGAATAGCCCCTTCTAACAAAATATCCAAAGCATGTGAGATAAAGCTTTGCTCTCCTTGTCTCTTCTAAGTGGCACAGCATTGGTCAGTGCATTTGCTATTCGGAGGTAGCTCATGGTGGCTGTGATGCTAAACCCTGTGACACTGATATGTTAAATGTGATAATGGTTACCCATGGTGGACAATGTTTGGTGGAGTTCCCCAATTAAAACAAGCTTGGAAGCAGGAGTGGCATCCACTACTGAAAATAGCTTGCCTCTGGAAACCCTATGAACTTGGAGAAATGAAGAAAGTTATACAGGTGTTTAGGGCATTTGTTCATGGGTCACTATGAGTGGCCTACGATTCAACAGCATTTAACAACAAAAACAACATATACCCCTCTATTCCCGATGCCCCATTTTATTTTAATTCTGCAGAAAAATACAGACCAGTTTTTGTGGTTTAGATAATCACTTGCACATTTTTAAGACCCCAGAGACTATTAACGACTGTTAAGACAACAAATTCCGAGGTGTAACAGAAACCAATACGTTATCTAGCCAGCTAATTGGCATGTCCTGTAAAATGGTAACCTTAATCTTTAAAACAAGAAACTAAATTATTAAGGACTTGGGTTGTATACAAACAAACTCAGTAGAAATAATGTGTGTGAATTTGTAACTCTCTGTGTGTGATTTTTGTAAATATGTTTATCAGAAAAGTGAGACATGTTCTCTGTGAGATTATGTGCCCAAACAATTTGCTTCAGGTCTGCTTGCAGACTTTTAAGTCTCTTTTCCACTTGATCTCTGTTGCCTGATCATAACTGCCCCCATTGTGATGTATTGCATAGGAGTAGGCTTCATTCTAAAGACTGAGTCACTTTCTGTAAGAATTTAAGTAAAATAAGTTTCAATTTCTTAGAGTTGTTTTCAGTTAAAGATTTAAAAGCTCTATGATTGCTTTGTGCATACGTATCTTTGCAACTGCTGAACATCAACATTTTTTCTAGAATTTGAAAAATTGTCTTACAGCACAGAATTAAATCAAGAGGAAAATTTCCACTGTACCCGAACTGGTGTGTTTTCCAAGTCAATGCTATCGGCAGGTTCATTTTAAGTTTGAGGAGCTATTTGTCACTGCTTGTGTTTGTTTTCAAGATCATTTACCTACTTTCTGATCAACTCTTATTAGTGCTGGAGTGGGTTTCCTGAATATTCTGAATCACTATTTTAACAAAGAGAAGAAATAGACAGCAACTGAATTCAAGTCTGAATGTGGAATGCAGAGCCCCAAGTTTAGTTTAGAGCTGACGCCAACGTTGCTGGAAATCTAGATTTAAACAAGCTGTTCATTACAACGGTGATGATAACGATGAAATAAATCTCTCTGGTGTTGTATAAACTGCAATACCTACATGAAATTCATTATCTTTCCATCAATTACAACCCATGGCTACCTTTCAGGACAAAGTAGAACTGCCCCATAGGATGTGTATGATTGCGTGATTGTAATCCTTATGGAAGAAGACGGCTACATCTTTCTCCCGCAGACTGGTTGGTAGGTTCCAAAAGCTGGTCTTTTGCTTGGTACTCAGCACTTTAGCCACGACCCCTAGGGCTCCTCACGCAAGCACGGGGTGTCTTGAAGCGCTGAAGGTAGCGTACTCATGTGCGTTCATTTGTTTGTGCCTCTGCTCATCTTCTCATGCTACTCTCTGAGAGCAACAGCTACAGCCATGAAGACGCAGCTTCACAGTTCGCATTGCTTCTTTTGGGATCTGGAAACAGTTTATGTCTTAGAAGCCCTCAAATATTCTGGAATCTGGTAGCTGGGTTTTATCCTTTCTGTGCCCTCAAACGTTTTCATACTCTCTTTCTTTTCTTCACACACTTCTCTCTTCCCACTCTTACCTCCTGCCTCTCCCTCATGTCTCCTCCATCCCCACACTGGACTAGAAATCATAGGTACAGTTTACCCTTCTACTTTTTTAAATTTTATATTGGTTTGCATGCAAAATTCACATACATTTTGCTTCATTCATGAACATTGCGTTTCACACATTCCTTCATTCACAGTGTGTTTCACAGAATCATTCCTATACATTGTATTTTATAAAATCAATCATCTTTGATCTATATTCACTTGGGGAGGGGAATCATTGAGATGCCAGTGTGGTGTCTGAAGGGAGAGGGTGA
>NW_006399753.1:5657526-5664779 GCF_000299155.1 Elephantulus edwardii | reverse complement strand
TTTGTTCTTCAGTTCCTTGAGCTTAAGAAATGCTGAACGAGTTTGGTCCTTTTGATTTTCTGACTCCAGTTCCTTGCACATTTCATTGTAATATTTTGGTTTGTCATTCGTGCTGCCTTTTGGAATCTTCTGTTCAGCTCTTTAGTATCTTGAATTCTTCCTTGTGCTTTGGTTTCTTTGTGCTCCAGTGCAATCTTCAGAGTTTCTTCTGACATCCATTTTGGTCTCTTTTTTTCTCTTTTCTCTTCTGTCTTTGTAATAACCATTTGAATTCTTCCTGGATAATACATTTGACATTCTCCCACAAGTCATTAGGTCTGTGCTCATTAGTGTTCAAGGCCTCAAACCTGTTCCTGAGATGGTTACGTAGTTACATGGGTAAAATCACCATCCACAAGTGTCGACACTGTTATAGGTAGAAACTGGTACCACTTTGGCTTTGCTCATTTCATGGGGTCAGTTACACCTCATCATGGACAGAGCAAGTTTCAAATTTATCATCAGTTTCGTGAAGAAACAGCAATTTGAAACTTAAGTTTTAAAATTAATTTATCTTGCTGCTGTTATAAATATTGAAATTGAGCAAAAGTGATCCAAATCTCAGTAAGATAGTGAAGCAAAACCCAAGAACATGGACAAGTATCCCAGCTGCCTTCCTTCTCAGGTTTTGACAGTTTTCCACCTTTGACTGGAGCAATCTCACTCTTTCCCCATTATTATTTTAGTGTAAAATATTTGAGCTTTCCATCTCTGACACATTTTAACCTTACTCAGATTTTATATTTCTCAGGTTTTACTCTATTTCAATATGTAATTAGCAGTCAAACCACTAATGCAATATGTTCAGTTCATTCCCTGTGTCAGATGTCAGCAAATTTTCCTTGTAAGAGGGTTGCGAAGTAAATTGTTCAGGCTCTACATGCTGTTGAGGGAGCTCTGGTCGCGTGGTTGTAAGGAGTGACCTGTCATCCCAAAGGCACATGGTTGACCCATGGTTGACTCGGTGCGAGGAATATGGGCAATCTCTTCCTCCGAGAAAATCTACTGGAGGGTCAGCTATGAGTCAGTTTCACATTTCACATAACACAGTAACGATGACATGTGCCTTGGCATCTTACAATGTCTCAGTGCTGTCATTGTGGTATAAACGCTGCCATAGATAATATGTAACTTAATGATTTTACTTGTGCTCCAGTGAAACTGTATTTATGAACTTCTTCAAGCTCTGGGTGCTTCTTTATTTATCTCGTTCATTCCAGGTCCTAAGAAATAACTGACCCTGAGGTAAGAACCCGTTGTTGAAAACTTAATTATAGCAGAGACACAGTTTTGCATTCTGCCATTGTCACTCAATACTTTATGAGCATTTCCTTTTGCTTTATAGTTTTCATAATTATCATTTTAATGGCTACATAAAAGTTCATCAGGTTTGGGTGTCATAATTTGTTGTACTATTTCCACTTTGTATGTTGATATTATTGTCACCATTTCACTATTAATGAAATGTCTAATTAGCTATTTCTTTGTCTTTGTTATTTTGACGGCTCAAACGGATGATTTGAATTATTCATATCTTTTCAAATAATCTTTACAATGAGATTTGATTAGCTTTTTATAAACACATTTTCTTGTTGATGCAATTAATGCTCAATATTATATACAAGTACATATGTAGGTGAATAAAGAATCTTCTAAATAAGCACGCATATATTAAAGTACTATGTATAAATAGCAGTATTTTTTTAAAAATCCCCACTGTCAAGGAGTTGATTTCAACTCACAGTAACTTCATAAGACCAAGTAAAAGTGCATCATAGAGTTACCGAAGCTGTAAATCTTATATCAAAGCACTCTATCTCATCTTCCACCTATAAAACGGCTGGTGGTTCCAACCTGCCAGCCTTTGGAGTACTAATTCAACATTTAATCCACTGTACCACCTCAAAGCCCTCAAACTCATTTCCATCTCATAAATCCTGACTCATAGTTCCCGACCTCAACTTTCCAAGTCTGTAAATCTAGCAAGAGGAGACTGCTCCCTTTTCTCTCAAGAAGCCACTGGGTGAATTCAGTGCTGACCTTTTGGTTGGAGTTATTGTTGTTGTGTACCACTGAGGGTTGATTCATAGCTGACCCTCCAGAGGGTTTTCAGAGGCAGGTAATTTCACTTGAAGAGATTGCCTGTCCTTCTCCCACAGAGCAACTGGTGGTATGCCTTCAGAATTGCAGCACAGCTTCTTGCCACTAGGCCACCCGAGTTCCCTGACCTTTTGGTAGCAGTCACAAAACATTATGTAAGAATATAAGAGGTTATCACTTAAAATGAAATGTAGTAAAAATATCTAACATTAAAATGAAAAGAAAATCTGATGCAAACGAATTGGTCCAGCAGAACTCAGCTAAGACATATGCAGGATTAGAGAGAGGACGGAGTTATTAAACTCTTTGAAACAGACTTCAACAATTATAACCTGGAAATCAAGGGCTACTTGAAGGATATATAATTTACTCATTATTCTTTGATTCCTTAGAATTAAAATTAACCACAATATGTAATAAATAAAAAATAAAAATGAGCAGTAACTTAATTTTTAAAGATTCATAGATAAACTGTGAATGTTATATTAAAATACACAATTTAACAATTGTGTATGGTTGACTGGTGAAGAATCAGCCCCTGGAGGGCTGAGAGAGGCAACAGATGAATGGATAGGATAAAGGGAAGGGGAATGAATGGTGAGGTTTCCATAACATGAGGTAAAGTATGGCACTGTACAATGGTATTTGATGTTATAAAAGAAAGTGTACGCAAGAGATTCAATGAAAATCAATAAAAATATGAGAATGATAAAAATTTTATATTTTATAAATATAAGCATGTTTGTGAGTCTATTACTATGCTCCTAATTGTGAACAATTCTTCAACTCAAACTTTCTCAGTGACTCTTCATATCCCATCAAACTCCTTTTGCCCCCTTTTGATCCAAACAATTTGTCACATAGATTGCTGTTGTTGTTATATGCCTTCAAGTTGCCTGCAACTCATAGAAGCCTAATATGCAACAGCTCTGAACCCTCCTCTATCTTAAGCCAATTTCATTGTCTATAACACACGATGGATCGATTCTGTGAGTGGAGTGGTGGGAATGAATGCGTTTGAGACAGCAAGGTTGGCACAGGACAGAACGGTGTTTAGGGCCCTTGTACATAGGGTCACTATGAGTCGCAAATGACTCATTGGGACATAACAACAACAACAACAACATGACACACCTCATTACCCCAGTTACTGTTTCAATCCATCTCATCTAGGGACTTCCTTTCCTGTATTGTCCCTCCACCCTTCCAAACATGATGTCCCTCTCCAAGGACTAGGTCCTCCTGACAACATGCCCAAAGTATGTCAGATGGGCCTTCAAATCCTTGCCTCCAAGGAGCAGCCTGGTTTCACCCTCTCTAGGACAGTTCAGCTTGTTCTCTCAATAGTCCGTAATATATTCAATATTCTTCTCCAGCACCTCACCTCTAAGGCATCAATTCTTCTGTCGTCCTTAGTCATTGTCTAGCTCTCTGATACAGAGCAAGCAATTGTGAAGACCATGGCCTGGATCAGGTGCACTTAGTCTCCAGAGTGATCATTGTTCTAAGCACTTTAGAGAGGTACCCGACAGCAGGTTTTCCCAATGTAAGCTGCTTGCCGGACCCAAGCTGCTTGCCAGACCCAAGCTTGTGGGAGCATGAGACCATATGTGGAGACTGCCTCGCCATATGGACGCTATCCCACCACCCCTGGGCCAAAGACACCAATATCTCAAGAAAGTGGAGATTAATGGAAGGACAAAGGTGGTGAGAGGCCAGAGCCATCAAACCATAGTTGGTTGGGGGTAGAGGACATCCTGGTATGCTGGAGATGGCAAGGAGAGGGAAATGAGCTGGATACTGGCAGGGTGGGATGAGAATGGGACACAACATACCTACCAAGAAGGTGGCCCTGGGACTAACATCTGCATACTCTCATCAGCTCTTTTGGATAAAATGCTTATCTGTCAAATTCCAGTGATCCAGAACACCCAAATTAGGATGAACTGGGGAGAAGGAGTGGTCATCCACCTCCAAAATAATAGGCCTTCGAGAACTCTATGTCTCATAGATTAAACATGACTTTTCTAGAATTTTCTATAAATGGAGTCATACATTATGGATTAAGTTACCTGTAAAACCACCAGCATCAACATGGCACTGGTTTTAATGACTGTCAAATTCATTAAACAGCACATGGCAAAATATTTCCTAGACATTCTGTGAAAGGTAAGAGTCTTCAATGCACACCCTACTTTTTGATGCATCTACACTCTCATAATGTGCAATTCAGGAAAAAGCCTGACTCTTCTCCTCCACAACATCTAGCTATAAGTCTTCCATCTAATTCTCCAAAACATATATGAACATGAAATGAATTTAGAAGGACAGATACAGTACTTACTCCATGAGTGCTTAAGACTCCCAATTTAAGGAATACTGGGTTAAAAATTGTATTTTTACACAAATACCATTTTTCCCCTGCCAGGCTTTCCTTCCATGCTTACAAGAATATCTCATAGGATGAGAGCTCAGTTGCTTAAAAAAAGTACAAGAGTTTATAACAAGAAAATCATTTGCATATAAATATGGTGGTGAGTCACAATGGATGATCCCAATTTCCTACAATCCAGAAAGCACAGACTCAAAAGTTGATCCCTGAATTATCTGATAATATTCACTTATCAACTGACCCATCTGAGTGACCTAGAATATTATCCTACAAATGTCTCTTAGTTGATTATGGATATTTTTTTAAAGTAAGACTCTGAAAATATATTTTCACATTCAAGTTTCAAAAAAATTGACCTAAGGGAGCTCTGGTGGCCTAGTGGCTAGAATCTGCACTGCAATCCCAAAGGCATGTGGTTCAAATCCACCAGATGCTCTGCTGGAAAAGAAAGGGCAATCTCCTCCTGTGCCAGCAGTCGGATCGTAATCGACAGTACACAAAAAGAAAAAGGTAAATAAAAAAAGAAGACAAATATTTAAATAAATAGATAGAGATAGATGATATAGATATAGATATAGATGATATATATATGAATGATAGATAGAGATAGATGATATAGATAGAGATGACATAGATGATATAGATAGAGACAGAGACAGAGACAGAGATAGAGATAGAGATAGAGATGATATAGATATAGATGTGTGTGTATATATATATATGTATATATATACATATATGTATATATATATACACACACACAATAAATACACACACACACACACACACACACGCACATATTCTTAAAATCTCCAAAACCATTGGCCTTAATAAACTTCACCCTGGTGCCAGAGTTTCATGACTACTTCACCTGCCCAGTGTGTGTGTCAGCATCTCAGCTCTCAGCACACTCCTTGGAATGTCAATCATCTTCCTTGGCAAGTACAGATAATAAATGTGAATTCGCCTGGAGTTACCAGCGATTGTATAAAAATATACATACATATCCGGCAGACATTATGAACATTATTTGTGATGAATATGAAAATGATTAATTGAGGGAAACAGTAGTTAAATTTTCAAAGCCTGATGGAAGACAGGGCAGCAGGATCAAATACCTGTTATGAGTTGACTTGTGACTTCTCCCCAACCCTATATGTACTAGGATACAAAATTCTAAGAATACAATCCTATTTGTAACTAGATTTTACTTTGTTATGCTAATGAGGCCACATCAGTGTAAAAGGTATCTTTAACATACTAACTGTGAGATATCAGAAGAGAAAAATAGATAGAAAACCAGCACAAACAGAATAGAAGATACATGCCACTCCGAGGCTGTCAAGGAATCAAGGGAGGGCCAGGTCTACACAAAGTTCTGTTCTCAGAGTGGGTGGTCAGTGCCTTGAATTCAAACTCCTAGCCTCTTAAACGATGAGAACATTTATTCATGCTCCTTGTGCTATTATTTCTGGTAGGGAGGTACTAGGTTACTAAGAGTATATCTGATCGCATTTGATGCTTGATTGCAAATCATTTCCTTTGATCTCTTTTTTCAGTGGTTTTTATAATACTGCCTTAGAGAAATCTTTATTACTCTGGATTTGAAGACAAGAAGATTGTGTTGAAAACACCAGTAATTATTGACAAGCTATCCAGGATTGAGTAAGCCATTGGATCGCTCTCAATCTTCATGGTTTATTTTTAAATGACAATAATTATAATAATTTATAGTATTTTTTTGCATTATTTGAAAAGAGGATAATGAATGTCAAAGGTTTTGGCAAAAAGATGCTAGAAATTTATCAAAGACTAGCAATTTATCTGTCATTAGAGCCGTCTTCAGAGTTACTGACTTTACCGAAACCCTCTCTTTCGGAGCCAGTGGCCTTTCATTTCACTGAGAAGGTTTCGCATCTTGGATTGACTCTCCACACGTTGCTCAGGGTCATACTGATACAGCACTTGGCATGAAGTCTGGCTTGGATGTAACACGAGGGAAATGACTCTGGATTCTGTCTGTGATGCCATGGCTGCACCAAGCCGTGTCACCATCGAGAAGGCTGTCAGCTGCGGAGAATGCCCCTCTCACGCAGGCAACCTTTTGTTCTTCGTATACACCTGTCAGGTAGTGACAGGCAGCCTCACCTGAATGATGTAAACTAGTGTGAGGACTAAGCAGTGTGGTCTGTAGGTTTCGTGACAGCCGTTTTATCACAATACAAATTACCTGTGAGGATGCTCTTTCAAGTGCCAGGTTCCTGAGTCATTCTGTGATGACCTTCTCGCCAGAACATCTTTCAAAGGAAGCATCTCAGCTATTTCAGCCTGTGGGCACAAAAGTGAGTCAGGCGTGAGTCCCATGTTCTATTCCTGGGATAAATGAATCAAATTTGGTGGCAAGAAAAATCCTACCTGGAGTTTTCTGGAGCTACTAGCGAGATAAAGAAAGAGAGCCACAGTGGGCTGCATGAGGCAGTGACTGCAGCAAAGCACGCCTACATAGAAACAGTTGTGAGAATGGTTCAGAGTCAAGCAGTGCTGTCTTCCACTGTGCTTAGGGTTGTTGGAACCAGCTTAGCAGCCCCTAATTACAACAAAGGCAGCTAAAGCCGACTGGGTCAGGATAGTTCTGAGATAGAAATTGTTGACGAGACATGACAATTATTACCAATAGATACCAGAAAAGTATTGCAGACATGGAGTAAAAAAAAAAAAAAAA
>NW_006399753.1:5655291-5657426 GCF_000299155.1 Elephantulus edwardii | reverse complement strand
ATATTACACATTTTACTCATGATACTGCAAAAAGTTCAAGCAGGATGTAGAAGAGGCCATGGGACCAGGAATAACATTGCTGATGTCTGCTGAATCCTGGCTGAAAATAAAGAATACCAGAAGAATATTTATTTGTGGTTTATTGGCAATATGAAGGCATTTGACTGTGTGGATCATAACAAGTTGTGGTGGTCATTGAGAAGAATGGGAGTCTCAGAGCACATAACTGTGCTCATATGAAACCTATAACTGGGTTATAAGGCTGCTGTGTGAACAGAGCAGGGGAACACTGCATGGTTTAAAATTAAGAAGGGAGTGTGTTAGGGATGTATTATTTCTCCAACCTATCCAATATTTATGCTAAGCAAATAATTCAAGAACCTGGACTCTATGAAGAGGAATGTGGCCTCAGGACCAGAAGGAGACTCATCAATAACCTGTGTTATGTAGATGACAAAACTCTGCTTACTGAAAGTGAGAAGAACGTGAAGCACTTGTTGCAGAGGATCAAGGCATAAAGCCTTCAGTAAGGATTGCATCTCAACATTAAGAAGACAAAGATTCTTACCATTGGACCAATAGACAACATCATGATGGATGAAGAGGAGATTAAACCTGTCAACAGCATCTTACTTGGATTCATAATTGACACCTTGGTATAAGCAGTGAGGAAATGAGGTAACACATTGCACCAGGGAATTCTGCATTTAGAGACCTCTCCTAATTTGCCAGTCATTGTTTATAATAATAAACATGTTACATTGCAACTTCCATTTGATAGACCTGAAATTATCCTGTTTTTATAAGGATTGAAAATTCATCTCCTTGAGTATTTTATCATTAAGTGAGAGCATATGATTTATAAAGTTCTTCTTCCATTTCTTCCTGCATCAGTTTAAGAAATCATAAACTGGTAAGATAAAAAAATACAAATATGTTAATAAGTGAGAGGATATGATTTATAAAGTTCTTCCACCATTTCTTCCTACATCAGTTTAAGAAATCATAAACTGATAAGAAATACAAATATATTAAATTTGTAAAGAGAAATATTTCTCATGCCCCCTTATAGAACACATTCCAAATAACTTATAGTTATTAAAACAAAGGAGAAGCATGAATGGGAAAAACAAAAACAGAGAAAGGTAGCCTAGATACTTTCACAAAATTTAAAATATATTCCATCATCTAGAGTTTTTCTTCTTTCTATCTTTGCTACAAAGTGACTGGATGTTACTCCTGAAGATAAAATTTTTATATAATCACAAATATGACAGCTTCTTGAAAGTTTCTAAAAAAAAGAATTCTCACATTTTCATCTTTACAGTGAACTAACACTGGTAGCATTATTCCGTATGATAACTTCTAAAAAGTGATATTAGAGGTAGAACACTGACATTTTTCCCCATTACATTTGGGGTCAAGCACACTAAAATTAGAATTATCAAAATTAGATGGGGTTCTGATTTTCATTTTATCTGAATTAAGTTTTTATTTTGGGATCACATCACTGGAAACATGATGAATTATTTGTCACACATCCCTCACATCACACCCTGTGAACTCTTCACCTCACTAACAGCTGTCTGTTTTGACATAAAACCCCCCCACATCTACAAAATTTAAATTAAAACTCCAGTTGTACATAAAAAAGCAATGTTAAATTTGGGTATTTTAGTAATTCTATAAAGCAGCTGAAGAAAAGTAAGTAAATAAATTCTGACAGGAAAATGATCACTATTTTGTTAATCAGGACAAAAAATAATATCAAGGATTCTGAGGCTTTGTCTGACATACTTTAGACATGTTTTAAGGAGAGACTGGTCCTTGGAGAGGGACATTTGTCAGTCATTGTCTATAATAATAAACATGTTATATTGCAACTTCCACTTCGTAGACCTGAAATTGTCCTGTTTACATAAGGACAGTTATGCAAGTGTTCAGGTCTTTTGTTCATAGGGTCACTATGAGTTGTGTACGACTTGACAGCAGTTAACAACAACTATATGTTCTTGTTATGTGCCATCGAGTTGTTTGGGACTCAGCGATCCTATGTAAACAGCCCTAAGCCCTGTTCTATCTTGTGCCAATGGCACTGCTCCTGACACACCCATCCTGATTACCCCAGTCACTGA
>NW_006399753.1:5628757-5646951 GCF_000299155.1 Elephantulus edwardii | reverse complement strand
ATAAAACCTCATATTCCTTTTGTGTTAGGTGCTGTCTGGTTGGTTCTGACTCATAGCGTCCTCCGGACAAAGCAGTCCCAATCCTGAGCCTTCTCACAGCCACGGCTGAGCTCGAGCTGACTGTTGAACCCAAAATTCCAACTCATCTCCTGAGAGCCTTGTGTTTTGGGCTGATCTTCCTTCTACTTTCCCAAGCCTGGTGCCTTCCAGGGACTGGTCCTCCAGGTAAATGCCTAAAATATGTGAGACAACGTCCCACCATTCTCACTTCTTGGAAATATTCCAGCTGAACTTCATCTAATAGAAATGTGTTTGGCTTTTGACTATGTGTTTGGCTTTTTTACTTTTAATCTATGGCATATTCGAGATTCATCACCAGCATCGCACTTCAAAGCACCTGTTCCTCTTCAGTCTTCCAGCTCATGGCCAAACTTTGACAGCCACATGAAGTGATTGCCAATTCCATGCCTCAGATATGGGAAATGTGGTCTTCAAAGGGTCATCTTGTTTTCTTTAAAACTTTAAAGAGATTCTTTGCAGCAGATTTCCCTTGGTTTGCTGAGTGATGTTTATATGGCTGTTGGTTGTGTATCAACTTAAAATTGACTAATTGACATCTTCAGCCTCTTTTGCCCATTTCTCATGAATTTGCTTTTTTCTCCTGCTATGGAGACTTTGTTTTCTTTATATTGAGCTGTAATCTATGTTGAATCTACGTCTTTGATCTTGTTTAGCAAGTGTTCCAATCTTCTTTATTATCAGCAAGAAAAATTTTGTCTTTTGCATTTGAGAGTTATTAATGAGTCTTTTCCCAGTCTTGATGTCTCTTTGTTTTTTATATAATCCAGCTTCTTAGAAATTTCTCAGCATAAACATTGAATTTGTTGTTGTTATGTGCCGTTGAGTAGCCTAGTGACCCCATGTACAACATCTCTGAAACCTGCCATGTCCTGAGCCAGTCTCAGGGACTCCGACACATCTACCACCATTGCCCTAGTTATTGTATCAATCCACCCCATCCAGAATCTTCCTCTCTTGTGCTGTCCCTTCAGCCTTCCAAATATGAAGTTATTCTCCAAGGATTGATCACTCCTGACTATGCACCAAAGTGTGTCAGATGGACTTTCAAAATCCTAGCCTTCAAGGAGAAACTTGGTTTCACCCTCTTCAAAACAGACCTATTTGTTTTCTTGGTGATCCATGCTATGTTCAAAACTCTTCTCCAGCACCACAACTCAAAGACATCATTTTTTCTTCTGTAATTCTTAGTCATTGTCCAGCTCTCTGATACATAGGAAATAATTGCAGAGACCATGGACTGGATCAGGCTGACATTAGTGCTAGACTGACTTTGTTGCTTCTCAGTACTCGAAAAGGTCCCTGACAGCAGATTTACCTAATGCATTTCATCTTTTGATTTCCCAACTGCTGGTGCCAAGAGTATTGATTGTGGAGCTGAGCAAGCTCTAACTGTTAAAAATCTCTTCTCCATCCATGATAGTGCTGCCAACTAGCCCAGTGGTGAGAATCTTTGTCTTCTTGATATTGAGCTTCAATCCATATGGAAGACTACAGTCCTTGACCTTCTGCAGCAAGCGCTTCGGGTCCTCCTCAGCTTCAGCAAGCAAAAAGATTGAGTCATCTGCATAACGTAGGTTGTTAATGAGTCTTCCTCCGATCCTGATGCCACATTCCTCCTCATGAAGCCTAGCCTCCAGAAGGATTTGTTCAACATATAGACTGAAAAGGTATGGAGACAGGACATATCTTTAATGAAGCAAAGCATTATGTTTTACAAAATTAATCACCATTGGACCTTGCCCATCATTACCCTGTCTTTTCACCCAGGTCCTTCCCATTTCCTTCCCTACCTCCCTCTATCACCAAAATGTAGATGAACTTTCTAAGAGAAAAGACAGAGGAGAGATGTGGGGAGGGGAGGGGAGGGGAGGGGAAGGAAGGAAGGGGAGAGGAGGGAAGGGGAGAATAGAGGGGAGAGGAAGAGGGAAGAGGGGAGGGGAAGAAGGAAGAGGGGAGAGAAGAGAGAGAAGGAAGGGAGGGAGGGAGGGAGGGAGAGAGAGAGAGAGAGATCTACTGGCATGTGGCCGGAAGAACCAGTCACTGGAGAAAGACATCATGCTTGCAAGAGTGGCAGAACAGTGCCGAAGAGGAGGACTCCAGATGAGGTGGACTGACACAGTAACTAGGATAATAAAGGTAAGTGTGTGGAGACAGTGAGGTTGGCTCAGAATAGAGTTCAGAGCTATTGTACATAGAATCACTATGAGTCACAGGTGACTTGATGGCACATAAGAGCAACAGCTGTGCAGTGAATTAAGTATTGGGCTGCTAATGAAAAGAGTGGCTGTTGGAATCCATCAGCTCCTTGCTCCACTATAGAAAGATGAGACAGTCTACTCTTGTGTCGATTTACACCCTTAGAAGTCCTGTAGGATGGTTATGTATATCCTGTCTTAGAGGGTCACTATGAATCGGAATTAATACAACAACAGTGTGTTGTCAAGGTGGGTGTTTACTAAGAAGCATATGTGCCTCTTTCCCTTAGATGGTCCCCCCTCCTGTCTTTCTGTTCATGTGCTCACATTTCTGCCTTGTTCTTAGTTCATTTGGGGCTCAGATTCTCTGACCAGTTTATTTGTGCCTGCTGTGTCGCCTCCTTCTGTGCTTTGTTCACACCCCACTTTGAGAGGAAATCAGCTGTCATCAGGGGAGTAATTAGCTGTTGACCGCAGCTGATCTATTAATTGGGAAGTGCCCTAGGCCCTACTTAGAGTGATCTGGCTGGTGAAATCATAGTTTCTCTAATCAAGGATACAGGGCTGTTACTTGCTGTAGGAAGGAAATTTGATTTATTTTCTCGTGAATTTATTCTAGGGGATGTAGCTCCCACATCCAAACTCTAAAATTTCCAACCTACTGCAATTGTTTGTGCCTGTTTCTAGTCTATTGTTATAAAAGTGACAATATCTGTTCAATTAAGTCTTCATCTCCAGGATCTAGTTCGCACCCTCACCTATAGGGGGTTGTTGCTAAGTACCATCCCAATTACTGCAGCTCAGAGTGACTCTTAGACATCCATCCCTAACACTGCACCCTCTTCACAGTCTCTGCTGATCTGAACACCCAGGGTTGCAGTCAGTGGGTCAATCCATCCGACTGAAGGTCTTTCTTTCCTATGCTGACCTCCACCTTTCCAAGTATGAGGTCCTCTTCCAAGGACTTAGTCCCTCCTGACAATATGTATAAAGTACGTATAAAAAAGCTTCATAATTTTTGCTTCTAAGTACCACTCTGGCTTTCAAGATATATCCATTTCTTCTTTTTGCAACCCATGTCATGCTCAACATTCTTTACCACCACTACAATTCAAAGGCATCATCAGTTCTTCAGCCTTACATACATATCGTCCAATTTTCATATGCATATGAAGCAATTTAAATTACTATGGCTTGCATCAGGTACATCTTAGTCATTAAGCTAGCTGATATGCTTGCTTTGAAGCACTTTAAACGGGTCCTTGACAACAGAATTGCCCAAATAACATGTTTTTTGATTTCTTGGTTGCTGCTTCCAAGGATGCTCGTTATAGATAAAAGTGCAATGAAATGCTGGACAATTTCAATCTTTTTCTCTTTTGATCATGGTTTTGTTTATTCCTCTTGCTTGAAGGACATTTTTTTTTTCAGTTTCAGCAAGCAAGATTGTGTCATCTGCATATCACAGGTTATTAATGAGTCTTCCTCCAATCCTGATGCCACACTCCTCCTTCTTCTTAAAGCCCTGCTTCCTGAATGATCTGTTCTACATACGGATTGAAAAGGTAAAGGGACAGGATGCATCCCTGACACATTCCTTTCCTGATTTTGAACCATGCAGTGTTTCCTTGCTCTGTTCTGAGGACCGCTTTATAAGCACGATCAAGTGCTCTGAGATTCCCATTTTCCTCAAGGTTAGCCACAATTTATTGTGATCCACACAGTCAAATGCCTTTGCATAATCAATGAAACACAGATAGACATTCTTCTGATACTCTCTGCTGTCTTCCAAGATCCATCTAAGAAGGAAGAAGAAGAAAAGACCA
Organism: Elephantulus edwardii; assembly: GCF_000299155.1. Taxonomy (NCBI): domain Eukaryota; kingdom Metazoa; phylum Chordata; class Mammalia; order Macroscelidea; family Macroscelididae; genus Elephantulus; species Elephantulus edwardii. Next base: position 5,642,849 of record NW_006399753.1, on the reverse strand, counting down.
AAATGGATGTCAGAAGAGACTCTGAATAGTGCACTAGAGCACCGAGAAGCCAAAGCAAAAGGAAGAAATCAAGAAGTTAAGCAGCTGAATAGAAGATTTCAAAGGGTTGCACAGGAAAATAAGGCAAAATACTATAATGAAATGTGCAAGGAGCTGCAGTTAGAAAATCAAAAGGGCCAACTTGCTCAGCATTACTTAAATTGAAAGAAATAAAGAATAAATTCAAGCCATGAATTTCAATGCTTAAGGATGCTATGGGCAGGATACTGAATTATTGCAGAAACATTAAAAGCAGATGGAAGGAGTATACACAATCTTTATACCAAAAAGAATTGGCTGACACAAAGAATTTCAAGAAACAACATATGAGCAAGAGGCAATGGTGATGAAGGAGGAAGTGCAGGCTGTTCTGAAGGACTTGGTGGAAAATAAAGCCCCAGGAACTGATGGAATACCAACTGACATATTTCAGCAAACAGATGCTGTCCTGCATGTGCTCACCAAGTTCTGCCAAGAAATCTGGAGGACAACTACTTGGCCAGCTGACGGGAAGAGTTTCATATTTATTCCCATTCCCAAAAAAAGGGTGACCTGACAAAGTGTGGAAATTAGTGAACAATAGCTGTCAGGGACCTCTCCAGAGTATTGAAGAGCATAATTAGGCTGGAGACTAACTTAAGCGCACCTGATCTGGGCCATAGTCTTTACAATTCCATGCTATGCATCAGAAAGCTGGACAGTGATGGGAGGTGATACAATGAAAATTGATGCCTTTGAGCTGTGGTGCTGGAGAAGTGTTGAATATACCATGGACTGCTAGAACAGACAGGTTCAACCTGAAGAGGGTGAAACCAGGTTGCTCCTTGGAGGCAAGGATTCTGAAGCTTTGTCTGACATGCTTTGGACATATTGTAAGGAGGGACCAGCCTTCGGAGAGGGACATCATGTTTGAGGGTGGGTGGGTGGAGGGATAGTGCAGGAGAGGAAGACCCTCGATGAGATGGGTCAATTCAGTGATTGGGATAATGGGAGTAGGTGTGTCAGAGACAGTGAGGTTGGCACAGGACAGAGTGGGGTTTAGAGCTCTTGTACATAGGGTTGCTATCAGTTGCAAGTGACTCGACAGCACATAACTACAATAACAATCACTATCTCGCACAGTAGCAAAATTCTGCTCAAGTTTATGCAGAAAAGACTTGAATAGCACATTGACAGAGAACCAGAAATACATGTTGGGTTTAGAAGAGGTCGTGATCATTTCCATAATCGCTCCTGTATTTCATGCTCTTGACATTTTTACACTAGATCACTGTGAGTGCTGTCTTCAAGTTCATTTTTCACATTTGTCCCATCACAGCAACTTTTCAAGACATGCATATAATAAATGACTTTTAAGAAAGCCTTGTAGGTACACCACTGATTTTAGAATTAACTGTAATATTGTATCTTTGATAATCTTGTATATAGTCTTTACTACTTAACTCTAGTCATAACAGACAAATTTCTACATTTTGTTTAATTTTACAGTGTTTTTCTCTTTGCCTAGATGTTGGTTTCCATTAATTTTGTCCACCAACAATCTTTTCATCCTTCAAAAAGTACTTTTAAAAGACTTCTGAAATTACCAGATTTCTAACATGCAGGAGTAGCCTCAGCATCTGGGCAAAGTAGTCTACAGTGCACTTTAGTTGGTGGGCTTAGTGTCGACTTATTACAGTTGAATTAAAATGGAATTGTTTACCACTCTTGTTGATACTAGCATTACTGGTAATATTCTTTTATGCACAGACACGAAGAAAGATCACTGCTTTTCTAATACAACATAAAACTCAAAACTAGAGCTCAGTTGGCCTAATGTACAGAAAATGATGCTACCAAGCCAAAGGTGGGTGACTTAATCTGCATCCCTCAGGCTTGCTTTTAATTGATTTTGGTCAAACATTCTTCTAGGTGGTATAGCACTTATCTGTCCATTTGCTGTACAGAGACAACTCGTGGTTGCTGTGATGCTGAACACTGTGACTTTGATATACCAAATGCAATATTGGTCATCCATGGTGGACAGTGTTTGGTGGAGCTCCCTGATTAAAATAAGCTTGTAAGCAGGAGTGGTATCCACTCCTGAAATAGAAATATCTTGCCTCCGGAAACCCTATGATCTTGGAGAAACGGAGAAAGTTATCCAAGTGTTCAGGTCTTTCTTTCATAGGGTCGCTATGAGTTGCCTATGACTCGACAGCACTTAACAACAGCAACCACCAAACAAAAATCACTGCCATCAAGTTGATCCCAAGTCATAGTGACCCACTATGAGGTTCATCAATCCTACCAGCAGCAGAATGCCTTATCTTTTTTCTGTGTGGTAGCACCTGGATTCAAAATGCTAACCATTTTCAGCCCTCTACATAATGCATATGCAGTAATGCTTTTGAATGATAAATACATTGCTTATTAAAATCCAATCCAATGTAAATTCACAGATGACTTTTGATAAATTATTTAACTTCTATAATTTTCTCAACTATAAAATAGGAAAAATACTTCCTTGAGGTATTGGGAGGATGAGTGCATAAAGTAAGAAATCAGCAATATCATAATCGATACAGTAGTAGTTGTGGTAGTTGTTATTAGGTACAATCAAGTCAACTCCAGCCAACAATGACCCCGTGTATCCTGTGCCATCCTCAAAATTTCTGATGTAGAGAATTCTAACAAAAATCTACCTCTGAGTACTTAGATGATCTCTTTGTTTTAATCAATAATTCACACAATAAAAATTTGGTAATGTTGGAAGGATGACAAAAGCCAATGTATCTCATGTAGAAAGAGCTCTGGGCTGTCTGTGTGGGACTGTGCATGAAAAGGGCTCTGGAACACCAACAAGAATATTAGTATCATCTTGGGGGGGAAGGCGAGGAAGTCTCCAAAACCCATGTGATTGAGAGTTTTCAGTAGACTTCTAAGAGAGAAGATAAATAAATCAACAGCCTGTGTCCGATATTTATGCCTCATCTACGAGAAGAGTTTAAGATAACTGCATAATGAACTATAACTTACTCCTTCTAGAGAAGTGGTTTTCAACCAGAAATGATTTTGTCCTCCAGGGACGTTCGACAAATCTGGAGATATTTTTGATCATCACAACTGAGGGAGTGCTACTGACACCTAGTGTGTAGAGGGCAAGGATGCTGCTAATCTTACAACAAAGGATTTCCCATCGCAAGATATGCTGCAGTTAACACACAAAACGGGGTTTTAAAAATATGATCGTGGTTATTTTAGATTAATCCATATTGAAACATCTCTAACACTGTATCTTCCCATATTCCCCAACAGAAATCATTTCAGATCCTGCTTGACAATGTTCATCCTAGAAATTTTATAGAGTGGGACATTCTGGTGTGTGCATGAAAACAAAAATAAAACATAATGTTATTTCTAACATAACTGCTGCTTGGGTAACACTTTGAGAAACAGTCAAAGAAACTTTATCTATAGATGAAGGTCAAATACAGAATAAGGTTATCATTTCCATACTTATTATAATTCTTAATGTGTCTGTCTGTCCTGATGAGCTGCTAAATAAAATGGTATTAAATGTATGAAGAACGCACAACTTTCTGATACCACCGAAGATGTGGGAAATAGCAATGAGCAATATGGAGGGAATAATAACCCTAGTGGTGTTTAAGGTTAATCAAAGAATCTAGAAAGCAATGAAGGATCTTGAACACAGAGATAATGGATTCCACGGCATTTTATACCCCTTTCTCTTGCATGTGAGGATTTCTAGAAGTGTATCAATTAAGCGCTGAGTTGCTTATCAGAATGTAGCTGTGTGCATCCATCCATTGTTTCCTAAGTGGAAGATACAGCTGCTTCCTTCACATGGGTAGCTTTGGAAAGCCCACCTTGTGCTGCCAGGTCACTATGAGTTAGAGTCCTTCAAAGAGCAACAGGTTCCCTTGACCCTCAATAACCTCAACAACTGTTCCCTTGTGACTTCTAGCTGTTCTAGGGACTTTCAAGGCAAGGCCCTCACATTCTTGTTCTATATGAGTCCACAGCATTGAATAGTGTGGACCCCAGTGTATCATAAGCTATAATACCTTCCCATGTCAATTATAATGGTAATTAACTGGCTACAGAATCTTTCATCTGTAGAAAAGCCAGCATTTATTATTAAAAGTTCAAAATAATGCGTATTTTCAATTATATTCCCTTATATTTCCCTTTATAATATCATTATATTTTCTTTTTGTTATTTCCCTTTATGGTACATTCCATGAAAGATTATTAGTTCAAAATGTGACCTGTAATGGATTTTCTTTTTTTTCAATCACTTAACCTCACTCTTTTCCTTCCAACTTAACAATGACTGTGGTGAAGAGAAAAATACATTAATCTCTAAATTGCCTGATTCTATTTCAAATCTTCTCCACAATCCCCTTCTCTCTGTATGTAGCTCCGTTCCCTGGCAACAAATCCCAAGGAAAGAGAGAGACGTTGGAAGAACAAACACCATTTTCTAAGAATGCCAGTTGGATTCTGTAAAGGTAAGATTTTTCACTTCCTAGAAGACGTCTCACAAAATGTTTTATTCACACTGCATCAGAAATGGTGGTAGAAAATGAGTAGTTAGCTTTAATCAATTATACATTGGAATTAATTTTATTAGACTTCCTATGTAAATTGTGTGTATTCTTTTATTTCATCTATAATCAGATCTTATTATTTGTAACTAGTAACTAATATCCTATATAGCCAACTGCTTAGAACAAAGTGACTGTCCAAGTTCCTGGAGACAGAAAATAGCTTAGAATAATAAATGGTTGGGGATTGCATTGTTTTTAATTGTCAGTTAAAAAATGAGTGAATGGTGGTTGTTGTTGCTGTTGATTGCCTTCAAGTCGAGCACAACTCATAGCAACCCTATGAATAAAAGACTTGAAGCCCCTCTACAACTATCGACTTTTAGCAAAGTTCATAGAGTTTCCAAAGGCATGTTATTTAGGAAGTGGATGCCACTCTTGCTTCTAAAGCAGTCATAGTATGTTACTGTTTTTATATGCCAATGAGTCACTTGCTATGTATAGTGACCTCATGTACAGCAGCTCTGAACCTTTCCCTGTCCTGAGCTAGTCTCACTGACTCCAACACACCAACTCCTATTGCCCCAGTTATTGTATCAATCCATCTCATCCTTGAAAGGTCACAGATTTACCCAGCATCATGTCAACAGATAATGAATAAATGAATAATGGTTAATCCACTATTTTCCCATCATGCAATATTTCTAGGGGGAAAATGCAAAAACAAATATGCATGTAGACAAACACACACATAATACTTTGCTTAATGTGCCTATATCAGTATCCATTAACAACCATGGTAACAGCAGTTAAGAGATCAAAGGATGTGTTGTATTGAGGAAAAATCTGTGGCCAAAGATTTCTCCAAAGTGCTGAAGAGCAATGATGTCAGTTCAAAGATTGAGATATGCCTGATCCAAATCATTGTACTTTCAATTACTTGTTATGCATCTGAAAGTCGGGCAGTGAATGAAGATGATAGAAGAAGGAGCAATGACTTTGATTTGCGGTGTTGGAGAGGAGTACAGAGTATCCCACGGACTGTCAAAAACCCAAGTCTGTCTTGGAGAAAAGACTACAAGAGTGGGCCTTGAAGGCAAAGATGGTAAAACTTTGTCTCTTACACTTTGAGCGTGTTGATAGGGGAGATAAACCTTTGGAAAAAAGACATCATGATGGAGAAGGTGAAGGGTCAGAAGAAGAGAGGAAGACTGTCAATAAAATAGATTCACACCATGCCTGTGACGGTGAGCTTAATCCCATCAGAGACCTTGAGGATGGTCCAGGGTAGAGCAAGGTTCAGACCTATCGTTCATATAGTCACTATGAATCATGGTTGACTCGACTCTGTGGGATATAACAACAACAATGACATATTCAGATGAAAGAATTCCAGTGGAACAACGTGTAAGCATTCGTCTGTTAACTGAAGGATAAGCAGTTTGAAAAGGTCTGCTACTTTAAGGGATCTCTTGTGGATGAGTGCTAAGATGATTATTGTTGTTGCTTTTAAGTGCTGTCAAGTTGCTGCTGACTCATAGTGATCCTATGTGCAACAGTCCTGGACCCTACTCTATCATGAGCCAACCTTACCATCTCTGACAGAGGAGGAAGAAAGACCAGGATGGATGTCAGACAAGACTGAATATCATACTAGAGTTCCAAGAAGCCAAAGCAAATGGAAGAAATCAAGACATTAGGGAGCTGGACAGAAGATTTCAAGGGGCAGCATGGGAAGACAAAGTAAAGGATTATAATGAAATGTGCAAAGAGCTGGAGTCATAAAATCAAAAGGGCTGAACTCACTTGGTAGTTCTTAAGCTGAAGGAACTGACGAACAAATTCAAGCCTTGAGTTGCAATACTTAAGGATGCTTTGGGTGGAATATTAAATGATCCAGGAAGTATTAAAAGAAGGTAGAAGGAATATACAGAGACACTGTACCAAAAGGAATTGGCAGACACAGAACAATGTATGAGCAAGAGCCTGTGGTAATGAAGGAAGAAGTTCAAGCTGCTATGAAGGAAGGAAGAATGTGGCATCAGGGATGGAGGAAGAATCATCAACAAACCTATGTTGTGCAGATGATACAACCTTGCTTGCTGAAACTGAGGAGGACCTGAAGTGCTTGCTGCAGAAGAAGGTTAAGGACTGTAGTCTTCAATATGGGTTGAAGCACCCCATTAAGAAGACAATGATTCTCACCACTGGGCCAACTGACAGCACCATAATAGATAGAGAAGAGATTGAGGTTCAGCTCCACAATCAACACTCTTGGCACCAGCAGTCAGAAAATCAAAAGACAAATTGCACTGGAAAAATCTGCTTTTAGGTCAATCTCTAGAGTATTGAGAAGCAACAAGGTGCACCTAATGCAGCTGCACCTTTACAATTACATGCTATGCATCAAAGAGCTGGATAATGACTAAGGATGACAGAAGAAGAATCAATGGCTTTGAGTTGTAGTGTTGGAGAAGAATCTTGAACATGACATGGACCACTAAGAAAACAAATAGGTTTGTCTTGGAGAGGGTGAAACCAAATTTCTCCTTGGAGGCTAGGATTTGGCAGCTTTGTCTCATGTATTTTGGGCACATGTCCAGAAGGGACCAATCTTTGGAGAAGGACATCAAGCTCAGAGTGACGGGAGGGACAGTGCAGGAGAGAAAGACTCTGGATGAGATGGATTGATACAGTAACTGGGGCCATGGGGGAACGAGTTAGAGCCAGTAAGACTGGCTCCAGACAGCGTAGGCCTTGTTTAGAGCTGTGTTCGTAAGTTTGCTTTGAGTCACAGGTGAATTAATGGCACATAACAACAAGAACAACAACAAAAATAACATTTTGATTGACCAGTCCTGGAGAAGGACATAATGCTTAGAAAGGTAGAGGGAAAGTGCAGGAGAGGAAGACTCCAGATGAGATTGTTTAACACAGTAACTGGGGGAATGAAGTAGGTGTGTCAGAAACAGGCTCAGGATAGAGCAGAGTTCAGAGCTATTGTCCATAGGATCAGGTCGCTATGAGTCGCGGGTGACTTGATAGAGGGTTTTGTACATCGCATTTGGTTTTGCAAACTTTTCTGGAGCTCTACTTGGTGAGTCCTCCTGTAATAGTCACTCATAGTGACCTTGTGCAGAATGGAATGGTAGCTATCCAATGAAACTATCCAGACTGCAGGGACATCTCACAGTCTCTGTTGTCCCTAAGTCCACGGCTGAAGCTACTTGTCAATTCAAGCAAGGAAAGCACCTCCTTTTTGCTGAGCCTTCCCACTTTACTGCAAACAATCTATCTTCCCAGGACTGTCCTTTCCTAATAACTGTTCCCAAATACATGAGACAATGTTTGCCCATTCTCATCTCTAAGAAGCATACTGGCCGTGCTTCTTCTGAGACTGGTTTCTTTGTTCTTCTGGTGGTCTGCGGTACAGTTAAGATCCTTCATCAATATTGAAATTTAAAGGCATTAATTTTTTTCCTCTATTCATTGTCCAATTTTCTCACGTGCATGAGGTGAGTGAAAATACCATGGGTTCAGTCAAACGCATCTTAGTCCTCTGAGCGACGTCCTTACCTCTGAAGACCGAACATAATCAGAGACTTATTTAGTATTGAGCACTGTTTCTTTTCAACTCTAATTTGGATGTTTTATTTAACAATATTTGGAAGTTTCTCTTTGCTCTTTATCCTGCTTTATAGTTGCCCAGGCCAAATCCATCCCTTACCTGAGTGTTGTGAAATATAAGTGTATAAATGATATGAACATGTACGGCCAAGCACAATCAATAAGAGTGCATCTAAATTCCAAAATCAATCTCCATAAAATCTATGTGTTTCCTACTGCCAAAGGGGCCCTTTGGAGTAGTGAGAGAAGATCTTCACCCTGAAACCCACAGCGTCCCTTTTCAGCAGGAAGTAGCTAAGAGAATACGCCATCCCCTTTTCCTTATGAATCAGGGTGAAGTCTCTCTCAGGGAGGAGTGATAGGGAATGGCAAAGGACACACTGACAAAGGAGATTAATCAGAACTGGCTTTGACAAGCACTGTGGCATTTGGACAAGAACAAACTGGGAGGAGGGTAGAGAGAATAGTGCAACAATGAATGAATGGAAACCTGAAATCTCTGTAAATGTTTATGAAAATTAATAAAATATAATTATAGAAAAAAAAGGAGATATATAAGTGTAATCTCCTAACAAAGGACTCTGAACAGAATCATTCCAATACACTAGTCTAGGATGGAAAATGAAAAAGAAGTGGGCAAATGGAAGGGAGACAATTAAATATAATCTTCTTAGTCCTGCGAATGTCATGGTTTGAAGTGAAAGCCAGTGGGCATTTTATGATGGTCTTTGTTAAAAGGACAAGCACTAGGGGGAACCTTTTTCTTTTTTTTCTGTCATGTCATCTTCTTGCAAGAGGATGCCAGTGCCAAGTTTTCCTTGGTCCCACTCGCCTTTCTCTGATCAGGCCCCTCACCTCCAATCCTGCTAGTCTCCCTCCAACCAGATTTCCATCACTGTCTGTAGTGTGCACTCCTGACGATAAGATCTCGGAGGGTAGTGGTGCCGTTTGCCTCTGAGAGGTGTATCTCAGCAGCATGCCTGTGTTCATGACTAACTGTTGCTTCAAAACTGTCAGTCCTTGAATGTAGAATTCTGCACTGCATTCATGATACACTCTCTGCCCTGCCATTATATGCACTGACTATTGCAGAAAGAAAGATAAAGAAATTGTTACTAAAATGAGGAGAGAGGCGATAAGGTATGAACTAGCAGCAGCACCTGAAAATGTGTAGGCAACATTATCTGGGCGGATGTGTGCTGCTTCACGCCCATCTGTGATCAACTTGACAGTTGTGGGTTTGAATCTCAACTTGCATCTTAATTGGGCAAATTAGCCCACTTGTTTTTACAGTGTTTGTTCTTCTTTCTGCCTTTTTCTCTGTAATTTTAGTGTCGGGTTGTATACTTCCTTACCCATTAAAGAGTGAGCTTCCTGAGAATGGCATGGTGTTCTAATCATTGTGTAGCCCTATCTCCCAGCTCAATGCCATCCCAAGAGTATCTACACGCTGTTTCATAAATGGCAAATCAATTGTATCCTCTGTCTCTCACTCAGTTTAAAAAATGAGAAAGATATTGATTCAATCCCTCAATATTATTGAACACTGTTTGCCCTCCTCCCCACTTGGGCACCCTGCTTTGCTCTACACTGTGCCTTCCTGCCCACTTCAAAAGGAGATGAATTCCACCTACCTTCCAGTGTTGGCCTTCAGTGAAGGGTAAAGTATCGATAGAAAAATGTAGCTTTTTCTTTTCAGTTAGCAAAAGGATATGTGTAAGACAGATTCTTTGCTATTTTACCATTGAAATAACACAGCGTTGGGTTAGGCCTGGCCACAGGGAGGGAGTGCCCTGGGTTGCGAATGACACTGATTTTCAGCACCAGAGCAGCTCGGTCCTGCCGAGTGCCCGACCTTATTGAGGACAGAGGAGTGATGAGCTCCTTCTCCTCCATGCTGTTTATCATCAACCTCAAGTTTTATTTCTAACAAATTTTAGATACTTGATCTTAATTGCTCCTGATGAGGCAAATGATAGAAAGAGGCTAGCTTGATTTCACATCGCTCTGTCAAAACTCTTATTTTTTGTAATTATGAAATGTTTAATTAGGAGCCGTGGAAAGTATATATACACACATGTATGTTTGAGAATACATGGTTTCAATTTTCAGCTATAAAAGTAGAACCAATTAGATGTTGGACAATGTGCTGCCTCAAGGATTTAAAGATCAAGAGAGTACAGTTTCAGCTCAATTAACCTCACAGGATAATCATGGAGACTTATATTTTGAAAGTCCATCTCATATACTTTAGGAATATTAGCAGGAGGGACTAGTCCTTGGCAAAGGATATTATGCTTAGAAGGGTGAAGAGTAGGTCAGCAAAGGAGAGGAAGACCCTAGATGAGATGCATCAACTCAGTGACTGTGGCAATGAAGGTAGGTGTGTAGAAGAGGTGTGGCACTAGAGACATTGTCAAAGTCAGGTGGATCATGGCAGGAAGCAAAGAGTCCCAGAGGTACATCTCTCTGTGTTTCATTGACTATGCAAAGGCATTTGACTGTGTGAATCACAACAAACTGTGACCAACCTGGAGGAGAATGGGAATCCCAGAACAATTGATTATGCTTATATGAAACCCATTCTTGAACCAGGAAGCAGTCCTCTGAATAGAACAGGGAAACACTGCATGGTTCAAAATCAGAAAGGGAGTGCATCAGGGATGCATCCTGTCTCCGTACCTTTTCAATCTAGATGCAGAACAGATCATTCTGGAGGCTGGGCTCTGTGAGGAGGAATTTGGCATCAGGATTGGAAGAAGATTCATCAACAATCTATTTTATGCAGATGCCACAACTTTGCTTGCTGAAATTAAGCCAGACCTGAAGTGCTTGCTGCAGAAGGTCAAGAACTGTGGTCTTCAATATGAATTGAAGGTCAACATCAAGAAGACAAAGACTGTCAGCATTGGGCCATTTGACAGCACCATATTAGATGGAGAAGAGATTCAGATCCACAATCAACACTCTTATCACAAATAGGAAATCAAAAGATGAATTGCATTAGGTAAATGTAGTATCAGGGATCTTTCCTGGGTACTGAGAAGCAATGATATCAGTCTAGAGACTAAGGTGGGTCTGATCCAGCCCATGGTCTTCACACTTACTTGCTATGCCTCAGAGAACTGGGAAATGACTAAAGAGGATAGAAAAAGAATTGATGCTTTTGAGTTGTGGTGCTGGAGAAGAGTCTTGAGCATACCATGGACATAAAAAACCAAACCAAACCAAACAAACAAACAAAAAACCCAAACAAAACAAAGCAAATAAGTCTGTCTTAGAGAATATGAAACCAAGTATCTCCTTAGAGGTTAGGATTTTGAAGGTCCATTTCACATACTGTGGGCATGTGGCCCAGGGAAACCTATCCTTGGAGAAGGACATCATGCTTGGAAGGGTGGAGGGACAGCACAGAAGATGAAGACTCCAGATGAGATGTATTGATACAGTAACTGGGGCAGTGGGGTTAGGTGTGTCAGAGTCAAGGGAAGGCTTCAGAGCTATTGTATATAGGGTTGCTAAGAGTCAGAGATGACTCAACAACACATAACAACACAACATGGGTTGTAGTCAACTCTAAGGCACATAACAACAACAATATTTAAGGCAAGGATTCTAAAAAAAGTATAAATAAAGGCTTTGGCGCTGAGTAATAAGAATCCAATGGGGATGCTCATTTATGCCTTGGGGAAAACAAATAAACCATTGCCATGGAGTCATCTTCCACTCATAGAGACCCTCTTTGGGATTTTCAAGGCTGTAAATATTCTCAGGAGCAAACCACTTTATATTTTTTTCCTTCTGCAAAGCAGCTTGTGGATTCAAATTACCAAACTTTCCATTTGCAGACCCCCAGGTATCCCAGCCCTATATGAAACATAATGGATTGTGGGTAATGTTGACAAAAATGAAAATTCTAGAACACTTAGTTATGCTCATGCAAAATCTGTACATAGTCCTGAAACTGGATCAAGGGGAAGCTACATGATTTAAAGTCAGGAAAGGTATGCATCAAGGTTGCATGCCTTCTACATACTTTTAACCCTGTGCGCTGGGAAAAGAACTCAAGAACCTGGAATATATGAAGAAGAATGTGAAATTAGAATTGATGGAAGACTCATCAACAACTATGTTAGGTAGATGATACAAGCTAGCAGAAAGGTAGAAAAATCTGAAGCATTTATGGAACATGATCAAAAACTACAATTTTCAGTCTGATTACAGATCAACATAAAGGAACAAAAATCTTCACCATGATATCAGTAGACAACATCATGATAGAAGGGGAAAAGGTAGAAGTGGTCAATGATTTAATTTTCCTTGGATCCACAGTCCACACCTGTGATAACCTGTTGTTATTGTTAGGTGCTGTCCAGTTGAGTATGACTCAGAGTGACCCTATGAACAACAGACCTGAACCCTACCCTATCCTGTGCCACCCTCGTCATCTAGGCTACACTTGAGCCCACTGCTGCATCCCCATGTCAATCCACTTCATAGAAGGTCTTCCTTTCTTTCATTGGTTCTCTACCTTTCCACACACATTATTTCTTTTCAAGTAATAGCTTTTCTTAGGAACATGTTCAAAGTATGAGAGATGAAGTGTCACAGTCCTTGCCTCTGAAAAGAACTATGGTTACACCTTTCCCAACACATTTTTGTTCACTTTTTGGCGCCTCATGGGATATTCAGTTCTCTTCTCCATTACCAAAACTCAAAAGCATTAATTCTTCTTCTGTCATCTTTATTTATTGTCCAGCTCTCAAGTGCATAGCAAGTGATTGAAAAGACCATGGTCTAAATCAGGTGTACCCTAATCATCAGTTTAACATCATTGCTCATCAATATTTTGGAAAGGTTCCTGACAGGAGACTTGCCCATAGCAATGCATCTTCTGAGCTCCTGACTGCTGATATCAATGGTATTGATTATGGACCAAGCAAGACAAAATCATTGACAGGTTCAATCCTTTCTCCACCTGTCATGATGTTGCCTATTGGCCCAGTGGTAAGGACCTTTGTTTCCCTGATGTTAAAATGTAATCTATATTTAAGATTGTAGTCTTTGATCCTCTGTACCAAGTATTTCAGGTATTCCTTCCTTTCAGCAGCAAGGTTGTGTCATCTGCATAATGCAGGTTGTTGATTCTTCTTCCATTCCTCATGCCATATTCCCCTTCACAGAATCTGGCTTCATAAATTATTTCCTCAGCGTACAGATCAGGTAAGTATGGAGAAATGATTCATTACTGACACACACCCTTCCTGACATGAAACCCCTCAGTGTTGCCTTGTTGCATTTGGACAACAGCTTCTTGATCTAGGTATAGATTTTACATAAGCATCATTAAGTATTCTAGGATTCTCATTCTTCTCAATGTTAGCCATAGATTATTGGGATCCACACAGTCAAATACCTTTACACAGTCAATAAAACTTGGATAGAATTTTCCTGTTATTCTCTGCTTTCAGCCAAGATCTATCTGACATCAGCAATAATATCTCTGATGCCATGGTCTCTTCTAAATTCAGCTTGAACTTCTGACAATTCCCTGTCAATGTACTGTTCTAGCTGTTTTTGGATGATCTTTAGAAATATTTTACTTGCATATTATGTAATGGTATTGTTTGATAATTTCCACATTTTGTTGGATCATCCTTCTTGATAATGGGGAAAAAAAATATGTATCTTGTCCTGTCCAGTTAGACAGGCAGCTGTCGTCCAAATTTCCTGGCATAGAGTGATGAGCACATCCTAGTTTGCAGGTGCTAGCTGAATGTCAATTGTTATTCCAACTACTCCAGGAGCCTTAGTTTCCTCCAGTGTCTTCAATGCAGCTTGACCTTCTTCCCTAGTTGCCATAGGCTCTTTTT
>NW_006399753.1:5602780-5627132 GCF_000299155.1 Elephantulus edwardii | reverse complement strand
CTTCCTGAAATGTTTCTGTGCTGACCAATTCTTTTTGGTATAGTGATTCTATGTATTCCTTCCATCTTCTTTTGATGCTTCCTGGATCATTCAATATTTTGCCCATGGCATCTCTCAGAATTGCAAGTAGGAGAAATCAAGAAATCAAAAGATGTATTGCTCTGAAAAAAAAAACAAAAGCTGTCAAAGACCTCTCTGAAATGACACAAAGCAAAGATGTTTCAAGACTAAGGTGTGCCTGGTCTGAGTCATGGTCTTTCCAATTGCTTTATCTAAGCGCGGGAGAGTTAGGAAGGAAGACCTTAGAAGAATCAATGCTTTGGAATAGTGTTGGAGAAAAATATTGAGTATCCCATGGGCTGCCAAATGACTGAATAAATCTATCTCTGAGGAAATGAAACCATGGAACTTCCTAGAGACAATGCTAGTGAAATTCCATTGCATTTACTTTGAGTATGTTGTCAGCAAGAGTGAATCCTTGAAGCAAAAAGATATCATTCTGGAAAAAGTTTAGGGTCAGTGGAAGAAAGGGAGATTCTGAATGAGATTAATACAATGAGTGCAATAATGGCATTGAACCTGGCAGAGACCATAAATTTGGCTTCTGTCTGTTCATAAGGTTACTATGAGTCATGGTCAATTCAACATCATCTAACAACAATTCTAAGACACATACTAGTAGTCCCCACACAATTCAATCCATGACACCAATCTTACATTTTGGGAAGTTTAAATTTCATATTTAAAATAACACTCTTAATCCTCAAAAAGCTGAACATAGAAATTCCATATGACCCAGCTATTCTACTGCTTGAAATATACTCTGAGAAAATTAGAACTGAGACACAAAAGGAGATTTGCACACCAATGTTCATAGCAGCATTATTCACAATTGCAAAAACAAGGAAACAGCCCAAGTGTCCAACCACAGGCTACTGTATTGATAAATTGTGGAACATTCACATGATGGAATACTACTTGGCATGCAGGAGCAATGCTTTTGAAAATCATTGCCTACCTAATTTCTGAGGGATTGGAGAGCATTATGCTAAGTGAACTATCTCAGTCCCATAAGGGCAAATACTGTATAAGATCATTATTGTAGAAATAGAAAGATAACTAGTAAAATGTGCATGAAGATCCAATGGGGAGATAGTCGGAGCAGAGGTGTAAGAATGGGCAGAGGAGCAATCAGAGTGTTGTACAATTTGACGAGTAGAGGGAAGAGTGGATAAATGAAATGGGAAAGGTCCGGTGTGGAAAACAATGTATATGAACTTTGTTAGCAAGCCATTATAAAATAGAAATTTTATTTAAAAAAAATAAATGCTCTTATATATAATTTAAAAATAAGTTAATGGACACAGGCATAAAATAACTATATAAACCACATATATTGGAAGCAGGAGTGGCATCCATTTCCTAAATAGCATGCCTCTGGAAACTCTGTGAACTTTGATAAATGTTGATAGCTGAAGAGGGGCTTCAGGCCTTTTGTTCACAGGGTCGCTATTATTCAGGCTCAACTTGAGGGAAATCAACAACAACAAGCCATATATGTATTTTATATGCATAAACATAGTCATAACCACTAATATTTTTGGTTAACACTGCAGAATTTACCAGAGACACACAAATATGTTTGCAATTTTTTTCTATGCCATGCCAATGATACTTAGTAGTGATGTTCATGTAATTTTGAGTAAAAGATGTCATTGCAAACTCATTTATATAGAAAAAAAATCCACATTAGCAAATGATAAAGTCAATATGTACTAAAACAACCTAAAAATTGGACATGGGTTGAGAGAATGTATGTTGCTGTCTGTGACCAGTTCCTCACTGACTCTCCAGCAGGTTTTTTGAAGCAGGAAATCACACAGAAAGAGAGTGGTCTTCTTCCCCTGCATGGTGACTGGTGGATTCAAACCCTGTGCCTCTGAGTTGGCAGCACAGCTTCTTACCACTAGGCTGTTGACGCTCCTTATGAAGTTATCCCCTTAGGCCTGCTCACTTCCTTTGAACAGAGAGAATACTGATGTCCAGAGAATTTGGTCCTCTTATTCCAGGTCTCACCACTCGTAACCGAAGGCATCCTGCCCACTTCATCGCGTACTATGCACACTAAGATTGTCCCATCCCCTCTGCGTGACAGGCTCTTCTCATCTAGTCTAGATTTGTTGTTTGAAATGTCCCAGTGTGATTTGGAGAGTAGCCTATAAATAAACCATCTTGGTCAAGCTGTACCCAAAGTGAGAGTTGACTATAGAAACAGATTTTCTAGGGCAGCTTTGAAATGATTGTTTTTCTCTTTAATCTACTCTCTCATCCTACTTCCCACCTCATCTACTTCCAGAATATCAGGTCAGAGATAGGTTGTAAAAATAAATCCAAATGGATGTGTCTGATCTGGGCTGGAGCATTGAAGCAAACACACATTCAATCTCCCCTAGTTTCTGCCAGCTACTTTTCTTTGTCCCTTGGACTTGACACTCTCAGCTCTGTGTAGCTGAAGGGAACGCTAGAACCCCAAAGGCCAGAACACTGATAGCTCTGTGCATGTTATGAGTGACGACAGATTGGTGATAGAGTGAGTTAAGAAAGACAATGCTCTGTAAAGGAATTACTGTCTGAGTGTACAGGGCTGGGATGTGAGGGATACGGTAAAAGATAACTTTATGATTGAGCAAAGAAAGTGCCTTAGAAATACAACATAAAGGATACTCAGCGCTAGCAATTCAGTTGTGAAATCTGACAAATAATGTCAAGCTGACAATGGTTTTCTGCGGCTCAGTTCTTTGCTCTGTTTAATGACGTTTACTTACCCATCACAGAGCATCACTGAGATAGCCTGAATGTTTTGAAATGTCTAATTCAATTACTGGAATTTAGTAAACTGTCTATAGAAGGGAACTCTAGTGGCTGAGTGGGTAGAAAGCTGTGCTACCAACACAAAGGCAGGCAGTTCTAATCCACCAGCTGCTCCTTGGGAGAAAAATGAACAATCAACTTCTTTATATCCTCTGAAAACCTGCTACGGCGTCAGTTATGAGTCAGTCCCACCTTGATAGAAGTGAGTTTCACTTCTAGTCCATCAGTGATGCAGCTGTTGTTGTTGTTAGTTGTTGTTTTAGGTGCCATTGAGTTGACTATGACTCACAGCAAACCTATGCAAGCCAACAGACTGAAACCTTGCCTGCCCCCGAGTCAGTTCACTATCTCTGTCACACTCAAGCTCACTGTTGACTCACTGTGTCAATCCATCTAATGGAGGGTCTACCTCTCTTTTTCTTATGCTCTACTTTTTTAATTACTTAACTTTATCATTCACAATCAACGCTCTTGGTGCCAGCATACATTTTTGTCTTATGTAAGCCAATTATGATCAATCTTTCTGTTATTCAGTACAAAAGTGTCCTGGTTGCTACCATCGCCCATGACTTACTTCCACATGACAGTGTGCCAAGGAAAGAATGGGATTTATAAGGCTGCTGAAAGAAAAACATCAGAAATGATGACATAAATAAGTAGCTGGATATTAGGAACGAAATTTAGAACATGACTTAAACACCACAGATTGTCTTTTAATAGCTTGTATCTACTGTAGAAAAAAAAATAAAGCAAACAAACAAAACATGGACTTTAAATTTTACTATAGCAAATCTTAGAGGCATCATTCAGCACCCAAATAACAAAAGCAAAATCAAGCCACAATGGAATCAAAACACATTTGGGGATATTACAAAGATGCTGCTCAGAGACTCTGGAGTTTGGTTAGAGATGCAGTTATTTACATGCACTATTATTTTAGACCCTTCTCTTGTGAAGAGAACCAATAGCCATTGAGATAACAGCATTTTGGCACCCTGGAGTACAACATCACTAGATTTTTCAATGAAGACCTTGACTCATACTCAACATAGCATGAAGCATCTTGCTTCTCACAAAGTGTTTACTTCTCTGCTTTCATTGTAACACTGTCCCATCCTCATTATAACATTGTTCCCTCCTCTAATTGTCAGCTTTCAAGGAAGGACAGTCAGGATGAGTCAGTGGCCCACAGGCAAAGAGGGAAGTTATCAAGGACAGGGCAAAAATCTTGAAGTATGTCCGAACAATGAAGGTGACCCCAGGTTCTGTCAGGGGAGATGCCAAGAATAGAAGCCTATTAGTCCCTGTCACACGGGTCACAGACACCTCCATTAAGCAAAACCTGTGACCATGTACCAAACGGTGTGCGCTCAGCCAGGATATTAAGGCGTAGAGAGTAATACATCTCTCTGCATCCATGCCACCCTGTGGAGAACCACGTACACATTCCTCTTGAATGCAAGGAAATCACACTTATCTAGGACACAGGGAAAGGAAATAAAAATGATTGACAGCAGAGGAATAGAGAGCTTTTCCATGGTATACTGACAAGTAAAAAGAAAATTCAGCAGGTTCATATTTTAGAATTTTAATTAACTCATCACTAAACAAAATCATTTGAACTTGCACATGAGTAATTGGTGATCTGCCTCAAGGTCTGCCCCTGACCTAATTTTAACTGTTACTATTGAGCTGCTCCAATGATTCCTTGCACAGATGTAGTCAATCTGGTTCCTATGCATCCCATCATGTGAGGTCCATGTATAAAGCTGTTTGTGTCTTTTAAAAAAGGTATTTGCAAGGAACAAATGTTGAAAATGCAAAATTTTATCATTCTATTTCCAGCCTCATTTCTACCACCAAGACCATATTTTCCAACTACTATTTCTTCTTCTGCAGAGGACCTGAAGTGCTTCCTGAAGAAGGTCAAGGTCTGCAGCCTTTAATATGGATTGAAGCTCAACATCAGGAAAACAAAGATTCTGCCACTGGACCAATTGGCAGAATCATGATAGATGATGAAGAGATTGAGATTGTTAACAGTTTTTAGTTTGCTTGGCTCCACAATCAACACTTTTGGTACCAGCAGCCAGAAAATCAAGAGATGAATTGCATTAGGAAAGTTGACTGTCAGGGACCTCTCCAGAATATTGAAGAGCAATGACATCAGTGTGGAGAATAAGGTGAGCCTGATCCAAGCCTTAGTCTTTTCAATTGCTTGCTATGTGTCAGAGAACTGGACAATGACTATGGATGGTAGAAAGAGAATTGATGCCTTTGAGCTGTGGTGCTGGAGAAGAGTGTTGAATATACCATGGACTACCAGGATAACAAAAATGTTTGTCCTAGAAAGGGTGAATCCAGGCTGCTCCTCAGAGGCAAGGATTATGTGGCTTTGCCTAACATACTTTGATCATGTTGTTTGGAAAGGGACATCATGCTTGGGACAGAAAAAGAGAGGAAGACCCTTGATGAGATGAATTGATTCAGGGACTAGGGTAAAGAGGGTAGGTGTGTCAGAGACAATAATATCGGCACAAAATAGAGCAGGTTTCAGGGCAACTGCACATCAGATATTGTGTTGTTTATTTAGGTGCTAAAGGTCAGCCCTGGCTCATGGTGACCCTGGGGACAAGAGTTCTGCTTCTTCCTCACAATCATTGCTGTGTGTAAGCCCTTTGCAGTCACTGTCTCAAGTATCTTGTTGAAGGTCTTCGTTCTTTCACTGACCCTCTAATTCACTGAGTGTGACATCCCTGCCTAGGGACTGGTCCCTTCAGTAACACGTCCAAATTACAGAAAACGAAGTCTCACCATCCTCTCCTCCAAAAAGCATTCTGGCTGAACTTCCTCCAAGGTTGTTAAGAGAGAGAGATTCCTTCCTCAGCTTAGAGATTTATCTGTGTTTTAAGTAAAACAATATCACTGAATGACATTAAGAAGTATTTACATAAATTTAAAAAGCCAAGTCAATTGCAACTCCAATTCTGATCTGGAGAAGCCTCGGTTGTTTCTAAGTGCTACTTACTGGGCTCCATGTTTTCAATAGCTGATTATTGTACTTGATGCTCATGTCTTTCTTCACAAGGATTTCTTAAGAGACTCAAACTTTCAACCTTTTCATTTGTAGTGGAGTCTTAGTTGCTTGTAACACTTAGAAAACCATACATAAATAAAGTCCACAGCTCTTGACTCCATTTCAACACGTGGTGATATCCGCTAGGTTTCCAAGGCTGTAAATCGTTACAAAAAGAGACTACCTGCCTCATCTTTCTCCTGAGGAACAGCAGGTAGTTTCAAACCACCAATCTTGAGGTTAACAGCCCAACATGCAAAGCACTACATCACGGGGTTTCTTGCAAATATACATCTTTATTGTTAAAACAGCCTCTCATCTTTGTATCCACCCTTTGTTCTCTCACTTGAACCCTTAATTTTCAAGTTGCCGAAATTGATGTCTTTTAAGTTACTGGAGTTGTGAGCAAAAGAAATGAGGCTGGAGGGCACAAAGACTATATATTTCAATAAGAATTTGAATTCACTGGAATGTTTGTGAAATTGGTATTCTGGAAACCTTGAGTTTCTCTGTGGGTGAACATTTTTTATTTCAGCCTTTATCAAAATGATTGCAAATACTTCTCCAGTCTTCCTTCATCAACAGGACCTGATTACATCTCCGCTTAATGACTGAGTTCTTCAGAATCTTGGTTCTCATCAGGATTCACCATTTAGAATTTGATGTTGATATAAATGCTTGAGAAGGTTGAGCTTATCCTCTTATGTGTTTAGAATGCAGATACCTGCAAACATTTGTGGCTCTGGTGGAATCTCAATCTATTTGGAAAATAGCTGAGATGTCAGAAGGTATTGAATAAGACGGGATAAGAAAACAATGATACGTACATTTACCGCACAAGTTAAGGAGTCCTCACAGCATGCCTGCATGTCCTCAGTTTCTCTGTTTCGCTCTACCAGTTGGTCTGTTGTGAGGGATGATGATGATGAGGCAGTCTGCTTCTGTAACTTACAGTCTTCAAAACCTTACTGGCAGTTCTTCTGTGTCCTCCAGGGTTGCTGAGTCAGAAGCTACTTGAGAGCAGTGGGTGTCGATGGACAAGGTTTGCTGACAAGCATTTCATACACTCTATCCCCTTTGTTACTGCAAGTCACTCCCCTCGGTGACTGTGGGCTATGGAGATCTCACGTCGTGTCCCAGGAGAACCACACTCCTTCAAGTTTTCAGTGGCTGGTCTTTCAGGAGTAGATGACATGATCTTTCTTCTGAGGCACTTTGGAGAGAATCAAATCTCCAACTTTTCAGTAAATCATCCAGTGAGTTAAGTGTGCAATTGAAGGTCTCAAAAACCACCCCGGGAGATAGTATTCAGCCCTCCTGGAGACGATGAAGACTAGGGTAACAATGGAGTGTCTGCAATGTTAATGTGCCCACAGATCACCTGGGACCTTATTAAAATGCCAGTTCTGATTCACATTCCTGGAACAAGTCTGAATTTGTACATTCTGACAGTTCCAAGTAATGTAGACGATAAAGACTCTGAGGTCCAAGAACTTAAAGGCATTCAGTTTACACTTCCAAACTAGTTTAGAAGCCAGCAAGTCCTTGTGACTTCAGAGTAGGAGTAGTAATTCTTGAAAATCAATTGTAGTTGACTCAATTTAAATTTACGACAACATCTTGGGTGTCCCCATTTGTGTGTTAAAGATTTGTGTTTATAAAGATATTTGCAGTGAGTGAATTATTGATTGTACAAAATTAGGTCATTCTCTCTACAGTCTTATTTCTGTCACAAAGTCTGTAAGGAATATATAGAGTCACTATAACCCCCCCCCAAAAAAATGTGCCTGACATGGAACAAATTCAGAAAGTAGTGTATATTTGAGAAAAAAAAAAGGAACAAACAAGTTGAAGCTACACTGAAGGCATTGACAAAAATATAAGGCCCCAGGAATCAGTGGAATACAAACTGATAGATTTCTTCAAATAGATGCAGCATTGGACATGCTCGCTGGTTGTGCTATGAGACCCAGTGGACAGCTATCCAGCCAAGTGACTGGATGAGATCCATATTTATTCTCACTCTCAAAAAAGGTGATCCAACAGAACATGAACATTGTAGCTAATGTTGGGTGGATCTTCGTTGAAAGCAGAGAGTACCAGAGGAATGCCTGTGTTTCATTGACTATGGAAAGGCCTTGGACTGTGTGGATCACAACAAACTGTGGCTGACTCTGAGATGAATGGGAATCCTAAAACACTCAATTGTGCTTATATAAAATCTATACTTTGACCAGGAGGCAGTCATCAGAACAAAGCAAGAAAACACTGCCTGGTTGAAAATTAGGAAAGGTGTGTGTTAAGGATGTGTCCTATCTCGATATCTTTTCAATGTATATGCACAACAGGTTACTTGAGAGGTTGGGCTCTATGAGCAGAAGTGTGACATCAGGATTGGAGATAGACTCAACAACAATCTGCATTATGCAGATGACACAACCCTGCTTGCTGAAACCAAAGAGGACCTAAAGCACTTGCTACAGGTCAAGCACTGCAGCAGCTTTCAATATGAATTGAAGCTCAACATCAAGAAAACAAAGATTCTCACCACTGGGCCAATTGGCAGCATCATGATAGATGATGAAGAGATTAAGATTGTTGACACCTTCAGTTTTCTTGGCTCTGCAATCAACATTCTTGGTACCAGCAGCCAGGAAATTAAAAGACAAATTGAAGAAGAAAAAAAAAAAAAGACAGATAAATTGCATTGGGAAAGTCTGCTGTCAGAGGCCACTCCAAAGTACTGAAGAGCAAGTATATCAGTCTGGAAACCACGGTGCACCTGATACAGGCCATGGTTTTTGTAATTACTTGCGATGTATCAGAGAGCAGGTCAATGACTAGGAAGGATAGAAGGAGAATTGATGCCTTTGAGCTGTGGTGTTGGAGAAGAGTTTTGAGTATACCAAGGACTGCTAAGAAAATGAAAAGGTACATCCTAGAGAGAGTTAAAACAGGCTGCTCTTTGGAGGCAAGGATTCTGAAGCTTCGTCTGATATACTTTGGACATGTTGCAAGGAGGGATCAGTCTTTGGAGAGGGATGGCTTGCTTGGGAGGGTGGAGAGACAGTGCAGGAGAGGAAGACCCTCGATGAGATGGATTGATTCAGTCACTGGAGTATTGGGGTAGGTGTATTTGAGACAGTAAGATTGGCAAGGGATAGATCAGGGTTTAGGGCTGTTGTACATAGGGTCGCTATGAATCGCAGGTGACTCAACAGTACATAACACAACAACAACAATCACATACAAATAAAAGTTTGCTGAAAATTATATCTCAAACTGGTTAGAACAATACATCAGCAGAGAACTGACCAAAATACAAGCCAAATTTAGAAGAGGCTGTCACACGAGGGATATCATTATTGATGTCAGACAGATCTTGACTGAAAGCAGATAGTACGAGAAGGATATCTATTTGTGTTTCTTGACTACGTAAAGGCATTTAACTAGTTGAATCACAACAAATTGGGACTCCAGAACATTTGATTGTGCCCATGTAAAACCTATACTTAGAACAAGAAGTTGTCCCAGCACAGCAAGGGAGCAATGCTTGGTTCAAAATCAAGGAAGGCATGTGTCAGGGCGTATCTTTACCTCATACCTTTTCAATCTATATGTTGTTGATGCTTTTGAGTTGAGCACAACTCATAGCAACACTATGAACAAAAGGCCTGAAGCCTTTCTATAACTATCGGCATTTATCAAAGTTCATCGAGTCTGTGGAGGCATGTTGTTCAGGAAGTGGAGCCTACTCAATCTAAGTGTTGAACAGATTGTTTGAGAAGCTGAACTTTATGAAGAAGAATGTGGCATCAGGAATGGAAGAAGATTTATCAACGACCTTGTGTTATGCAGATAACACAATCTTGCTTACCAAAAGTGAGGAGGATTTGAAATGCTTGCTGCAGAATATTGAGGACTAAAGCCTTCAATATGGATTCCGTCTCAACTTCAAACCAACAAAAGTCTTCACTAACAGGCTAATAAGCAGCATCATGAAAAATGGAGAAAGGATTGAAGTTGTTAACGATTTCATCTCACTTGCATACACAACCAACACCCTAAGGCACCAGCAGTCAGGAAACAAAATGAGGAGCTGCACTGGGGAAATCTGCTTTCACTCAAAGACCAATAATATAAATCTAAAGACAAAGGCGTACCTGGTCCAGGCCATGGTCTTCCAAATTATTTACTACGCATCTGAGAGCCAGACTACGACTGAGGATGACAGAAGAAGAATTGATGCATTTGAGCAGAGGTGCTAGAGAAGAGTATTGACATACCATGGACTGCCAAGAGAACAAGCCTGTTTATCTGAGAGAGGCTGATACTAGTATGTCCTTTGAGGTAAAGGTGGTAAAACTCTGTCTCACATACTTTAGGCATGTTCTAAAGAGAGCCTAGTCCCTGGAGAAAGACATCATCATTGGAAGGGTGGAGGGTCAATGCAGAAGAGGAAGACCTTAGATGAGATGGGTTGATATAGTGACTATGGCAATGGGGGCAGATTTGTCAGAGACAGTGAGGTTGGCTTAGGCAGGGTTCAAAGTCATTGTCCATAGGTCCTTATGAGTCATAACATTAAATTTTATGGTAGGTCATCAAAACCAGGGAGAGAGAGAGAAAAAAAATTGCAATGACTAGTCTGAGAAAAATACTTTGCTGTTTTTCCTTTTCCTCATGTTGTCCTACATGAATGGATAATGAGTTACTTGTATTCTTACCATAGGTGTCGCTAGGTAGGAGATTAGTATTTGGGCTTGTGTTTGTGAAAAGACATTTTCCTTTTGTTCTCCTTTCAATACATATCCACAATCAACACCCTTGGTACCAGCAGTTAAGAAATCAAAAGGCCTGGCGCACTAAAGAAGCATGCTGTCCAGGACCTCTCCAAGGTGCTCAGAAACAGTAGTAGGAGTTTAAAGAATAAGTGCCTGATTCAAACATTGGCCTTTTTAATTACTTCCTTGCATCTCAAAGTTGGACAATGAATAAGGAGACAAGAAAAACCCCGATGCCTTTGCACTGTGGTGATGGAGAAGAGTACTGAATGTGCTATGGGCTACGCAAAGGAAAAAACCAAATAGGTCTTAGAAAATGCACAGCCAGCATGCTCTTAGAGGCAAGGCTGATGGAGCTTTATCTCCCATATTTTTGGCATGCTGGTAGAAAAGGCTGGTCTTTAGAACAGGACAACATTACTGGAAAGGCCGAGGGTCAGTGAGAGACGGGAAGAGCCTCATGAAAATGGACTGACACAGTGACCGTAGCAGTGGGCTTAAGTTTATCAGAGACAGTGAAGGTGGCACCAGATGAGATAAGGTTCAGATCCATGGTCAATAGGGTCACTATGGGTCATGATCAGCTCAATGTCATCTAACAACAACTACAAAATATCATTACATCAAGTAGGTATGCCGTAGGCTAATCAAACATTCTCAATATGAGCTATTTGCTCTTTCCAGTTTTTGTTATTATTTCACAGCAAAGTCTGTGAGGCTGGCACGGGCTGGGCCCCGTTTCCTGCTATTGCACATGGGGTCTCTATGAGTCACAGCTACTCAAAAACATGTAACAGCAACAATAAATGTGCTTTATTTTTACCCTTAGTAATGACACCAGGAATAAAATTGTGCCAGGATAGAGATGTCATTGCTGCTGTTGTGTACTGTAGAGTCGGAACCGATCCATAGCTGACCCTCCAGAGAGTTTTCAGAGGCAGTCATCATCGCACAAAAGGAGAGGCCCATCTTTCTACCACAAAATTATATATATATATTTGTCACTATGAGTCGTCTATGACTTGATGGCACTTAACAAGAACAACACACACACATATATATATAGTTATATATATAGTTGTTGATTGCCTTCAAGTCGAGCATGATTTATAGCAACCCTATGAACAAAATGCCTAAAGCCTTCCTATAACTATCAACATTTATCAAAGTTCATAGAATTCCAGAGGTATGTTGTTTAGGAAGTGGATGCCTCTGTGTGTGTGTGTGTGTGTGTGTGTATAGAGCTATATCTATGTATATCTAAATATATTTGTAATTTTAACAAAAGTTTACAGAAAGGTTAGGTTTTCATTCATTCAGTGTTGCACACCCTCGATGAGGTGGATTGATTCAGTCACTAGGGTAATGAAAGTAGGTGTGTCAGATACAGTGAGATTGGCACAGGATAGAGCAGGGTTTAGGGCTGTTGTATACAGGGTCGCTATGAATTGCATGGGACTTAATGACACATAACAACAACACATCAATTGTATTAGGTTACAGATTAGAAATTCCTAAATTACTATTTCTATTCCTATAATCAATGCTTCAAAAACCACATACTTGGCTCTCTGTGGTTCTACACTTAAGAGATCTGACACAAAGTCCACTGTCCCATGTGCACACACAGTCTACACCTCTGCTCTGATTCACATTAGATCATTTCTAAGCCCAAATGCAAGTCTTGCCACAGACATTGCACTTTAACATAAAAACTCCTATTTGAACAGATCTCTAGATAACAGAAGTAAAATAGCTGAAATAATTATCTTTTATGTGGTGTTTAGTTTTTTTTAAGAAAAATCACCTTAAAATAAATCCTCCACTTGAATTTGTGCTTCACTATCTTTGCCTGCTGCCCCTAGCTTGATTAAAATACAAGAATGTAATTATCTGTTAATTTGGAGTCTCAACTGATTAAAATAGAAAGAACTCACACAGGTCAGGGGTTATCATGGTGCCTAATTAATTGTCCAACATCATCTTAATCAACATCTCTTCAGTTTGAGCATGGAGCAGTCTTGAGCAGGAAGGGGGAGGAGAGATGTGCAATTTAATCAACTATGCCTGAGTTGTCAGGAATAGATCTGGGGAGGCGGATGCCCCCAGTTATTACAGAAGGAGCTGAAGTGTTGCAGCCTTCAGTGATGGGTCATGCATTACCAGGTTTATAAGACTCAAAGCATTCTAGTGAACACAAAGCTTCCTAACATGGGCTTCATCGCAACTGGACGAATAAATTCAAGCATTAGTTTGGAGCAGAAAAGTGGAGCACGTGTATGAGTGTAATTCAACGTAATTTGAACCAATGATCATGAAAAGTCTTTGCTTTTTGCAATGTTAGATTGGCTATGCAATAATCAATGCAGGTTAAACTATACAATCAGTCCTTTTAAAAAGAATCAATGTGACTGCTGTTTTCATAGAGATAGAATCGTGCAAAACAAGTAAGCATCTGGGATACATGTTTCAGTCAAGATCCAGTCTTCATAATCAGAAGAAAATACTGAATTCTAATTAATAAGATGAAGAAGAATAATCAGTGCCTTTGGGGTGTGGTGCTGAGGAAGAGTATGGCTGCCAAGGGAACAAGCAGGCCTGGCCTGGAGAAAGTGAAACCGAGGGTGGTAAAGCTGGATCTCCCGTACTTTGAACACGCTGTAAGGAGGGGCAAGTTCCAGGAGAAGGAAATCCCACGAAAGGGTAGAAGGTCAGTGTAGAGAGCAAGAGCATCAACAGATGGAGCAGCACGGTGATTGCCGCACTGGGGTCAGGTGTGTTGGAGTAGGACAAGGTTCACAGGGTAGCTATGAGTCGTAGTTGACTCCACAGCCCATAACAACAACAACCAGAACACAAAGAAATATATCTTGGTAGAAGTGAAGCCAGAGTGCTCTTCAAAGACAAGGATAGGGAGGTTTTGTCTCACATACATTGAGCATGTTGTTGGGATGATCTGGGAAAAGGCATCTTGCTTGGATGGGTGGCGATGGGTTGACAAAGAAGCGGCCACATTGGGCTTAACATGCAGTCTTACTTGTGAGGCTGGTGAGTGACTCGTGCAGGAACTGTGAGTGAGAGTGAACTTGGTGCTTCTAAGGACACTCCTGCCTGAGGCTCGGGATGAGCTTGAGATTGCTGACCCTGCATTCTATCCTGAGGACACAAGCCATTCACAGCAATTGAGATAACAAAAGGAGCAACAATAGGGAAAGGACAATATTATGGAAAGTGTAATATGATGTGAAAATTCAAGTGGATGCTCTGAACCTGATTGGCCAGACGAGTCTTCTGAAAATCTGGTTGCAGCTAAAAATTAAATGATGAGATAAGATTTAGAGAAAGCTCTTTTTGGTTTGGTTCCCCCCCCCCCCCAATGAAACTAGGTGTTTACTTTTGAAAACCTTCAAAATATCAAGGGGAAAAAAAAGCCTTGGTATGCATGTTCAGATAAGATTCTTAGAATAAATATCATAAAATTTATGTTCTTTAGGTTGTTTGGGTAGAAGGTGATGATTAAGGTTTACTTCTTGTCCATTCACATACTCCCACTTGTTTAAGATGATTCCAGACTCTTATTAATGAATGCTCAGGAATGAACAAACTTGAGAAAGTTGAATCTGTTTGTAGGTCATTCACTTGCATAAAGTGAAAATAGTATGCTTTTAAATTCAGTACTTCTTTTTCCAAATAAGACATCGGAATAGATTCAGAATTGCAAATTACTTTTGGGGAAGTTTCTCCCATCTTTCTCATCCAGAATCCCAGTCTCCTTTAAAACTTAATAGCACCATTTTTTTCCTTGCTGTAAAAATTCCTCTTTCATTTTAAAAAGTATTTTCTAATAGAACACTGCAAAATTAACTGCCAGCATGACACAATTTGGCTAAAGTGGTGAGGATTTGCCACACTGCTTCTCCCCCTCTATTTTTATTGAATATAATGCGTGAATGTAGTCTTATTTTATTTTCCTATTAGTTGATACTGTGGTAGCTGCTTGCAAACACAAAGAAAGGTTCTTTGAGAAATGGTTCTAAAATTTTATAGGTTTAACTTTGTTGTTCAGAGTTACTTCTCTTTTCTCGCTCCAAATCCTATTTTATAACTCTCCACCACAATGCAGCTCAACAGAACTCATGTGACAGCTCTCACTACCACTCTCCTTGTGTATCCTCAAACCTAGTAGTGACCCTGCATGACAGAGGAGAAACTTCCAGAGGGCACCTGGACTACAGTCTTTGTGGGATTACAGTAGTCTTTTTTCAGCAGAATCATGCATGGCTTCAAGCCACTAACTTTAATTAGCTGCTAAGTACTTAATCTTTGCCCCATTGGTGTTCCTTATGGAATCCCTATTGCTGTTGTGTGCTATGAGGAGAAACCAACCCACACCTGACCCTTCAGTGGAATTTCAGAAACAGTAAATTGAACAGGAGGAGATTGTCCATCTTTCTCCCATAGAGAAGCTGGTGGATTAGAACCAGGTGCCTTTGAGATTGCAATGCCTCTTCGTACCAGAAGCACAAGAGCTCCCTATACAGTATGTAGGTCTGTGGACCATTTACCAACTTTCCACTCTCTGTCACTCCTGTGCCACACTGTAGCTTCATTTACTGTAAATATGACAAGAGTTCCTGGGGTCAGACCTGCTGCGTGGTCAGCATCAAGAGGAACAAGAATAACAACGAGAAACCATTGCTGGTAAACTGATTCCACCTCACAGGCAAATCCAACAGACACCCCCGGTAGCACAGAGTAGAACTGTCCGTGGACTGCCAAGGTTGCCAATGTTAGGGAAGGAAGTCAACCGCCTCCCCTTCCTCACACAGCGCAGCTGGGAGGGGTGAACCACTGACCCTGTGGCTAGCAGTGGGTGCTTGACCACGCGTGCTACCAGAGCTCCCTCGCTGTCAGCACCGGGCACAGTAAACACCTGGAAGCAAAGGACTACTGCAGGGCGGGAGCAGCAAAAAGGAGTCTGCAATTTGGTCCTTGAAAGACCAAGTTCCAGCTTGGCAGTCAAGTCCATCAGCTGCAACTTACCCTGTAAAGATGAGTCTATTCCCATTAAAATCTGCAGCCCACGAAAGCTGACGGGGTGCCCTGTGCCTCAGAGCTGACTGAATGGCACTCTTCTTTGCTCTTACTATTTTGATTTGAGGGTTTCCAATGGCCTTGTCATGCAGGAATTGCAAGAATAGTGCTATTTAAATATAAATGAAAATGTGTTAACCCACCTATGGGAGGGTCCGCTCTGCCTGAGTAAGTGTGCTACCGTCAGTGCTGATAGAATTCCAATAAAAGCAATTCTTGCATGTCTTAGTTACCTGTACAGAGTAAGCATAAGTATTTTATCACATAAAAAGTTATATAAATGAGTTTTTATGTATAGAAATAGTACACATGTTCAGTTATTTGTATAGAATACATATGTATGTCTAATAAATATATACTGTACATAATCATATTGTGGAAGATTTAAAAGGATGGACTCAAAACTCCTTGCTGTGGATTTGGAACTGACTTGGAGCTGACCTTCCATGGGGCTGTAGGTTACGTGGGAGAAGATTGTCCAGTTTTCTCCGACGGAACTACTGACGCCTGGAGAACAGCCAGAGAGCCATGTCCGTTGTGTCAGTGGTGCAATTTCCTAAAGACTGTATCGTCAGAGCTGAAGCATCTCATCTCCTTATTCTCCATCCTCAGTCTGTAGTGGTCTGACTTTTGGCATGTTCTTGCCCTCTTGGGGCCTCAATTTCCTCTTCCTTACGAGGGGAACTTAATAGTGCTCATTTCGTGTGCATACAGATAGAGTAGGAGAAAGGGCACAACGGCGGCACACACCTTTCCTGACCTACCGCGCAGGGTTCCCTTGCTCTGTTTGGACAAAAAAGGTCTTGGTCTACTACGTATAGGTTTTATATGAGTATAATTAAGTGATCTAGGATTTTTTCTTCTTAATGTTATCCATAGTTTTGATCTACACAGTCAAATGTCTCTGCATCGTCAATAAAACAAAAATAGACATTCTTCTGGTATTCTCTGCATTCAGCCAGAATCCATTCGGCATAGTGCCACACAGCCTCTTCTAAATTCAGCTTGAACTTCTAGCAGCTCTCTGCCTATAAATTGTTCCATTTGACAGAGAGCCACGGCCCCTGCTAAACCCAGCCTGAACTTGTGGCAGTTCTTTGTTTATGTACTGTTCTAGCTCTTGTTTCATGAACCTCAATAGCGTTTGTTTGCCTATCATATTAATGAGATTACAATTTCCACATTCTGTTGTGTCACTTTTCCTGGGAACGGGAACAAATAGGAATCTCTTTCAGTCAGTCAGCCAAGCAAATTTCCTGGCGTAGACTGGGCTGCATTCATTATTTGAAACATGTCAACTGGTATTCTATCCATTCTTGGGACCTTATTATTTGTCAATGCCTTCAATTCAGCTTTAAGTTCTTTGTTAACTGCCATTTACTTTTGTTTATATAGTATTTCCTGAGATTTTTCTGTGTCAACTAGTTCTTTTTGGTACGGTGACTCTGTGCATTCCCTAATCTTCTTTTAACACTTCCTGGATCATTAAAAATTTTGCCCATAGTGTCTCTCAGTATTGAAATTAGGGACTTGAATTGGTTCTATAAAAAAGAATGTGGCATGAGGCTAGGAGGAAGACTCATTAACGACCTGTATTACACAGATGGCATAGCTTTGCTTGCTGAAAGTGAGGAAGGCTTGTTGTGGAGTTCAAAGGCTACAGCTTTAGGTATGGATTGTATCTCAACATCGAGAAGTTAAGAAGATGAAATCCTCACCACTGGATTGATAAGCAATAAAATGATAGGTGGGGAAATATTTAAATTGACAATGATTTTATCTTAATTGAATCCAAAATCCACAGCCGTGGTATCAGCAGTCAGAAAATGAGGAGGCACATTGCACTGGGCATGTCTACTGTCAGGGACCTCTCCAGATTACTAAAGAACAATGACGTCATTTGAAAGACCTGATTCAGGTCTGTGCACCTGATTCAGGCCACAGTCTTTTCAATCACTTGCAATGAAGCTGAGAGCTGAAGAGTGAATAAGGATGACTCAAGAAGAATTGATGCCTTTAAGTTGTGGTGTTGGAGAATAGCACTGAATACCCCACACACTGCCAAATGAACAAGTAGATACGTCTTAGGAAAAGTGCAATGAGAATGATCCTTAGAGGCAAAGATGATGTACTTTATCTCACATACTTTGGGCATGTTGTTAGAAGAGGCTATTCCTTGGAAAGGGACATCACTCTTTGAAAGATGGAGAGTCAATCAATGAAAGAAAGGAAGACCCTGAACGTGAGGGATTGACATGGTGACTGCAGCAATGGGCTCCAGTGTGTCTGAGATGAGAAGGACTTCACAGGATGAGATAGACTCCAGATCTGTTGTTCATAGGTTCACTCTGAGTCTTATTTGACTCAGCTGTCCCTAACAACGTTTTATATAAATACTAAATTGTAATTGTGCTCATTTCATATGAATATGAAATTAAAATAGTGCTCTCTACATACAAGTATTAAATTCTAGTAGTGTCTATTTTATATAAATTCTAAATTTAGAAAGTATCCACATCATATAAATATTCAAACAACAACAAAACAAAATGAGAAACAAATAGACAAGGAGCTTGTCACAGTGCCAGGCAAGAGAAAGTCCTAAATTTATGTTATCTGTTTTTTGTTGTTATAATCATGATTGCAAATTTTAACTTTTTTATTATTATTATACTAGTTTATTTACAAAATTCAAATACATTGTTTTTCAGATCAGATTCTTCCAATTTTCCTCATCCCCCACCCATCAATCAATTGGTATACCATCTATCTAAAAATAAGGCTCCAGGAATAGATGGTATACCAATTGATATATTTCAGTTAACAGATGCTGCCCTGGACGTGCTCACCAAGTTGTACCAAGAAATCTGGAGAACGACCACTTGGCCAACTGACTGGAAGAGATCGATATTTGTTCCTATCCCAAAGAAAGGCGACCCAACCGAATGTGGAAACTACAGAACAATTTCACTGATTTCACATGCAAGCAAGATTTTACTGAAAATTATCCAAAAACGACTGGAACAGCACATCAACAGAGAACTACCAGAAGTCCAGGCTGGTTTCAGAAGGGGTCGTGGCACTAGATATTGTAGCTGATGTTAGATGGATCTTGGCTGAAAGCAGGGAATACCAGAGGAATGTCTATCTGTGTTTCATTGACTATGCAAAGGCATTTGACTGTGTAGATCATGACAAACTGTGGCTGACTCTGAGAAGAATGGGAATCCCAGAACACTTGATCGTTCTAATGCGAAACTTATACTTGGACCAGGAGGCAGTCATCAGAACAGAGCAAGGGAACACTGCATGGTTCAAAATTGGGAAGGGCGTACGCCAGGGATGCATCCTATCTCCATACCTCTTCAACCTATATGCAGAACAGATTATCCGGGAGGCTGGGCTCTATGAGGAGAAATGTGGGGTCAGGATTGGTGGACGATTTATCAACAATCTGCGTTATGTGGATGACACAACCCTGCTTGCTGAAACTGAAGAGGACCTGAAGCGCCTGCTGCAGAGTGTCAAGGACTGCAGCCTGCAATATGGATTGAGGCTCAATGTCAAGAAGACAAAGATTCTCACCACTGGACCAATCGGCAGCATCAGGATGGATGGTGAAGAGATTGAGATTGTACACAGCTTTAGTCTGCTTGGCTCCATAGTCAACAGTCTTGGCACCAGCAGCCAGGAAATTAAAAGGCGCATTGCCATGGGAAAGTCTGCTGTTAGGGGCCTCTCCAAAGTGCTGAAGAGCAGTGGTGTCTCTCTGGAGACTAAGGTGCGTCTGATACAGGCCATGGTCTTCGCAATCACCTGTTATGCATCAGAGAGTTGGACAATGACCAAGGAGGATAGAAGGAGAACTGATGCCTTTGAGCTGTGGTGCTGGAGAAGAGTACTGAGAATACCATGGACTGCTAGGAAAACAAATAGATTTGTCCTGGAGAGGGTTAAACCGGGTGGCTCCTTGGAGGCAAGGATTCTGAGGCTCCGTCTAACTTACTTCGGACATGTAGTGAGGAGAGACCGGTCCTTGGAGAGGGACATCATGCTTGGGAGGGTAGAGGGACGGCGCAGGAGAGGAAGGCACTCTATGAGGTGGATTGATTCAGTGACTGGGATAATTGGGATGGGAGTATCAGAGACAGTGCGATTGGCGCAGGACAGAGCCGAGTTTAGGGCTGTTGTACATAGAGTCGCTATGAGTTGCAGGCGACTCGACGGCACATAACAACAACCACCTATCAAACTACTCAACCCCATATCATTTTTAAAACTATGTTATATAGTTTGAACTTTCTCCTGTCTCCATAATTATCCTTAGAAATCTAGAAATCCAGCCTGCATACCATTAGACCAATTTGATTCTCAAATCTCTGGTAGTTCTAGACTTCCGTGGCTGTGGGTCTTTCACAAGTCAAACTCGATCTCTTGTCTTTCCTCTGTATGGACATTTCCCTTGTTTGGGCAGAGCTACTGTGGCTCGAATATTTCTCCAGCATCTATAGGCTACGGTTCAGGAGGAGCTGACTTTCAAAGACCAGGCTAATAGAAGCTTTCCATGACAGATGACTCAAAGAATAAGCATGTTCCTCAGGCCCAGGAAAAGAGCTAAGAGGCAAGGTTCAACGAACAGAGTTCATAGACACATGATGGCTTTATAATTAAAGTATCCTTAAAACTAAGGTGAGGGGTGAGAGAAATTGGAAGAACCTGTTCTGTAAAGCAGTGTATTCATATTTTGTAAATAAACTAGTATAATAAAACAACAACAAGACACAACCTAAAGTGTAGCATGAAGAGGTGATTCTTCATTGTAGTAACTTGAAAACTTTGAGCTAATAGGTCAATTTATCTGTCTGACTAATGTGTTTATCCGTGTTTTATAATAAATGATAAGATATAAATATAAACAATATTTATTCTATTCAAGAATCTCTCTGCAGATCCTGCTACATTGCCGAGCATAGAAGTAGCATAGAAACTGTTGGGGTGATCAAATGAATGAAGGAAGAAGGCTTTTCAGTGATAGAGAGGGAGCTTTGGTGGCTTAATGGTAAGGAATTTCACTGCCAACACAAAGGTACACAGTTCATATCCACCAGCTGCTCTGTGGAAAAAAGATGGGCAGTCTCCACTCATGCAATTAACTGTCTCTGAAAAGCTGCTGGAGGGTCAGCTGTGGGTCACTTCTGACTCGAGAGTACACGCAGCATCATCAACAACAAGGTTTTCCAAATAAATTAGCACTTTCCTGGCCCTTGTACTTTGTCTAAGTCAACAGGTATGAGACAGGCAAGTAAGAGCTCAAGGCAAAATAGACAGAGACTAGACCATGGAGATTCCAACAGAGGCAGAGACATTTTATTACTTTCAACATCAGATTAAGACTACGTTATCCTGTCAGAACATCATTAGATTTCAAATTTGCCTGCTTAGCAAAGCTCCAATCTCAAGTCAAAGGCTTAATCTGCTCAGATACATTCTGAGAATGAAGTTTGACGCGTATACAAAGCACTTAGCCCAGCAGAAAGACTGCAGCCACTTCAGGGGACAGAAACAGAGCTGCACACCGTTTTCCTTTTCCTCTTTTTGTTTCTGTATTTGCTTCTCTCCTTTTTACTCCTAGATTCTCTCCCCAATGATTAAAATCACACTTGTTCAGTGAATGAAAGACACATGCACAAATGACGCAGGGTTAGAGAAGGGAAGGTGAGAAGCTAAATGATGACTGGACCATGTAAGGTTCCGGAACACATTTGTGCTTTTGTTTTTATTCATAACATAAGAGAAAATGGCTTCATTGGGGCACGATTCAAAGAATCTCGCCCCCCCTTTATTGTTGCAAGGATATAGATGTAACATACTATTTGCCAGTTTAAGAATTTTCCTGGCAACACTACCAAAAGCAAGCTACAAGTACACAACACACTGCAATACTTATCCAGATACCATGATCGTTTTTCGAAGAGATGGAAGAAATAATCAACAACTTTATTTGGAAACAAAAAATACCCTAGAGAAGCAGAGTTGCTGGAGAAGAAAAATAACAGAGGGTGGTATCCAATCAGCAGGGTTTCAGGGAGGAGACAACTGCCCTTCCTTCTCTACCATCAGAGAAGATGGTAGGTTCAAACCCTGTCTCTTTGGGATGGCAGTGTAGGTTCTTACCAGTAGGCCACCAGCGTTGCTATTGTCTTAGCCATTTATTTACGTCAGATTCATGGATTTTCCATAATGTCTCAACTTGCTAATGACAGCTTATTTAGTGCTGGCTACTCTCAGTACAAGTAAAATGTACTGATCCCTTCCTGTGGTTCCCACCAGCATGCTGACCCATCCACCTTCCACGTTGTTGGGTCCCACTCCCCACTTGAAGGCCTGATGCTGTGCCTTCCAGCAGGTAGTGTATAGATCAACGTGGTAAGGGTTTTCTTTTGTTCAAATGGTAAATATGTAGACTATTGATCTACACAGATGACCTCAAACCACTGATCTTTTATCTCATGTTCCACTGGGGAGATTAAATGACAAAGTTGTATAAACCCTTTGGTTTAATATCTAGGCCAAGGGAATGTGCTCTACAAACATCCCATTCTTTCCTTCTCCTTTTTTTGTCTTTTCCATGCAATTTAAAGGTGATAAGGTGTAAAAAGTACACCTCTGGTATTTAAATCCAATACTAACAGTTGTGAGGTTAGTATTGTTGTTACGTGTGGTTTCAAGTCCATTTATTCTGATCAGATCTCTTACTGACCAATTGCATTTCTACCTCAGATATTGTGAAGCAGGACCTTTTAACACAATTTGATGTATATAATCAACCAGAGATCTTAAGTAAGCTCTGACCGCCAATGAGATAAAGTAACACAGTGACTACAGCAATGGGTTCCAATGCACTACAGCTGTGAGGATTGCACAGGACAGAATAGGGTTAAGAGCTGCTGTTCATGGGTCATTATGAGTCCTGCCCAACTTGACGGCACATAACAGCAGTATCTACATCTAGTGTAGTTGGGGTGGAAATGTAAATTCTCAGCAGAGAGTTAAAATAAAATGAACAACAACAAAAAAAAAAATGAACCAGCTGGAAACTTGTGTTTCCATATGGAAGAGTAAGAATTTGTATAAATGCAGAACCACAGGTTCAGAGGGCAGGTGACAGCCAAGCCACACATCCACATGTGCTCTTGAGGACATTCTGACTCCTCAAAGTCAAACTCAAACTCACGCCTCTCAGGGTGGAACTGATTCAAAATTGGCCCTCACTGGATTTCTGAGGCTGTAAATCACATGGGAAAAGATTGCCCATCTTTCTCCTGTGAAGTCACTGACTGAAACCACCACAGGGTACTGCGTCTGGGTCAGCAAGGCAGCTCTCTTTGCAGTTAGCCACCAGAATGGCCCTCCGACTCCTAGTGACTCTACGGAATAGTGTAGAACTGGCCTGAAGGGTTTCCAGAATGCTGGTGGCCTAGAGTTAAAAGCTATGCTGCCAGAACAACTGTGAGATATCATCTCACCCCAGTCAGAATAGCAAAATTTAACAGAGCAGCAAACAACAAATGCTGGCGAGGTTGTGGAGAAACTGGAACCCTTATTCACTGTTGATGTTGATGGGAGTGCAACCACTATGAAAGGCTGTATGGCGCTTTCTCAAAAAGTTGGAAATAAAAATAACTGTTTAACCCAGCAATTCCACTACTGGGAATATACCCCAAAGAAACCATAACCACCACCCAAGCAGATATATGCACACCCATGTTTATTGCAGCTTTGTTCACAATAGGAAAGAGTTGAAAACAACCTAAGTGCCCATCAACAAACGGATGGATAGAGAAGCTGTGTTGTATCCACACAATGGAATACTATGCTGCATTGAAAAAGGAACTCATGCAATATTATTCAAAATGGGTGACCCTGGAGGACATTATGCTGAGTGAAATAACTCAGTTACAAAAGGACAAACACTGCATAGTGCCACTTTTGTAAAATGGGTCTGAAATCAGGATTTGGGGGGGAATTGAGAAATATGGGACAAATAATGTATCCTGCATTGAAACAGATAAGGGAGAGAACTGTTTAAAAAGGATATATGACTAGGTGTTATTGTCATGACAGGAGTCCAGAATGAAGGCTGCACAGTGAAGTGGACTTGAGGGGAAGGATTGCATAACAGTGAAAGAATTTTTCTTTTAAGTTTCAAAGAGAAGAGCTAATTGGGGGAGGGGAGGTTGGGTAGGGAGAAAAGTGCAACAATGAATGAATGAATGAAAATCCAAAGTCTCTGTAAACTTTCATTAAAATTAACTTAAATAACATAAACAGTCTTCCAAGTATCCTAAAAAATCTACAACCAGGAGAAGATAAAATAGATAAATGGGACCTTCTAAGAATCAAATTCCTAAGCACATCCAAAAACTTCTCCAACAGGTAAAAAGGGAAGTCACAGAGTGGGAAAAAATATTTGGAAATGGCATGTCAGATAAGGGACTTATATCTAGAATTTATAAAATACTTGAGC
>NW_006399753.1:5495317-5602310 GCF_000299155.1 Elephantulus edwardii | reverse complement strand
GAATACTATGCTGCATTGAAAAACAAGGAACTCATGCAATATTATTCAAATTGGGTGAGCCTGGAGGACATTATGCTGAGTGAAATATCTCAGTCACAGAAAGACAAACACTGCATAGTGCCACTGCTGTAGGATGGGACTGATATCAGGGTTGGGATAAGAATGAGAAAAACTGAATGAATTATGTATGCTGCACTGAAACAGATAAGGGAGAGAACAGATTAAAAGCAATATATTATAGGGCATTATGATTATCATAAGAGTCTGGAATGAAGGTTGCAGAGCGGAGTATAATTGGGGTGAGAGGGTGTGCGGGGGTTGTATACCAATGAAGGAATTTTTCTTTTACTTTTCAAAGAGAAGAGCGAACTGGGGTTGGAGGGGGTGGGTAGGGAGAAAAGTGTAACAATGAGTGAATGGAAATCCAAAATCTCTGTAAATGTTCATTGAAATTAATAAAAAAATGAAGACAAAAAGCTATGCTGCAATCCCAAAGGCACGTGGTTCTATCCCACCCACTGCTGCACACGAGAAGCCGGGGCAGTGTCCTGTCATGCCATTACTGCCTCTGAAAACCTGCTGGAGGGTCAGCTATGGGTCCGTCCACTCAACAACACACACCAACAATAAGGACACAAAGATCTTTATGGAAATAAGTCATCACCTAAGAGCAGTTGACTGTGGGTTCCAGTTCCCAGTGTTTCAGTGAGAGACCAGCCATTCAACCACTGTGCCACCAAGGCTACTGACCTGGGGCCCCTATGTGGGAGCCCTTCACATTTCCAGTCACCATCTGCACCAAGATGACCAAGGAGAGGCATTCTTCCCTTCTGAAAGGGACCCTTATCTGCTCTCAGCATGTTTCGTTCCAGAGGTGATAGCATGACCAATGGCTCCCTTCAGATTTCTCACTATCTCCTTCTCACCTGACAGCTGACACCATCGGATCACAGAAGCAGCAGTGAGATTCTCAGAAATCATTTCCTGAGGACAACACACCTCTCCCTGATGGCACTGCTATTGCTCTGCCAAGGCTGCTTACCTCTACATGAGACGTGAGAGCACCTCTCACAAGGAGCCTGTGTCTGCTTATATGTCAGATACTTTGAAGGAAAGAGATCCCTTGCTTTGAAAAGGTATATGTACTGAGCACCATCACGTCAAAGGGAGAGTGGAAACGGTGGCTCCTTCACTGTTGCCGTCAGCTGACGTGTGTTAGCTCCTGACTCGTGGGGCCACGAGTACAATGTTCACATCCTGCCTTGTGCCTCTCACTGCCCGGGATTGTTTGTGACCCACTCCATCTTCATTGGCTGATTTTTAAAGTAGATCCCAAACCTTTCAACCTTCTTTGTCTTAGTCTGGAGATGCTGCTGAAACTGGTTTGGAATTTTCACAACACACAAACTCCATGACAGATGTGTGGTGAATACATGTGAGGTGTCTCTGACAAGGAAGGTGAGAATTCTTCTGCTGCGTCACCAGTGTCTCGAAATATCGTCTCTGCAAGTACTTACTTAATCCAGAGTCCGCTGACTGTGTCTCCTATTCCCTTAAAGGAACGTGATGCCGTCTCCACATACGCAGGAAAAAGTCCTCCTAAGTGTTACTATACAGCTGACATGTACAGGTGGTGCTGACTCGGTCCTACACACAGGGCTGCTGAGGTCCTAACAGGGAGGACTCATCAGCCCAGTGCACCGAGCAGGGGGCACTTCTCTATTGATCACAGCCTTTGACAGTCAGTGAGACTTCATATCATATACTTGGGGTATATTAACTAGAAAAACTAGTCCCCTGGAAAAGGATATCATGCTTGTAAAAGGAGATGGTCAATGAAAGAGGAACACTCTCAATGAGATAGACTGACATCATGACCACAACAGTGGGTTTAAATACAGCAGAGATTGAGACCTTGGGACAAGACCTGGCACAGTTTCCTTCTGTCATTCTTAGGGTTATTACAAATTGGAGCCAATTGATTGACACCTAACAACAACAACTCCTCTGTAGCTCTCACTGGCAACTCCTTTTAGGGTTGTAGCTTATCTTTGAAGTGGTTAAGCACTTGGCAAAATGATTAAGTCCTGAGACATTAACCAGAAAGTCGATGGTCCAAACCCACCACTAGCTCCATGGAAGAAAGGTGTGGCAGTCCACTTTTGTAAAGATCTGGCTGTGGACACCATACTGGCTTGTTCTAGTTCCTTCTGGAGAGTCACTAAGAATTGAAGTCATGTCACAAGGTGCTAAGTTTATCCGTCTGCAGACACACCTCTGGGATATTTGGGGCTCTAAACCACCACAAAAAATAAGAGTATCATGATAATTCCAGTCATGCAAATTTGTTGTTGTTGTTGTTGTTATTTGTCAGGTCATGAAAGAGGTGTTTCCTCACTATTGTAGTCTATTATGTGTGTAAGAACATTATGGAAAAGTTTAAATATTGTGAGAATGACCCAACTATGGCCCGACAGGATGCTCTTGGGTGAACTGATGGATTGTCACCAACAGTACATTTGTAAAAAAAATGATGCAGTGTCTTCAAAACCCAGGAAAACAAAGTAAAGTGACATGAGGTACACCTGTGACCCCATGTGTCCACTAGTGCTCCTGCCAATGCCTGCTACCAGCCAATGGGATCAAACCACAGAATGTAAGCTTGTGGCGAATTAAATAAGAAAACAAACGGAAAATCCTGCTGACTAGTGTTCTCTCTCTTTTTGTTCTACATATTCTCTAACTCTTCTCCATATCTTCTCCTCTTATTATTAAACTTTGTATCAGACATTTTTAGTTCAAAGCTTATTCTGCTTTTGTTTACATAAACTGGTGGTTAATAGAAACCAGTATCTCATTATCTGCAAACAGAAATAATGCTTATCTCAAAGTCTGTTTTGAAAAATATAATAATACATTCTTTTTTAAAATTTTTAAAAAAATGTTTACTAGTTTATTTACAAAATTTG
Organism: Elephantulus edwardii; assembly: GCF_000299155.1. Taxonomy (NCBI): domain Eukaryota; kingdom Metazoa; phylum Chordata; class Mammalia; order Macroscelidea; family Macroscelididae; genus Elephantulus; species Elephantulus edwardii. Next base: position 5,599,341 of record NW_006399753.1, on the reverse strand, counting down.
AATACATTGTTTTCAAGAACAAATTCTTCCAATTTCCCTCATCCCCCATCAAACTGTACAACCCGATGATTAATCTCCCCGGAGTATTTTAATAAAAGGGAATTACTGTTACTACTGACATCATCCTTCTCACCCACTACTCAAGTCTTCTTCGTAGAAATGTTCCTGTGATTTTAAATCAAAGCAATTTGAAGTATCACTAACATTCCTTCTGGAATCAGGGTGAGTAAACCTTATGCAGCAGATTTAGAGGTGTTGGATTAAAACACTAAGCAATTTAAGTTACATGAGTTTAAGTTATACGAGGAGGGAGAGTATGCCTGTATTTATATTTCCCCCTTACTTTGCTTACTGAAACTGAGGAGGATCTGAAGTGCCTGCTGCAGAGGGTCAAGGACTGCAGCCTTCAATATGGATTGAGGCTCAATATCAAGAAGACAAAGATTCTCACCATGGAACCAATAGGCAGCATCAGGATGGATGATGAAGAGATTGAGATTGTTCACAGCTTTGGTTTGCTTGGCTCCACAGTCAACACTCTTGGCACCAGCAGCCAGGAAATTAAAAGATGTATTGCAATGGGAAAGTCTGCTGTTAGGGACCTCTCCAGGGTACTGAATGAGCAATGGTATCACTCTGAAAACTAAGGTGTGCCTGATACAGACCATGGTCTTTGCAATCATTTGCTATGTGTCAGAGAGTTGGACAATGACTAGGGATGTTGGAAGAATTGATGCCTTTGAGCTATGGTGTTAGAGTACTGAATATAGCATGGACTGCTAAGTAAACTAACAGGTTCATCCTAGAGATGGCACATAACAACAACAACAACAACAACAACAACAACATATATGCATATATGAGAATGGCATGGTAGTTTGAATCCACCAACTGTTCTTTGTGAAAAAGATAAACAATCTCCTCATGTACTATTACTGCCTCTAAAAATTCACTGGAGGGTCAGATATGAGTCAGTTCTGACATACATAAATATATAGATATATTCCCAAATACATCTATATATGGAAGCACACATATATGTATATATGTATACATATAAACATTCATATGTATACACATGTGTCTCTATCTACCTATCTATCTATCTATCTATCATCTATCTATCTACATAGGTGGCCAAGTCCATAGGGAGTTGCACTGCTAACCCTTTCTCTAGTGATTCACATTCACCAGCAGTTCTGTGAGAGAATGATGGGAAATCACCAGTTGTGTCATTTACAGCTCTGGAAACTTGATGGAGGGTCAATGACAAGTCACTTCTGACTCCATGGAAATCCTTTTTGACTGCAGGATATAACCCTAGGCAGGATTGGAAGGAGACTCATCAACAGCTTGCATTAGGCAGATGACACAATCCTGCTTGCTAAATGTGAGGAGAACCTGAAACATTTGCTGCAGAAGATCAAACACTGCTGCCTTCAATATAGATTGCATCTCTGTATCAAGAAGACAGAAGTCCTCATGACTGGATCAACAAGAAACATCATGATAAATGGAGCAAAGATTGGAATTGTATGCAATATCACCTTGCTTGGAGCCACAATCATTCTAGGTACCAGCAGTCAGGAAATTAGGAGATGTCTTGTACTAGGAAAGTCTGCAGTTAGGGACCTCTCCTAATGACTGAGAGACAATGATGTGAGTTTGAAGACTAAGTGCACCTGATTCAAGACATGATCTCTTCAATCACTTTCTATGCATGTAAGAGCTAGAAAACAAATATAAATGACTGAAGAAGGACTGATGCCTTTGGCTGGTGTTGGGGAAGAGCACTGAACACCCCATGGACGGTCAAAAGAACAAATATGCCTTAAAGAAAGTCCAACCAGAGTGTTTCTTGGAGAAAGGGATGGCAAAGCTTTGTCTCACATACTTTGGGCATGTTCCTAGAAAAGGCTTTTCCTTGGAATGAGACAGTCCATGCTTGAAAACAGTGATAGAAAAAGTAGCAAATAGGCTCAAGCATGTCAGAGGTGATGAAGATGGTACAGGGTAAGATAGGGTTCAGACCTGTTGTTTAAAGGGTCCCTAGGAGTCGTTCCCAACTCCTCGACACCTAACAATTCATTCAGTTGGGAGCTTTGGTTGTTTGCTGGTAAATATGTGAGCTGCCAATCTCCTGTGCATTTACTGCTTCTGTAACCTGCTGCAGAGCCAGCTAAGCATTGGTTCTGACTCAGTGGGACACAACAAAAGCAATTATTCAATCCATAAAAACAAAACAAACAATAACCAATTAAATTGAAGTTGAGTCAATTCCAACCTCTTTACTTACCCTCTGCACAGGCACACACTCACTGCTGTAAGTCATAGCTAACTCTTCAGTGAGTTTTCTAGGCTATAGACTGCACGAGAGGAGATAGTCCATTATTTCTCCCAACATGTCCTTAGTGGGTTTGAAGCACCAGTGAGTTGTGGCCTTTTGGTGAGTGGTATAACTCTCAGTGGGCAGAATAGAACTGCCCATGGTGTTTCCAGGGCTGTACACCTTTCACGAAGGCAGAGTGTAGGATCTTTCATCTCTAAGGGCTGCAGGTGGGCTCGACTCTCTATCCTTTTGGTGAGCTGGTAGCCCGGGGCTTCAACCACTCTGCAGTGATTCAGTCCTGTTCATGCTTGGGTTGCTGTGCTCGAACTGATAGATAAATATGGTGATCACTACAAACAACTGGTAATTAGCGTGTCTTCAGTCACATTCTGTTTTATTTGTCCCTAAAAATCTCAGGTTGAGTAGCTACAAATGTGCAGGCATTGGGAGAAAATCTGGTGGAATACACTCCTTTCTTCAAACAGGAAAATAGAGGGACTTACAAACTAGTACCGTCTGCCTCAGCTGATCAATTGCCTCTTTTTTCACTTAGAGAAATACTCTCTCCACATAATTTTGTAGAAAAGACTAACAATTTAACGAATCAGCAACTTGATGAGATTAGCTGTAGTCTTTGAGAAATTGCCCTGTCACCTGGCTCCTGGGTGCTACAAGGCTAGAAATATTAACAAAGAATTAATTTCCATACTAACACTCTTGTTTGAAACCGTTTAATCTTTCATTCTCTCAATTTGAAGAGATTAATATTTACAGTAATCAGCTTTATCTTGAAATCCAATACACCATGTTCAGAAGGACATTCTAATTTCATTGCTTTTGACTTACTCAGAGAAAGACCTAGATTAACCCCCCGATGTGTGACATTAAACATTGTGAGAGCAGCCAATATTCCTGAGGGGAGGGGCTCCAGTGAGGATTTGTATTAAAAAGACTGCAATTTACAAATTCACTGCTTTTGTCTGTATAAACAGAGGAAATGCATAGGATGCAGTTTCAAATGCATAATAGCACACTGGAGCCCAGCACCCTTTCATATACCTGGGTTTCAAAGGCCTTAGTGACACTGCTACACTGCTAGCCACTCTGTAAGGAAACAGACCTTCTCCCTTCTGAGTCAAACAACTTCCCTTGTCTCAGGCTGTCCATTTTAAAAGCAGGAGTGGCATCCACTTCCTAAACAACATGCCTCCAGAAACTCGATGAACTCTCATAAATGTCGATAGTTGTAGAGGGGCTTCAGGCCTTTCGTTTAGGCAATCAACAACAATAAATCTTAAAAGCCCACACAATGCCCTGTGTGACCAACCATGTAGTAGTGTTGGAGCTGTGAAGAACATTCCCATGGACACTCATGCCTCTTTCTCTTCTCCCTCACTCCCAGAGAATGTATCCAGTTTCCACATCTTCCTAGGAGAACTGGTGCTTTCGTTTCTTACTCAGTCTCTCAGGGATCCCCACAACAAGCCCCAGGCTTGTACTTTTAGGAGCTCAGGGATCCTTTGTTAAAGGAATGAGATGAGAAAGAGTGTGTGAAAAGCCAAGCTTCCAAATTCCTCCTCCTTCGGACCTGAACCTCCGAAGACAGATACAGGAAACCACCTTTGGATCCAAAAGATTCAATTTTGATATCTTTCTTTCTCTTCTCTCTTCTCTCTCTCCCCTCGCCCCCTTCTCTCTCCTTCTTCTCCTTCTCTCTCATCACTAATGAGACTTTTAACTAAAATATGGGAGTCCTTATTTATAAAAAGAAACTTAGAGTATCTATAGGCACATCTCAGAGAATCAGCAGATCTGATTCCAGACCTCAGTAATAAGGCAGATTATGCAATATTGTTGTTATTGTGTCCTAGTGCATGTAAAGGTCATGTGGATGCTGCCCTGTAATCTATTAATTGTGAAACAGCATTATGGTAAATAAAGTTTGAAACATTGTGAGAAAAGCAAAAACTGAAGCAGAGTCACAGATTGAGCACAGTGGAAGAATGATACCAATAAACTCTATTATGTAGAGTTGCCAAAAACTTTCAATTCTGTGAAAAACACAGTCTTTGTGAACTGTAATAAGAAGAACCCAATAAAATAGATGTGCTCGAACCTCACGAGGTTAGGGTGTCCCATCCATGTCCATGAACTCGGAGCTGAACAACCGGCAAGCAGAAAGTTCTCACAAAAAGACAGCCCCTTTCCTGCCTGTGTTTGTCCTCAGCACAGCGTACCTCCTCCCACTGTATTTTAATTACCTATTTGTAGGTCTTTCTTTACTCTGGACACCTGTGCATATGGGAAGGAAAGATTGTTTCCTTGTTCTTTGTATCCAAGTCCCATTTCATTGCCTCTGATGTAAGTAGAAACTCAATAAAATTTGGAGTGAGTTAATAAATGAAGGTGTGATTGGAATGACATCTACTGTGTCAGCCGCTTCTCTTGTTCGCTGCTGAGGATAATGAGGTAAATTCCATGGAGGCTGCGAGGGAAGATTCCTCTGTGTGTGTGTGTGTGTGTGTGTGTGTGTATCATGCATCAAGGAGTGTTATAGAGAGGGATATTGTGAACTATTCTTGATCCATATCATGTATTTCTATATCTAATTAAAGCAAGCATGTATAAGAATCTGATAGCAGACCCATAAGAAATAGAAGACATACAATGCACTAACTGGAAGGGGATTGTTAAATTGCTACAAAAGAACATCGAATTAGTCTCTATACTCTCCGGTTGCCATGGCAAAGAATAAACCACAGTCAGATAAATAATTTTGATTAACAGGAAAAAAGACACCTACCTAAAATTTTTCTGGCACCTAATTATAAAGACATGTCTTAACAGGTTCCTGGCAGTTGCTGAGCTCAGAGCACCATCTCCTTACAGAGCTAGAGGCTCAGAGGCAAATATAGGCACTGGGCTTGAAGGGAGAGCCAGCTCATCACAGACCATCTCTGAGAAAACGTTACGCAAATGCTTCGCCTCCCTGAATTCAGAGCCCTCTCCTTGACTTAAGTGACGTTAGATGCTCTCACCTTTTAATCATTTAACTTGCCTTTGGCAGTTTTTAGGGGTTTAGGCCACTTCTCTCCAGCACTGCTCTGGTACTTGACGCCACTATGTTTGGTGGACGCTTCCTCCCCACGTTCCAAGTCTCGCTCAGGGTCTCACAGACATCCTTGTTCTCCATCTGTCTCCCTTCTACACAAGTAAACAATACTTCTGAGTCATAGACCGTGAGAACTTTCTGAGCTTATATGCTTTGGCATGTCTCCTATATATGCCTACAAGAGAATGAGGGGATACTGTCATTTTCATATGTAGTTCCCTATGTCCCTAAAACCAAACCCTCGGTTGCCCCAGAACAGGTTCTCAGGGCATGTGAAAAATGTAGAATCGAAGCATCCAGTCTTGATAAATGACTCGACTGGCATGTTGTTGTTGTTGTTGTTAGGTGCCATCAAAGCGACCCTACGAATAGCAGATCCAAACCCTGTCTGTCCTACCCCATGCCATCCTCACAGTCTCTGACAGACTCGAGTCCTTTGCTGTAGTCGCTGTGACAATCCATCTGGTTGAGAATCTTTCTCTTTTGCTGTCCTTACGCATTTCTGAGCATCATGTTACACTCCAAGAAACAGCCTCTCAGCGATAGGCCCTTTGTGAGGTAAAGCTTTATCATCTTTGCCTCCAAGGAACATTTGGCCTATACTTTCTCCAAGACATACCTGTCTACTCATTTGGCACTCCATTCATACTCTTCTCCAATACTACGACTCAAGGGCATCAATTCTCCATCATCCTTATTCATTGTTCAGCTCTCAGATGCATAGCGAGTTATTGAAAAGACCATGGCCTGAATCAGGTGCACTTAGTCCTCATAAAGAAAAGGTGATTATGTTGCTGTAAGTTGGCTCTGACTCGTGACAAACTTGTGCAAAACAAAATAAAATATTATGCATCCTGTACCCCCTTCAGAGCCATGGTTGCGCCTGGAAAGTCTGCTGTTGAGGGTACTGCCAGTCTACCTCATTAAGGGTTTCTTTTACCTGATTCTCTTCTTGTTAGGTGCCATTGAGGCGAGTATGACTCACAGTGACCACATGAACCCTGTCCTATCCGGTGCCCTCCTCACATTCCTGACACCCTTGAATCCATTGCAGCAGCCACCTTGTCAGTCTTCCTGGTTGAGTGTCTTCTTCTCTTTTGCTGACCCTCCACCCTTCCAAGCATTGTGCCCGTCCCCCAGGCATAGCTTCTCCTTGTGCCCGTCCCCCACGCATAGCTTCTCCTAGCAACATGCCCAAAGTATGTGAGGTAAAGTCTCATCATCCTTGCCTCCAAAGGGCACCTTATCCAAGACATACTTATTTGTTCTCTTTTTGGCCATCCATGGATGCTCAGTGCTCTTCTCCAGAACCACAGCTCAAAGTTGTCAATTCTTATTCTGTTACCCTTAGTCATTGTCCAGCTCTCAGATGCATAGCAAATAATTGGAAAAACCATGGCCTGAATTAGGTACACCTTAGTTCTCAAACTGACATCATTACTCCTCAATAATTTGAAGACGCCCCCAACTTCTGACTTTCCCAGTGCAATACAGCTCCTTATTTCTTGATTGCTGGTACCAAGGATGTTAATTGTGGACCCAAGTAAAATTAAGTTGTTGATAGATTCAATCTCTTCTTCATCCATCAGGATGTTGCCTATTGGTCCAGAGGTAAGAATCTTTGTTTTCCTGACACTGAGTTGCAATCCATCCCAAAGGCTGCATTCCTTGATCTTCTGCAACAAGTGATTCAAGTCCTCTTCATTTTCAGCAAGCAAGGTTGTGTCATCTCCATAATGCAGGTTGTCGATGAATCTCTCTCTGATCCTAATGTCATGTTCCTCTTCACAGAGTCTAGCTTCTTGAATAAATTGCCCAGCACACAGATTGAATAGGTATGTAGAGAGAATGCAACCCGGACACACTCCCTTCTTAATTTTAAACCACGGTGTTCCTCCACTTATTTCACACAACAACTTCCTGGTCCAGGTATAGGTTCCACATGAGCACAATCAAGTGCTCTGGGAGGTCCTGTTCTTTTCAATGTCTGCCACAACTTGTTATGATCCACACAGTCGAATGTTTTTGCATAGACAATAAAGCACAAATAAACATTTTTCTGATTTTCTTTACTTTCAGCCAGGATCTATCTGACATCAGCAATGCTATCGCTAATGCCACAGGCTCTTCCAGACCCTGCTTGAACTTCTGGCAATTCCCTATCTACGTACTGTTCTAGCCGATATGATGTCCTTTTCTCATAATTGTTCTTTCCCAGTGATGTTTCTGAAGTAAGAGAGTTGAAGTCTTACCATTATTGTTTCTAAGAAACATAATTAATTTCTTCTGAAATTGGATAAATGTGTTATTTTGGTGACTAAGGCTCATCTATCTCAAGGAATGGTATTTTCAATAATCTCATATGCATGTAGAAATTGGATAATGAAAAAGACTGACATGAGGATGGATGATTTTAACTAAGATGTTGGAGAAGTATATAAATTATATTGTGGATTTTACAAAGAACAAACACACTACTCTTAGAAGAAATAAGACAAAATTCTAGTCAATAGAAAATATACAGAGGAATAACTTGGAAAGCAGTTGGCTGCTAAGGGATAAATTCAAGTCAAGGCAAATCTGTGATCAAGGTCCTCTTTAAAATGCTAAAGAGCAAGGGTGTCTTTTAAAAGACTAAGGTGCACCTGACCCAAACCATGGTATTTTCAATTGTTTCTCATGCATGTAAAACGTTGACAATGAAAGGGGGGCCAAAAAAGAATTGATGTCTTAGAATTGTAGTGTTGACAAAGAGTACTCACTTGACTTGAATATATCATAAATTATAAAAAACAATCAAATCAGTCTTACAGGCAGGAACAATGAGACTTGACCTCACTTTAGTTGAGCATGTTATAAGAAGAAGCCAGTCACTGGAGAGGGACTGTTGGTAAACACAGAAAATTGATGAAGAAAAAGAAGACTCTCAACAAGATTGACACTTTGGATGGGTTTAAGTTGAGGATAGATTGTGAGGACGGTTGAGATTCAGGCAAGTTTTCCACCTGTGGTAGCCAACTCGATGCTACTTAACAGCAATCTAAGTCAAGGAAATGATTCACCTTCATTCTGCCTAAAGCATGAATTTTAGGCTTCTAAGCTCAACATTCATGATCTTGGTATTTTCTTAGTTTTCTTCCCTGCTGTGTCTGTCCCAGCTCTCAAGATGCTAGACATAGCAGAATGATTGACAAGGACATTTTAGACATCTCTGTTATTCATACCAGCTGTTAGCACAGCCTCAAGATTTTATTTTTTTCAAGACATTCGAAATGCTACATCCTACATGAACACTTCATGATATTTTCGTAGAAATAATAACTCTGGCTGGATTCCCAAGAAGCTCTGGTGGCCCAGTAGTTATAACACTTTCTGCTAACTCAAATGCACACAATTGAAAGACGCCAGTCACTTACAGGAGATAGTGCTGACATTCTGCTTCCGTAGATACTCATGATTTTGGGAAGTCTTTGAGGAAGTTTAGAATAGTACTATGTGTTCACAGGATAGGGTGAGGTTTCAAAGGGTTTGCTATGAGTCGTAGTCAACTTGGTAGCACCCAACAACAATGACATCTGTTCACTAGAAGAGAGAAATTACTCAGCAGCAGTGGGTTTGGTGCACTGAACCCTCATAAGCATTTTGCTTATGTTGTTAAGTTGTTGTTAAGTGCCATCAAGTAGGAGAGGACTCATAGAAACCCTAGGAATGAAAGTCCTGAACACACATAACTTTCACGGTCTCTCTAAGTTCATAGAGTTTCCAGAAGTAAGCTATTTCGGAAGTGGATGCCACTCCTGCTTCTAAGCTTGTTTTAACTTGAAGCTCCATCAGACATTGTCCATCATGGACAACCATTATAGCATTTGATACATCAGTGTCACAGTGTTTACCATCACAGCAACCAGAGTTTTTCTTGTCAGTGTAGCTATACTCTTGTTTTGGTTTGTCTTTGTCCTAATTCCTGTTAAGTATCACCCATACTATTTCCACTGTGCTTAAAATCATTGTTACAGTCACTGTGTTAATCCCGCTCCTTGAGGAGATGTTTTCTCCTTCACTGACCATCTGTTTTCCCCACACATGATGTTCTTTTCTAAGGCCCGGCCTTTCCTGACCATATGGGAGATGAAATGTCACCATCCTCACTTCCAAGGGGCATCCTGGTGGTACTTTTCTCAAGATTTATCTGTTTGTCCTTTTTGAAGTCCATAATATATTCAATAGACGTTGCCAACACCATGATTCAAAGTCTCAACTCTTCAGTCTTCCTTGTGTATTGTTCAACTCTTAGATGCATATGACTTATTTTTGTTTAGTGGGAACTAGCTCATAGCTGACCCTTCAGCAGCTTCCTGGAAAAGGTGTGACCATTTACTCCTGTAATTAATACAGTCCTATGCACTCCTATAATCAATGACAGTCTCTTTTCCTGTTTAAAAATGAAGACATGCAATAAACACACTTCACTTTTTAATAGATTCTATCTTTAATCCATTTGTTTCTTTGATGCTTCAATATTAGGATAGCATCCTTTCTAACTTAAATACAAGCCTAAAATTTCCTCTTCCTCTATGTTCTTTGCTTTGACATTTTCGGGCATATATTCATCGGTATGTATTTCAACATATAATTATTTCAACTAAACTTATTTGCAGCTGAAAGCCTCAGCATACTTTCCCATCAAAATGTTTGCTATTTACAATATTTTGAAGATAATCAGAAAAAGACCCTCAATTCTATATATGAGAAAATGGAGTGTCTGAGAGGTTGTGAATCAGTCTGTCACAAAGCCAGTAAGGGAAAGACACTGTGGTACAAACAATGTACAATGACATAATACCTTCAAAGCTTAATTGGCTTAGACTGTAGACATCCCGAAGGAGAGCATCTATAGGAAAGCAGAGCTCTTATTCTCAATAAAAAGAACACAACTCCCCATAAAATATATTCAGTCATTGTTAAATTTCAATTGTAAGTAAAGCCTGATCTATATTTAAATAGCTGATAAAGATACTCTGTTACTAATTTTTTTAAAAGGGAGCTCCAGTGACCTGGCAGGAAGAAGCTGTATTGCTCACACGAAGCCACATGGTTTGAACCCACCAGCTGCCCTACAGGAGAAATCTGGGCATTCTCTTCCTGTGCAATTGTCTCTCAACATTTGCTGGAGGGTCAGCTAAGAGTTGGTTCTAAGACATGATACATAACAATGACAATATTTTAAAGTTCTTCAACTCTAAGGAAAATTGCAAAGAGGTTCTCTTTTCCTCACATCAACTAAGGGGAAAAACTGATAGAAAGTTGGAATAGTTTTATTCCAACCTGAGATACCCTCTCACCCTATGTGCCACCTTAAACTTTGTGGTCTCAGTCTACTTGTATAATGAAAAATGGAGAAGGGAGGGCCTTCCAGACTCTGCTGAGCTCTGGGTTTAGGTGAGCACATTGTGGGGTTCAGCTGAAAAAAACCTCAACTTTCAGCTGAGAAGTTAGTTCTTTGTCTAAAAAAATGCCTCATTTCCCCCCCCCCCCTTAATAAATGATTTATCCAATCCAGTTCTCAAGAAGAATATTTATTTCTGTCTGGTGATGCATTTACCAGTAAATACAAGTTTCAGTAGTTAATGCGCTATGACTGTTTCTAAGAATGATACATCTTTATATTTTCACAGCTTGAATGGAAGAGTAACTTAATGTAATTGACTGAAGAGTAAGGCAGTACACCACTTTTCATCCTAAGCAAAGTTTCTTAAACTTCAAACTCCCCTAGGAATTTGCTCCATCTCAAACCTGGACTTTTAATTCAAATCAATGCAGTTGGAAATACACAAAATAGGGTACTTAAGGATACTTCTGGACTCCTGGTCAGGGCAAAATCTGAATAAACTCTCCTAATTTTTCGTTTTAGTTGCTCCTTGTCCAGTTTTGTTGTTATTTAAATCTGTCTATGGCCTGTTTTCTCACAATACATTTTATTTTCTGGCCTAGTGATAAGAACCTGTGCTGTACTCTGAAGGCAGGAAGTTCAAGTCCACCAGCTGCTCCTCGGGTGAAGGATGAACAATCTCCTCTCCTGAGATTAACTGACTCTGGAAAACCCTCTGGAGGGTCCGCTATGGGTCGGTTCCAACTCGATGGCACACAACAACAAAAATAGCAAATTTGGCTTTCTAATATGATTATCAGTTTCTTTACCTTTTATCCAGTTTTATTTTTCTAATCACCGCAGAAAGTTATTCATCCTGGTTAAACTTTGTAGTAAAAATTGCCCCTAGTCAATTTGGCTAGGTTTATGATAGGTTTGTTCCCTAATATTATGAAGAGGGTTTTGTCACAGTAGCACAGAGGGAGCTCAATCCAAATTGTCTGTGTAAATAAGATAGTGCATCTGATTACCTTTTGGAAATTATAAGGGTTAATCTAATGTTAGGATCTCTGTTTCTGTGATTAAAGCATGAGATTGCTGGCCAAAAGATTTTGCATTTGAAGCCACCAGTTACTCTAAAAAGAAAGAGAATGCAGTCTGCTTGTATAAGAATTTACAGTCTCAGAAACTGTCTTAACTGATATACTCTATTCTAGCAAGCTGCTGGGAATCTGAAATTGGATGATGGTAGTTTTAGTCCAATATTTAACTTTTAAAAACAATTTAACTTCTTCACATGTATGAAGTGTGTATGTTCATAAGCTTCAATATACGCATCTGTGTGCATGGCTGTGCATATGTGGATATAAACCAACTTATATGTGGACATAAGGAAGCTTCGCTGGTGCATCTGTACGAAGTCACACTGCTGACCAAAGGCTATGCCCTCTCTGCACCCTCATTCAGTGGGGACGGGAGGACAGCTCCCACCCATGCATTTACAGCCTCAGAAACCCACGAAAAGGTCCGCTAGGAGCCCACCCTGACTTGAGGGCAATGGGATTTGGGGGTTTATTCATTTGTTTTGAGAAGGATATGTAGGTGCTTAAATATATATGCACATGCATGTTGTATACATGTATACTCATGTATATGTATATATAGTTATGCATGCTTGAGTGTATATATTTATAAGTTCTAGATATGTACATATACATGCTTTCACAGAAAACTTTACTATATATGCACAGATACATGTACAAAAGCCTTGACTGAGTGCAACTCTTTATGCTAAATGATAATTGCTGCCCCGTTTAACCTCATCTAAAGCCAACTTTTTTATTATCCTCACTAGATAAATTCTAAAAATCTTTGAAAATAGCAAACAATGGCAAGAGGGAAGTCGTCATTTGGCATGTTTTATTTTTGACTCACAATTTTACTGTTATTGTTGTCAGGTGCTGTCGAGTCGTCGATGACTCGAGTGACCCTATGAACAAAAGACCTGAGCACTGTTCAGAGAGTTTCCGGAGGCAAGCCATTTCGGAAGCGGATGCCACACCTGCTTCCAAGCTTGTTTTAATCGGGAAGCTCCAGCAAACACTGTCCACCATGCGTAACCATTATCACATTTGGCACAACAGTGTCACAGTGTTTAGCATCACAGCAACCACGAGTTACCTCCATACAGCAATGCACAGACCAGTGCTATACCACTTGGAAGAATGACAAAAGCGAAAGCCCTCATGGGTTTTTAACTAGAAGGCTGTATTCCATCCCCTCACTCCCCTAATGGAATCAGCTTTCCACCCTAATGCTCACCAATGCTGGCCACCAAGCTCCTGTAGAAGTCAGCTCCTGTAGGTGGCTTTCAAAGTGCTGCTGACCAAAAGGCCTTTTTAACTAGGAGGCTGTATCCCCTCCCCTTACTCCTCTTATCACTTCTAAGATCGTCTGTCAGTCTTAAGTTAATGAAAGTAAAAAAGAATGAAAACTGGATGAGCCTCCTCCAAGATTTGCCATTGGGTTGGAATGAGGGGTTGATTGTGTATGTAGCTGGACATTGAAATAATGCAGAAAATGCTTACATTTCTTTGCTATTTTCTGTTCTTTTTTTATTTTATAAAAATGCTTTCTTATTCTGTTCTTCCAAAAATGTCTGTCTTATATCTTCAGTGTACCTTCAAGCACCTTATTCTCTGAGTTCAATGTTTTCCCCTTGGCCTTACTAGTCAAAAGACTGCTATCCTGTAAGATTACATCTTAATTCTAAAATATGACTATTTCCTTCACTTCCGATAGTCTGGGTGCACTGCCATTGATAAATGAGAGACTAGCAAGCTTCTTCCAATCCTGAGATCTTCATTTACCTTTAGCTAAAGCAGACCATAAAATGAACGGTGATAAACAAACACAAGATACAAAACATAGACGCTTAACTGAAAGGGAAGCCTGCAAATTTTCAAAATAATTAAAATTGTTCTCAAGAACTGACCACTCAATCGCAGTGGTGAAGTGTTATGAAAGCTGTTTTAACTCTAAGGCGTGAAGGACCCTTCTCCTTAATATATCAAGCAAAGCACAACCCCCTCGGCTACTCACTAGGAATTACACTCAACTTGACACCACCTTCCAGTAACTCGGTTCTAGGGAGCGCTGGTGGCCCAGAGGCCTGAGATTCACACCCACAAGCTGCTTTGCTGGAGAAAAATGGACAATCTCCTCCTGTGTGATTTGCAACCTCTGAAAACCCGCTGGAGGGTCATCTATGGGTTGGTCCTGATTTGGTAACAATAATCATCTCTCAGTTACGCCGGTACAGGATAGGGCAAGGTTCAGATACATTGTCCGTAGGGTCACTGTACGTCATGGTGGACAGCATGTAACAAAGCATTATCATAGTTATTTAATGCTGCCATAGCAGAGGTACCAAATGTTAGATGGCTTTAACAAATAGAAATTTATTCCCTTAGAGTTTAAGAGGATAGATGTCTGTTGTCTCCCACCTGGCTCAATTGTTGGGGCCAGGGAAGCAGATGCCAGGACACTCATTGTCTGCGAACACCCTTCTTCAAAGTTGTACTGGGAAAGCTGACAGAGGGAGGCTCTGAGTGAGAGCAGGCTTGATGGCGGTGGGGACGCCCACGGAAGCAGATGACATCATATTCCAGAAGATCTGTTGAACCACTAACCTTTTGGTTAGCATTCAAGAGCTTATGTTGAATTATTATTTTGGAGGAAAACCACTGAAGTTTGTGTGCCGTCTAGGAAGTGGGTTATTAGAATCAGAAGGAAAGACACAATCTGACAAGGCATCCGAATGTGAAACCCGGGCACAGAGACCACAGCATGCAAACCTTCCCAGGTGGACTTTGGCCTCACCTGGCCTGTGGTGTTACTGAGGCTCTGGGCAGCAGCAGACCAGCATTGCTAATCCTCCTCTGTCCCAGTTCTTTCATCAGATATTTAAAAAGTAATAATAATGTGGGCTTAAAAGGTTTGATTGCTTGATCACAACAGCTTGTTAATTAAAGGTGCGAAGGGAGAATGATTAGAGAGGGGAAGTTTGCACCTGAGGGAGAAATAGGATTAGTTTGCCTGAGAAATCAGATTAGAGTTGGTGGCAGCAGGCCAAATGCAAAGGCGGTGCCCAGCTCTGTGGGAGAAGCAAACCGGTGTCTTTCCAGGGGCCTGTGTAAGGAAAGGGCCTCCCCCGCCACGTGCCAGGGCAGGGCAGAGGCAAAGCCTGGCAGACAGCTCACACTGCCGCTAGCATGCAGCCGATAGTAAATGTGTGACTTGCTATTTGCTCTTGGAGGAGATAACTGTGTTTGGAATTAATCTGGCAGAAAAGTAAGTGTGTGTACTTGGGGAGTGGTGGACACCCGTGATGAATGAGGAAGGCTGGGCTTCTCATCGTTCTATGGGAGACTGTGCCCCTTCCTGTCCTCAGGGCCTCTCCAGGTCAGTCCCTATCATAGTGGCCTGCTTGTCATTAAGCCTTGCTTTGTTTCCAGAAGAGTGAATAGAGGAGGGATGTTAAGGTGGAGCTGGCTAGGAGGCAGGAGGGTGAGAATAGAATCCAGGCAGCTTACACCAGACAGACAGACGGAGGCCCCAGGACATGGGGATTCTGAGGTGATGGGGGCTTCGTAGCCATGTTGACTGCTGAGAAATAGCTTAACTTCACTGAGCCACTAAGAAACAGTTATAAAATGAGACAACTTGAAAGGACCTTGAGGCTGTTTCAGAAAATTTTAAACAATAACGTTCCCAGAAGATGTCTGGGACAGGTCCTCTTGTTCAGTCGGAGGATGCTGAAAAGATTTTTTCAAAAAGTAACTGAACTGAGGTGCACCTGATGCGAGTTGAGGTTGCTTTTCTTTTGTAGTTTTTTTTTTTAATACAGTTCACATGTACATGAAAGCTGGACTATGTAAAAGAAAGACAGAAGAACAACTCCCAGGTTAGACATGAGTTTGGCAAAGAGCACGGTAATGTACACTACAAACACACCACAGACCACCGCGGCCTGAGCCGGATTTCCTCAACTCCCGTTCCTCTGCGCTTCCCACTTTGCATTCCAGTTACTAATGATTGTTAATGTATCTGCATTGCACATTCAGAAATCCTCAATTTCTTTAATTTTAATGGTTGGTGCTTATAATAGTGATCACTAGTTTATTACCAGGACTTCCGTATATGTATATGTATATGTATATGTACATGTATATGTATAGCATTGTCATTCAGGATAGATCTTGAAAAGTTCTTTTCGACTATGCATACAAAGCCATTCCTTTTCTATTTGTCATTCCCAACACTCTTGATAATCTTATTTTACCTGATTCATGTTTTATGCATTCTATGTTCCCGTTATCAGTGGAGGTTTGTAGCTGTTTCTCCTCATTTTGATTCTTGCCACATCAGTTAACACAGGTCTTTCCTTGTGTGAAAGCTTGACTCCTCTGCCAGGACCACTAGAGCAGTCTCTTCTTTGAGCAGTCACCTTTCCACAGAGGGCTCTTTAAGTCAAGGATCGTTGTTTCTTTCTGACTATCTTTGGCCTGAAATGCCAAGACACAGAACATGTGTATCACTGATCCAAACCCGCACTCGTAGCAATCTGGGTATATGCAGTGGCAGAGAGACAGTTTAGGCAGCGTATAAATTGGTTAAGTACTAATGGTTTTCATTCCAGAAGTCCTTCAGCCTTCACTTCATTCACTGATTGTCACTGACTCACGCTGACTCCTTAGGACAGAGGAGAACTGTCCATAAAGTGTACGAGACTGTAAGTCTATAACACACAGATGCCTTAGCTTTCTCTCAATAAGCAGCTGGTAGACTCGAACCTTCTACTCGGTGTAATGCTTTCCCCACAGAGCGTCTTCACCCCTCACCCAACGCCATCCTAAATCAGCCCTCTCTCCCACTCCAGAGCATCCTCGCCTCGCAGACGTCACACACCCTCCTTGGCTGTGGGGTCACAGACAAGAACCCACGGTGGACACAGATGCACCGAGTTCCAGCTCCAAATCTTACTTTCTGTTCACCTTTTGGAAAGATACTAAACCTCCTGGTGTTTTTGTTGGGCAGTAAGAATAAAAAGTACTTTTCTAACACTCTTATTGAGAGGACTGAGTAACAAATGTGGAGGACTGAGAGCAGGACTTGTCACATAATATGTACATCATAAAAACACCTCAGCTTTCACATGGATTGCATCTCAATGTTAAAAAAAAAACCAAAAAATCTCAGAACTGGACTGATAGGCGACATCATGATAAATGAAGAAAATATTGAAATGGTCAACGAATTCATCTTACCTGGATCCACAATAAATATACTTGGTACCATGAGCCAGGAAATAAAGAGACATATTTCACTGGGAAAGTCTGCAGTCCTGTAACTCTCCAAATTACTGAGGAGTAATGATGTTAGTTTGAGGACTAAGGTGTGCCTGAATAAGTTCATGCTCTTTTTAATTACTTGTTATATATGTGAGAGCAGACAGTGAATAAGGTGACAGAAGAAAACTTGATGCCTTTGAACTGTGGTGTTGGACAAGAATACAGAATATCCCATGGACTGCCACAGAGAACTGGTATGTCTTAGAGAAAGTGAAGCTAGATTTCTTCTTGGTGGCAAGGATAAGCAGCTTTGTCTCACTTAGGACGTGTTGCTAGGTGAGGCTATTCCTTGGAGAAGGATATTATGCCCACAAAGGTGGTAGGACAGGAAAGGAGAAGAAATCCCTCAGCCAGGTGGATTGACACAGTGACTACAGAAATGGGCTCAGGTGTGTCAGAGTTTGTGAGGTTGGAACAGGATAGGACAGGGTTCAGATCTGTTGTTCAAAGGGTTGCTATGAGTTATACTCAACCTGATGGCACCTAACAACTACAAACAACATTATCAATAATGATCTATTATAAATCATAACAATTTCTTTCTCTCCTTGTTGAAACAGAACTGATTCATAGCTGGTCCTCCATTGGGTTTCCAAGACTATAAATTACATAAGAGGAGACCACCTATCTTCCTTCCACGGAACATGTGGATTTCAACTAGCAGTGGCTTGTGGGTTAATAGTGCAACTGTCTCTAGACTATGCCACCAAGGCTGACTCCTTATGGTAATCATAGTAAATCCCAAAGCAAAGCCATTTTGACTCATATGGACCCTACAGAACAGAATATAGCTACCCATCAGTTTCCAGGGAGGTAAGGGGAACAAATTGCTACATCTTGTCTCTCAAGGGTTTGAACTGGTCCAAAATGGGTTTTGTGGCTGAGGGAGTGTGTACATTGCATAACAAACATCCGCTGTGTGACCTCACCCAGAGTAGGAGACAGACAGTGGTGTTCTCCTCACAGATGGAGCTGACACAAGTTCAAAACTGTGCCAGCAGTGTAAATATACTTATATATTTTCTCTCCAATAAAGCAAACTTACTTACTCATACAGAGAGTTTTCAGGCCTGAATAACTGATCTTTGGCTTGTAGTCCAATGCCTGAACCCTAGCCACCAGGGTTCCTAAATTTAATGTGACAACATACGCAAAGGGCTTGGGACAAGGCCCAAGTCAAGCTGGAATTAGTTATAAGGGGTATGGTGTGGTTGTGTATTTTCACTCCACAGAGAGTGAATAATCAGGTCAGTTTACAGAATGGTCTGTGAAGTCCTGGAGTGTGTCTGATGTTAATGCATCATTTTCCACACTCAGCCCAGCTCCCAGCACACTGCAGGCTCTGAATACATTAGGCTAAATACATACAGGAAAATATAGTCTCTTCTTAACCTTGAAAATGAATAGTTAAATAAATTACATAAACACCCCCAAAATATCGTGAAGATAATGTACAATTTGTTCTGTTTTTAAGGACCTTGAGTGGTTTCGTCTTAGTACTGACAATTATAATATTCATATTCAACTGTCATATTATGAGCCATTAACACCATTTCTGAGGAGGAAGTGAAAACTTCTAAACACATGAATAAACCCATTTTCAGCTCCATTTTTTCCAGATTGACAGCAAGAATTTTATTTCTAATACTCTTTAGTCATCTGGAGCCTATTACTTTTTATTTTGCCCTGTGGGAAAAGGGTTTAAAAAATAGCAGATTTCCTCAGTCTCCTATGTTCCTATATGTTTTATGGGTCTAGTAAGAAACTGATTAAAGAAAAAGAAACATTTTATTAAAAATAAATTAACCATAAATATAAAGTAGTAGTATGTGGAAAACATTGTTCATTCCATCTTCTTCTACCAATTGACATAGACCAAAGAATACACCAAAATAGAAATGTGTATATGGTAAAGATTATCTTTATGGTGTGCGGATAGAAAAGAAGCAATTATCCATCTTTCATGGCAAAGAAAATAAAAAGAACACAAAGTTGAGAGAGGAAAGACTTGGAGACAGAAAAATACAATGTCAAGATCTAGCACATGTATTTTAACATTTTGAGTCTAATCATGTAACTTACAAAGTGCATAACTTCCATAACGAAATAAGCTATTTATGGCACAGTGGCTTAAGCTTTCAGCTGCTAACCTAAGTCAGTGGTTCAAACCCACTAGCTTCTCCTCAGGGGGAGAATGAGTCAATATGCTTTTGTAAAGATTCCCAGCCTTGGAAATCCTATGGGGAGGCTCAACTTGGTCCCACACTGTTACTGTGAGTAGGCATTGACTTGACAGGAAAGGGCTGATTGATCACTAAGTGGATGGAGACGTGTGTAACTTGTGACTGGCCTCTTCTGCCCTCTGCACACGAATGCCAGTGACGTGCTGGGGTTGGTGAGTGATATTTGCACTGCCTCATGCTTCCATAGTATTGACCATTGTAAGACTCAAACCTCAGCTTATGCTAAAGTGCGGCTACCTCTGCCCCCCTCCTGCTGACCGAGTGCATTGCTCCCCCTCCTTCTGCCTTAGTGGCTACCTTATACAGAGGCAAAATTGTCTTCCTTGTAAAGGCATAAAAAAACTTCCGGGCATTCCTGTACCTAAAGCAAACAATAAGATCCAGATATTTAAGTAAGCTAACTACTCACCAATCAGACAACATGTCTCCAGACTACCTCCCCTGCGCAATGGCCAACAAATCGAACGTGAGCTATTATACCAGCTGCTCTACATAGCCAACCATAGCTCAAGTAGTTAGACAAAGAAGTAAAAAGGTATAAAAGGGAAAGCCGGCTTTGTCTCAGGGCTCTCTCATGAATGCTGCTGTGTCAATCCATGAGGGCCCGAGTCCGAACTTGGAATAAACTTTGTTAATTTGGCTAATTGGCTCGGTGATCTTTTCTGGGGACTCGCTTCGTTACAAGCGTCTTCTTGGGAACTTGGCTCTCTGCCCATTGTTTAAGGCCCAAAACAACTTCTTTTATTTCCATCTTTGTAGCAGCAAAAATAACAATTTTAGCTCCATTTCCTAAGACTTCTTGTTGTTATTGTGTTGTTATGTGCCTTTGAGTCCACTACGACTCTGAATCCTGTCCTATGCTGAGCCAATCTCATTGTCTCTGACACATCTACTTTTATTACCTCATTTATTGTGTCAATCCATCTCATCCTGGGTCTTCCTCTCTTGTGCTGTCCTTCCACCCTTCCAAGCATGATGTCCTAGGACAAGTGCTGATTGTGGAACAGACCACCAACTACTCATATTCAAGTCCAAACTAAAGCTAAGGAAAATGAAATCAAAGTCATAAGAACCAAAATTTGACCTTGAATCTATCTCACCTGAATGTAAAATCCATGTCAGGAACAGATTTGAGACTTTGAACACTAATGAGTGAAGACCAAATGAGCTGTGGGAGGATATAAAGAAAGAATATTATCCACAAAGAATGCCAAAGGACATTACAAAGAAAAAAGAGAAAGAAAAGTCTGAGATAGATATTGGAAGACACTCCGAATTTGGCACTAGAGCCTCAAGAAGCCAAAGCAAAGGGAAGAAACCAGAAAGTCAAAGAGCTGAACAGAAGATTTCAAAGGGCAGCTCAGGAAGACAAAGCAAAATATTATAATGAAATTTGCAAGGAGCTCGAGTTGGAAAATTAAAAGGAACAAACTTGCTCAGCACTTCTAAGCTGCAGGTACGGATGTTATGGGCAGAACACTGAATGATTCGGGAAATATGAAAAGAAGATGGTAAAAATACACACAGTCCCTGTTCCAAAAAGAACTAGCTGGCACAGAAAAATTTAATGAAGGAACTTATGTTCAAGAGGCAATGGAGACGAAGGAGGAAGTTCATGCTGCTCTGAAGGACTGGCAAAATACACGTCTCCAGGAACTGGTGGAATACCAATTGACATATTTCAACAAATAGACTAATTTTATAAAACATGATGAATGGGAATGATTGCATGAAACACAATGTGAATGAAGAATTTGGTTAAGCACAATGTATACAAATTTTGTAAGTAAATATAAAAAAAATTTAAAGTTAAGGAAAATAGAAGTACAGTAGAATCTTCAGCTTTCTTTCATTAGCTCATAGTCAAACTCTTTACTAAAAACGCTGATGATAATTTACAAATGGGTGCTTAGTTGGGCCCAGGACCTTAATGGTGCTTATATCTTTTATAAATATCTTTATTTTTATGACATTTATATTTAAAAGATAATAAACCACCCCCTGGCTAAAGTTGAAAACAAATATCCTCACAAGACTTCTGACTCTTACATAATCCTACATTTTTGTGGGTCTGAAGACATTACAATGAATCCTACTCCCAACACCAAATGTATAAAGAGTCAGAGTGTCATGAGGAGAGCAAAGTTTGACCTCTACTAATTCCCAAGATGGAACTGGCCCCATCAATAACATCAACAACTGCACAGCACAGCACCAATTCCTATGAGATCCAACATGTACTCCACATTCCTGCACCTCTTTCTATGAATTCTAACCGCTAATCCTTCTATTCTAATGGGTCCAAAATCCATGACAGTAGCTACACAGACTTCAAAAAACCCTACTTGCAAATATATAGTTTATTAGAGAAATTAACAGGTGTAACTCAGGTTGGCGTCAGAAAACAATTTCTGAGTCAGGACAGTTTCTGAAGTATGACCACATTAGAGAGGAGAACAATGAGTGAAATGAATTACTCCGTCTGAGTTAGAATGGTAGGGAACGCTGGTGGTGTGGTCTAGTGGTAAGGAGTTGCACTGCCAATCCAAAGGCACATGATTTGAATCCACCAGCTGCTCTATGGGAGAAGGACAGACAATCAACTCCCATGTGATTC
Source organism: Elephantulus edwardii (assembly GCF_000299155.1). Taxonomy (NCBI): domain Eukaryota; kingdom Metazoa; phylum Chordata; class Mammalia; order Macroscelidea; family Macroscelididae; genus Elephantulus; species Elephantulus edwardii. The sequence continues at coordinate 5,577,259 of NW_006399753.1, read as the reverse complement.
ACTGACTCTGAAAACCCACTGGAGGGTCAGCTCTGAGTCAGGTCCAACTCAACAGCACAAAACAATAGTTAGAATGATGTTGGATCTAGATTTTGTAACTTCTGATTTCTATCCTCACTTCCATGGCTCCTTCCAAGTATGATCCATTCCCAGTTTCAGGACCTAAGTGCCTTAACTGAATAGTCCTTTAGATAATCGAAAGGATTAAGAGAGTGGTTGGCACCGAGGTAAGTAATCTTGATCTCAATTTCTGACAAAACTGTCACCTTCTCAGATTTCTCTACTTCGCAGCTCAGCCATTTATTTCTTTTAAGATATAATCCCTTACATTTTTCCTGGACTTCGGAGATTAGTCTTCTGCGTCTGTTGTGCCTTCTTGCATTAACGTCTTGTGTTAACTCTTCCTCTGAACTCTCCAACTGCCCTCTTGTTGAGGCCTTATCAAGAATGCCTTTAATACAGAGTTGTTTGATTTGCCCTGACCTGGGGAAAACTCCCCTCACAAGAAAAAATGGGAAATAAAGCAGCAGCTAAGAGTCTTTGTTAACATGCTGTGCTATATAGGGGTTATCACCCTCATAGTAGATCCAGATGCCCTGGTTCAGAAATCAAGAATAAAATCTATAAAAAGTAAAAACACAAACTTCAAATATTTTTTTTTAACCCACCATTCATTCTCCTGCATTCAGTGAGAAGCTGTGGCAGCAGTGTGCATTTTATAAGGTCACGTATGTCTCAACTCGTCTGGAACATTTCCAGTTAGTCCTGCCACCACAGTACAATATTAGAGTTATCATTTCACCAAACTAAAATGTTTGGGTTTGGTTCAGAAAGTATAACATCCTTCAATTATTGATAGGATTATGTTCCAATGGCCATGTTGTTATACAAAAACAGAGCTGATGCATCAGATCACAAAAAAGGAGAAATATATCATCCCATTGCTTCCAAATACAACATTGTGTAACTTTCAAACCACTGAGAATAACAACTCAACCAGATTGAAATGCAACTTTAATTATGGAAGTCAGTGTTGTTGTTGTTAGGTGCCATCAGGTAGATTATGAGTACAGTGATGCTGTGAACAATAGGTTGGAACTTTCTCCTATCCTGCACTATCTTTACAATCTTTGTTCTGCCCAAGCCCAACGTGGCAGTCACTGTGCAATCTACCTCATTCAGATCTTCCTCTATTGCTCTGACCCTTTACCTTCCCAAGCATGATTTCTCTCTCCAAGGCCTAGTTCCTACTAAACATATGGCCCAAGTAAGAGAGATAAAGGAGATTCAATATCCTTGTCTCTGCAACACTGAGCTTAAGGGTTTCAGAGATTGTGAGCATGGCAGAAACTATGAAAGGTTTGAGATCTGTTGTTACAGGGTCATTGTGAGTTTTACTCCACTCGATGGCACCTAACTACATCAACAAAGAAATGTTGCTATCTCACTTATAATTCATTATTGATAGTTGTATGTTATTAACATGAAAAAGTGTTGCATAGTAGATTATTTTTACACTTGTATAAAGAAAAATAAAAAGTAAAGAAGAATTTAAGCACTAACTGAAGAGCAAAGAATACAGCCTTCAATGTGGGTAATACCTCAGCAGTAAGGAAAAAAACAAACCAAAAAAAATCCTCATATCTGGATGAGAAGGCAATATTAAAAAACAAAAGTCAGAAGTATAACCTGATCTGTAAAATGTTCTTATATAGATATATATATATTTTTTTAATAAAAGAAAACAAATATCCTCACAACTGGATTAACAGACAACATCATGATAGGGAAAAGATTGAAGTTGTTAAGTATTTCATTTTATTTGGCTCTACAATCAACTCTCATGGTAGTAGAAGTTAAAAAATCAATAGACATATTGCATTGGGAAAAATCTTCTGTCAAGGACTTTTTTTACCATGCTGCAGAGCAAAGATGTCAGTCTAAAGACCAACATGCCACCTGATAGAATTTCAGGAAATACAACATGAACAAGAACCAACGGTAATCAGTTAAGAAGTTTAAGCTACACTGAAGGTATTGTCAAAAAATAAGATCACAGCAATTGATGTAATATCAATTGACATGTTTCTAATAACAGATGCAGCCCTGCATGTGCTCATCATTCCATGACAGGAAATTTGGAGGGGAGCTGCCGACCCACTGACCGGAAGATGCCTGTATTTGTTCCCATTCCCAAGAAGGTGATCCAACATGATGTGCAAATGATTGAACAATGTGTTAGTATCACATACAAGCAAAATATGGCTAAAGGTGATCCCAGAAGAAGAGTACATTGACTGAGAACTACCAGCAGTTCAAGCTGCATTTAGAAAATGCCATGATGTCCAAGATATCACCGCAGATGTCAGATGAATTCAGGCTAAAGCAGAGAATATCAGAATAATGTCTATTTGTATTTTATTGACTATGCAAAGAAATTTGACTGTGTGGATCATAAAAAAACTAGGGCTAACACGGAGAAGGATGGGAATCTCAGAACACTTAATTGTGCTAATGAGAAACCTATACCTAGACTAAGAAGCTATTGTCTAAACAGAGCAAGGGAACATTTCATAATTTAAAATCAGGAAAGGTATACATCAAGGTTGTATTCTTTTTCTCTATCTATTCAATCTCTACACTGAGCAAATCATTTGAGAAGCTGGATTTGATGAGCAATGTAGCATCAGGATCAGAAAACTCATCAATAACTCATTATGCAGATGACACACCTTGCTTGTTCAGAGTGAGGAGGACTTGAACACTTACTGTAGAGGATGAAAGTTTCCAGTCTTCGGTACAGATTGCATCTCAACGTCAAGATGACAAAATGCTCACCACTGTACTGATAGGCCGCATCATGATAGATGGAGAAAAGTTTTATATTGTCAACAATTTCATCTTACTTGGATCCACAATCAACACCTTTAGTACTAGTAATCAGGAGACAAGCAGACATATTTATCTAGGAAAAATCTGTGTCTGGGATACTTCAAATTTCTGAAGAATAATGTTGTCAGTTTGAAAACTGAGGTGCATCTGATTTAAGTCATGGTCTTTTTAATCACCTGCTATACACCTGAGAGCTGGACAGTGAATAAAAATGACAGAAGAATTATTGAAGGTTTTGAGTTGTGGTGTTGAAGAGCACCAAATATCCTTTGGGCTGCTCAAAGAACAAACAGATTTGTATTGGAATTAGCGCAGCTAGAGTGCTACTTGTAGGCAAGGATGGTGAAACTCCATCTCACACATTTTGGGCATGTTGCTAAAAGAGGCTATTCCTGGGAGAGGGACATTATGCTTGGAAAAGAAGGTGAGCAAAAACCAGGAGGACTCTCAAGGAGATGGGTTGACACAGTGACAGTAGCAATGGACTCAAGTGTGTCAAAGATAGTGAAGGTGGCACAGAATAGGACAGGGTTCAGATCTGTCGTTCATGGAGTGGTTATGTGTTGTACTCAATTCAACAGCAGCTAACGACAACAACACAAGCTGAAATAAACTCAATAGCAGTGAATGAATGAATGAATGAACGAACAAGTACATCTCGACTCATTACGGCTGTGTCCATATTCACTGCTGTCACAGCTGTAGACCTCACTGTCAGAGCTTCAAAGAAGTATCTTATTCTCCTCTACTTGGAGCCCTGAGCTGTTCCCAGTATCCAGGCAGTGAGGCACAATAGGATTTTATCTTGGGGAAACCCCAACTTCACTTTTCCATTTACCAAAATCTTCCCCCCCCCAAAGTTGGCAGGATATAAACAAGATTCTTTCAATGGTCTCAGGTGTTTCCCTTGAAACTGTAACACAGAGCCCAGTCCCCTTCCTCAGGATGATTGTAGAGTTTGATTTAAGCACAATATTCTTTTGGAATGTAAATATTATTTTAAAATTGTTGTTGTTCTGTACTGTAGAGTTGGAACCAAGCCATAGCTGACACTCCAGCAGGTTTTCAGAGGCAGTTAATCACACAGAAGGAGATTGTCCATCCTTCTTCCGCAGAGCCGTTGGTAGCCTTGAACCGTGTGTCTTTGGGATTGCAGTGCAGCTACTTGCCACCAGGCCAACCTTAAATGACTGATCTGAGGCTAATCTTGCTTTGTTTTCTTCATATAGAAAATTGTAGGAGATGGGGGAGGACAGACAATGAGAGTCTTGAGTCATAATTTATATCATAATTCAAAATAATGTTGGTCTTAAGCGTATGTCTTTTATCTTTCAAGTGAAGGACAGAAAACACACATACAATATAGAGACAAAGACTATTTTATAGACCACTGTAAATTTCATGCAAAAAAGTAGAACAGAGAATGAACCAATTAATATATATTTAGAAATGAAAGAACAGTAGGCTAGATAATGTCAAAGTGATTACCCTGCCTTGAACTCCAGGGCCAAACTGTTCTAATTCATTTTAATGAGAGATTATGTTCTGCCTACCTAAATCATATATTTCTATTGAATGATTTGTTATAAAATGTCTATTTATATAGTAAAAAAGAATGTCTGGCAGCAAATAGGTGCGAGAGAGAATAAATTTGGATCCAGACTTACTATTTGCATTAAGAGAGGACGAGAATCTTCAGAATTTTAATGAAAACTTGAAATGAAACTAAATTAGGTATTGAAATCAAGTGTAATTTCTCAAGCCAAAAATAGGTAGGAAAAAATGTTAAGAATGGAGCTCTTTATAGTTTAGAGACATGAGAATAAAAGTTTAACCCAATTTTGTCATTCTTGACGTTTCTCTCTAGCAAGAGATATCATCTCCTTCTTTTCCTAAATGAGTTTTGCTATCTCACTCCCATTAATAACTCCATTTGAGAGATACTGGTAATGTGAGAAAAAAGAATAGAAATGTTCCCTTCTTCTGTATAAGCTTTGATGCTTCTGTACAGACGTAATGATGATAATTATGACCTTTATTGGCCCAATCCTAAAGAAGAAGATGGATGGGAAGAAAAATAAAAAAATAAAACAAATTCTCGTATATTTTTTCCCCTGTTTGAGATAAAACTCCAGCTGACTGGATGACCCTTAATTAAGCATTATTTTGTATGAGTTATTGTTCCAGTTGCTGAGAAGAAAAATTAGAGGAAAATAGGGAAAAAGGAACACAAAAGTATCTACACCTCCAAATCAAGACACATATTAGTAGGAAAGACATATAAAGCAAGCAATCTGCAATGGGCATATGAGAACACAGCATGTTCATGTACACAGGTAAGTGTGAGATGTTATCAGTAATCAGTTACTGTGTATAATTTCATGACCACTGACTCTGTGTTCATCAGAGAAGAGCTGTGTTGCATCACGTTTTCAGTAACTGCTGTTCTGGAAGTACATTTCCACGTCTTCTGAGCTGCATCTGGTAGATTTGAACTTCCAAACTTTCACTTTGCCTCCCAGCATGTTAGGACCTCCTTTTATTATTTGTAACCCCACCCACTGTCTTTGAAGCGATTCTGTTTCATGGTGACCTCACGTCTTCCATGGTAGGACTGTGCTCCATAGGCTTTTCCATGATTGATTTTGATAGCTGTTTGTCCCACCCAAGGATTCTGCAAAAGGGCCTGGAGGATCCCAAATGACGAAACCAAATTTTCCATGGTGGCCAGAGACGGTATTAGAAAAAAGTGGCAGTGGAGCAAGTGGCCTAAAAGTTAACAGTAGTTTGAACGATAAGAATAATCCACAAAGAATTTGCTTCAAGAATTCTTAGGAAATCTGCACAGTGAGTACAAAGTGCTTCAGACCCTGGTTGCATTTAGGAATCTGTGTGGCAGTTAGGATGTTATGGGTTTCTCTTATCTAGAACTTATTTTTATACTTGGACTCATGAGCAGTAGCTTTCCAGAACCCTTGCAACTTTTGGATCGTTGGACGGTTTACAGTCAAGAAAATATAAGTAGGAACAATCAGTGTGATATATGCACTGAGGTTTGGAAAAACTCAGTTTCAGTGCATAGTTCTCCAGCATTTTTCTGTTCTTGAGGCCGTAAACACAGGAGCTTTTGAAAGGAAGTTTCCCAAGTGAGTTAAAGCAGACTGGATTGTGATCAACACCGAAAGAACAACTGTGGGAGAGTCGTGTGGGCTGGAGTTGATTTCGTGAGTGATCTTGTGTAACACTTTGTGTAGCGTATTGCTGTTGTTAAGGGCTGTTGAGTGTACACGTCACAACGACCCTCTGAACAAGTCTGCACTTTGCCCTGTCATGAGCCATCCTCATGACCGCTGTCATGCTCAAGTCCATTGTGGTAGTCAGTGTGTCAACCATCTTGTTGGGGGTCTTTTTCTGTTTTGCTAACCCTTGACCTTTTCCAGCATAATGTCTTTTTTTAAGGATTTGCCCCTTCTGACAGCATGTTCATAGTGTGTGAGATGAAGTTTTGCCATCCTTACCTCCAAACAGCACCCTGGTTGCACTTTTTCCAAAACCAATGTTTCTTCTCTTAGCTGTCCATAGAATATTCAGTACTTTTCTCTACCACCACAATTCAAGGGCACTGATTCTCTCGGTTTTATTCATTGTACAACTTTCAGACACATAAGAATAGCTTACCTACACCCAGGAGAGGATAAAATAGATGAATGGGACCTTCTAAGAATCAAATAAATACCTATACACGCCAAAAAACTTCTCCAACAGGGTAAAAAGGGAAGCCACAGACTGGGAAAAAATATTTGCTAATGACATGTCAGATAAGGGAGTTATATCTAGAATTTATAAAATACTCAAGCATCAGAAGATAAAAGTAAACAATTGAATTGCAAAATGGGCACAGGATATGAACAGACACTTTACCAAAGAAGCCATTCAGATGGCCAACAAACAAATGTTCAAAATCCCTAGCTCTAAGAGATGTGCCATCAAAGCAACTATGAGATATCATCTCACTCCAGTAACAATATCAAAATTTAACAGAGCAGCAAATAACAAATATTGACAAGGTTGTTGAGAAACTGGAACCCTTATTCACTGTTTGTGGGAGTGTGAAATGGTGCAACCACTATGGAAGGTAGTATGGCGCTTTCTCAAAAAGTTGTAAATAGAAATACCATTTGACCCAGCAATTCCACTACTGAGAGTATACCCTAGAGAAACCAGAACCACCATCCAAGCAGATATATGCACACCCATGTTTATTGCTGCTTTGTTCGCAATAGCAAAGGGTAAGAAAATACCCAAGTGCCCATCAACAAATGAATAGATAGAGAAGCTGTGGTATATTCACACAATGGAATACTATGCTGCATTGAAAAACAAAGAACTTATGAAATATTATACAAAATGGGTGGCCCTGGAGGACATAATGCTGAGTGAAATATCTCGATCATGAAAAGATACATACTACATAGTGTCACTGTTACAGGGAGGTTGGGGAAAACTAAGAAAAGAGGATGTAAATAATGTCCATGACATTGAAACAGACAAAGGAGAGAACTGTATAAAAGGAACATATGATTTTAAGTATCATTGGCATGACAAGAGTCCATAATAAGAGCTGCATAGTAAAGTAGTCTGGGGGTGGACTGTAGAACAATAAAAGAACTTTTTTCCAAAGAAAAAAGTGAACTGGGGGGAGGAGGGGCAGGGATGAAAGTGTGTAACAATGAATGAATGGAAATCCAAATTCTTTACAAACTTTCATTAAAATCTCAATTTAATAAAAGTAAAAAGAAGAACTGTATCAATGGGAAAACTGACAACAGAAACATAGCAAAGGAGACAGGAAATTTAGAGGTAGTACATTTTTGTTAAAGGAGGAGGAAAATCTAGAAAGGAGGGTGAGGGCGGTTTTACAACCTGACGGATATATTTACTTGTTAAATGTGTGTGTGATCTCAATAACAAAAATAGGTAAATAATTAAGACCAAAACAAAGAAAATAAATAGATAGGGGGGGCCGAAGTGGCAGAAAATACCATGACTTGGATTAGGCACATCTTAATCTTTAAATTGCCATCATTGCTCTTTAGCACTTTGGAGAAGTCCTTGACCACAGATTCAAAGATCTTTTATTGCCGTAGCATCTCAAACTCACTCTCACTGACATTGAGTTGTTTCTGACTCGTTTCAATCCTCCATCATATTTCTGAGGTTATAACTCTTAATGAGAGGAGACTTTTCAATATCCTCCTGCAGAGAAGTTGGTGGATTTGAACTTTCAGAAATGCAGCTTTTGCAGGATAGTACATCATGGATTATGCTGCCAGAGCTCCTATCACATCACAAGCATATTTCGCTCCAACTCTTGTTGTTAGGTGCTGTTGCGTTAAGCATAACTCACAGGATTCTATGAACAACTAATCTGAAGCTTACTCTATCCTCCACTAGGCACTTGATGCCTGCTATGTTCAAGTCCATTGTTCAGCACTATTTCAACCCACCTTGTTGAGGGTTTTCCTCTCTCTCATTCAGCATGATCTTTTTCCTTGCTGTAAAAAGAACAGAGAGGTAACATGGCGAAGGCCACAATTGACGTCTACCTGGTTCATAAAGGGGAACTTTCCCTATCAATAATATCCACAGTCCTAAACAAATAGCTACACTCTGGGTATTCTCCTGCATCTATTGGTAGGAATCACTGGGTCCAACACTGCAAATTGACTCAGAGACTTGACCCACAGTTTTGAGGTTTATTATGGAAACAGGTTGAGGAGTAGAGGAGGCAAAAATTATCACACAGTGCAAGTTCAGGTTTAGTTCAGCAGCCCTAAGCCAGATTAATAGCAAGACATAATTCCTCCATTAGTTCAGACAGCTTCTCAATCAACAGGTGAAAGTTTAGGTTTAGTCCAGCAGTAAAAAGAAACCTCTGGTTTCTTCAATTAGTCCAGTAAACTTTATCTCAGAGCAGTTACAAATCAACTTTGTCTTCAACCATATAGTAAGCAAAACCTTTAACTGTGGCTTCATCTCCAAGGTTCCTCTGGTTACTTCACAGCAGTGCCACAGTCTCTCCACCCTTGCTCCACCATCTGCTCTCATCGTGTCTTCACAGTCCCTCCACCACTGACTCTCACAGTGTCTTCACACTCTCTCCACCATTGTCTCTCGTAGTATGGAAAGTGTTGTCTTATATTGGTACCACAGCTGTGGATTATTTCTAAGACCTTGAGTTTACAGTTAAGACAGCTGGAGATCATGTTTCCCAACAGGGGTTAACAAAAGGTTAGAAAAGCCAATTTTCAAGGGCTCTGACACCCCACATGCCTTTGTTCTAACTGATACATATTGTGATAATTTAACCACAAGAATTATAAAAGCTGTTATATTGGAGTCAAACTTTTTGAACTACATGTAACTGGAATGACTAATGTGCTAAGCCATTTTCCTTGGACTTTCTTTAGAACTTTAAGGCTTGAAAAATCTGGGTCCTATGAATCATTTTGACTTAAATAATGGTCTGCTTTTCTCATGTACTCTTGAAGAATTTGGTAAATTTTGGAAAACAGAGACAGGAAAATCAGATTGAGAGCTGTGTTTTAGTATATATCTGTACTTAATTGAATTGATATTCAAGACATTGCTGTATGAAATCCTTGCTGACCTGACATAGTACCCATTCCACTCAACCCATGGAAAATACGGTAATAATAGTAAAATTTGACCTGAATGTTTTGAAGTTTTCTCATCTTTGGAATATTCTTATTGACATGAATGATTAGAGAAGGTGTGGGTAAAGGATTTTGAATATGGCATGAGCTGGCAGAAAAACAAATAAATCCATCATGGAAAAGGGCAACCAGGTTCTTCTTAGAAATGAAAATGGGAGACTTTGTCTCATGTCATCAGGATGTTATTATGAATGATGAGTCCCTGGAGGAGGACATCATATTTGTCAGAAAACGTTGTAAAACTTTCAGTGACACAATGACTATGAGAATGGACTCAAACATCACAGGGTTGGGGGGTTGATATAGTCCCAGCCTTGTTTCCTTCTCTTGTGCATGAGACCACTACGAGTCAGACCCGATTCCACATTTCCCAATGACTTGACAATGGATATTATCTCAATTTACAAAATAACTGTTAAATAATCATCAATCAATTTCTGTTATTGACTTAATATGATTTTTATTTTAACAGTTACACACAAAACATTAAACATAGCCCAATTCCTAATAGGATTAACTAAAACTTCACACTGGAAAATTGATTGTCATTTCAATTAATGAACACTTTATGTTAAAGGACAAGAAAAAGCACAACCTAGAGAGACAAAGAAAACATTACAATCAGATATAAGTATGAAAGACATTTTTCAGCTACAAACAGTGAGAACTCTGCTGGTGTATTCTGGAGCATGCTACACTGTTCCCCAAGACACGCACAGATCTGCAGAATCCCAATAGAAGAGTTGCCTTGAGTCGGAAGTGGCCTCATGGCAGTCACCTGAATCAGTACTCAGCATAAGAATGCCCAGCTTCTACTTGCTCTTCAATGTTGCATGAACTTGCCCTCACTTTGAAAAAAACTGAAGTAGGCCTTTAATCAATTCATTCCTGTTGGCCCCTCTACACAGAATTTGCATTTTTACTCTGTGCTTAGAAATATGGAATCAGAATCCTTATGATCCCCAGGTGATTATTATGAATAAACAAGGCAATAAGAGTAACTTGGGGATCTTTTAAAAATCCCGTGTACATGGTGTTATTATGTAGACTTTGATTCAATACAGCTGGGCTGGAAGAGCAAATTCTCAGGGCTTGAAACAGAATGAACTAGTTTGAAGCCCTGGATTAAACCTGACTCTAATAACAAATTCTTCCTCACAATCACCTTGACTTGCAGAATGTGCAGCTTTTAAATCATTGAAAAGTCCTCTAGCCTTTCCTGGTACTTGAGTAAGGCTAAATAAGAACTCTATGTGCTTGTTACAACTCATCAACAAATCAAACTAAAGAATTAAAGATGCAGGAATGGATCTTGCTCTTAACCCAGGCACTGCCTGTATCAGAAAAAAGAATTTAAAATAGCTGTGATAAGTCTTTAATATTAAAGGCTTTAATGGAAAAAAGCAGACAACGTAATGTAAGCAGAGTTGGAAATGCCAAGAAAGCATCAAAAGGGAATGTCAGAAATAAAAAATAATATTGTAATAGAAATGAAGATTGCCTTTGACAGACTTGCCAGTAAACCGAACACAGTCAAGAAAGAAAATCCATGAAGTCACGTGAATGAAATTTCTCAAACTACAATTTCAACAGAAAAATAAGTAGGGAGGCAAGGGAAAATTATCCACCAACTATGAGAAAATTTCAGAAGTAATGCAGTGGAGAAAACCTAGCTTTCCCCCAGAACAGTGCAAGATCAAATGGACCTCATAATTTGAAAGAAAAGAAGGAAGGGGGAGGGGGGAGGAGAATCTAGTAACAGATCTTACATTTTTCACAAAAAAAGATAACTAAAAAGTAGATCTCAGTGCACAAAATTATATATTTCCTCAAAGATAATAGGAACAAATCTGGATGCTATTGGCAGTGATATAATGTGTAATGAAACACAGCACAGAAAGTGCAGGCTGCATATTAGCAATCCATAATAATCTCTAACAGGAAAACTCAAGTTCTGTGAAAGGCTATTAAGAGAATCAAAAAATAATAAGCAAAATGTTGGGAGGAAATATTTGTAAAACGTGTGTTTACAAAAGATGTTTAATCCAAAACATACAAAGAATATTTAAAACTGAACTATAAGGGAGGAAAGCCAATTTAAAAAATGAGCTAGAGATCTGAACAGAAAGATGGACAGACAGATGGAAACGAGCAAGTGGAACAGTGTCCAGGGTCTTTGATCCACAGTGAAGTATAAAGTTAAACAATGAGAGGTCACTGCATATCTACTTACCCTTTGCTGCCTGCACTATCGTTCAAGTTTTCTGTAGATCTGAAATGATTCTAAAAATAAAGTATCTTAACTTAAAAAAGAAACAAGAAATACTCCAAGGCCTAAACAATTGGGGTATGAGGATGAGAAAATGTTTGGACCATTGCAGACAAACGAAGGGAGAAGAGAAAAAGAACTATTTTGTACATTTTTCAGTAGTTTCTTCTCTGCACTGAGTGCTTCAAACATCAGAGCACAAGCCGCTTTGGATGTAACAGTTGCTTTGACAAGGTGATGTGTTGGTCTGGTGACTGTAAGAAATTAGTTCTGAAGTGTCACATGCTTTCATGCCTCGATAACATGTTTCTGTGCCTACTCTCCATTTGATTCAGACATTGATAACTTATTCTGAAACTCTAAACCTGAAGAGAACACTCAGGAGGCTTGAGTAGAACATGGCGCACAGTGGCTCATGGGCTTCAGATTGTGGGTCAGATGTAATCCAAGCAACTGAATAAAAGACATTTCTACTCCACTGTTGAGGCAGAGAGTTCAAAGAGTAGACATAAGTTCACACACTGAAGTGGGGCTTTGCTGGGATCTAGGGATCATCAAGGAGAGAGGAATTACATCCATCCACCAGCAGGAAATAGTCCTGCACTCTGAAAGGAGTCCCTTTCAAGGCATAAGAATGGTAGAAATGATAAAAAATGACACTGCTAACCTAACCAGAGGTGTCTCAGGAGAGGCCAGGAAAACTACTTCTGAAAGGTTCACAACTTTGAAAATCCTCTGGAGAGCAGGTCACAGTAGACATATGGACATTTAGGGTCATCAGGAGTTGATGTCAAGTGTAAGTCAACATAACACCACCCCCCTATGAAACAGTGAAATGATCTAAAACTACAGAAGCTGCTGCTCTCAAGCATTCAAATGAGAGGTAAAGTGGTTGGGAGGACAGTTGGTTTGAAATTTTGGTCTCTTAGTTCCGCTTTTAGGCAACATACGTGAATCCCAGCTGTGAACTTGATCGCTGTAGATATTGTGGAAGATTATTTTCTACTACATAGTTGGAGAGTTGGGGGCACAATTCATACAGCCTAAAAAGATACAAACCAATCTAGAACAAAGCCCTTGTTGTCATCTAGTCTAATGCAGCTAATTTAGATAAATCCTTCAACTGAGATTCTGGGTGCATCACATAGTCTTCTAAACAAAGAAAGGCAACCCCAGAACATTATCATTGTCCTCATGATAGCTTAGTTCTCTCTCAAGCTCTTCTTTGAAAAGTCTAATTTTTAATCTGAACATTAAGAAAAATGTCTGGACCAGAAGTTTAAGAACATGGGAGAGTCTGTTGACAAGTCCGTGAAGACTATGTTTTATACAATAAGGCTATCCATTCTTGCCTGATGATCCAGCAGCTGGAAGCCCGGGGTGCCAGTGCTGAGTGTATTTGAATTTGATCATCATTTGAAAATACACTGGGCAAATCGTATTCGACAAGGATACTGTTAAGGACATCTTTAAAGTTCTAGAGCACTAGTTTGCCTCTTCAAAGATGAAGGCAAGCCTGATCCAAGGCATGGCATTTTTATTATTATTATTATTAATTTTAATAGACATTTACAGAGGTTTTGGATTTCCATTCATTCATTGCCACACTTTTCTCCCTGCCCACCCCTCCCCACCAGCTCACTTCTCCCTCTGAAGAGAAAAAAAATTCCTTCATTAGTATACAATTCCCACATCCCTTCCCCCCCAACCCCCCACCCCGAGTATACTTCTCTATGCAACCTTAATTCTGGATTCCTGTGCTAACCATAATACTCAATCATATGGCATTTTTAATTGCTTTATATACTCACGTAAGTTGGGAAATGAATAGGGAAGCCTGAAGACTTGGTGTGTTTCCATTGTGGTGTTGACAAAAAATATTGAATATAACAATGGGCACCAAAAGAACAAACCAAATGTCTTGGAAGAAATACAGCCTGAGTGTGCCTTAGAGGCACAGAGAGTGAGACTTCACCCAATGTATTTCAGACATTTCATCAGGAGGAGCCGGTTCTCGGAGAGGGTATCATGCTTGGGACAGTAGAGGGCCATGGACATAAAGTCCCTAAAAGCAATGGATCAACATAGTAGGTTTAACCACAGCCAAAATTAGGGGCATGGCAAAGGATCAACATTGTTGATTTGGTGTACATGAGGATGCTACGAATCACAATAAGCTGCATGACCCCTAACATCAACAGAAACAACAGCCTTTGAACATACAAAGCAAAAAATGAATGGAAAATTGGGAGAAAGGGGGAAAGTTCCCACTGGCATAAATTCCATCAACTGAGACACAGGATTGAGTAAACACAGAGAGGTCCTGTACAAATTATTCAGTTGTTCAGTGGGCTGGTTCACAGATTGCCAGCTCTTCCCAGACAAGATTTAGCCAAACGCCTGTGGACACATCCCCAGGTCAGATGAAATTCTTATCTATATTGTAGCAGCAGGTAACATATAAAGTTCTTATCTATGTTGCCACATATGAAATAATTAAAAACACCATGCCTTGGATCAAAATTACCTTAGTCTTGACAAAGTGGCAACCTCAAACTCTAGAATTTTAAAGAGGTTCTTGGTAGTAGACTTATCTAATGCAATTTGACTAAGGTATTTTCAAATGATATTGCTGAAATTCACAGGTAATCTAGGGTAGAGGATACCAATATAGGATATCTCAGAGTTTGTAATCCATCCACCCTCTTCAACCATTAGCTCAAGAAAACTGACATCACTATACATTTCTTGCATGAGCTACCAGTGACCGGGCAGGCACAAAAGAGTTCTGCAGACGATTGGTCCAACTCAGGAAAAGACCGCTCTTTGAATGCTTAAGGTAAAATGAGCTTAAACAAAGTTCCATTTAGGACAAGAATTATTCCCTGAGTAGTCTGTGTACCTATCACTCTCCAGAGTTGTATTTTTCTTTAATGTGAAGTCACAGTTTCATTCCTTAAGGCAGAGTTTCCTTACAACAGCATTGTTCAACTTGGCTTATTACGTGGAGAAATGTGTCTTGTGCTTGAACTTATGTAGTTTAAATCCCAGTCCTGTAATTTATTTGTTCTGTTACCTGGGGTACATTCCAGTGCCCTGCTATGCTTCTATTTTCTAATGCGGGAAATAATGGTAACAATAGAAGAAATCTCGTAGGTTTTTAAAGAATCCCTGGCATATGGTTAAGGCTCAATAAATGTCTCTATTTTATATAATAATATTATTTGTGTTGTTTCTAGTCTACCTTAGTTACTAGGAAGTATCAAGTTTAACATATTTTCTGCAACGTATATAGCCTTGAGTCAGTGATAGGAATATAAACTATACAAATGGGTAAGACATTTCCTTGCCCTAGAGGAATGCATTGAGGTAGACTGAGTCATTTGGTGATTAGTTAAGAGCTCAGAACAATGTGCCAAATGCACTCATTTACTCAGTGTTTACATAAATATTTACAGAGCTCCTCGTGTTCTGGTTCTCCCAGCACCTATACACATGGGGCACTCAATATGCATCACATGTACCAAAAGGACCCGTAAACCCTCCTAAACCATTCATTTGCAGTAAAAAAGTTTGCCAGGAAGAGTGCCCTTTTTTGTCCTATATTACATTCTATTTGATAAATCAACATCAAAAGTGCAACTTTAGAACAGAAAATTCCTCTGTCTGTTTCTATTTGGGTCAACACTTTCCGTTTTATAAGCATAAGCCACTGGCCTGATGATTCCAGAGTAAACCGAGAGGTTCCAGAAAGAGTCTCCTTCCAGTCCCTTTATCATCAGTCTTTGTCTTTGAGTGGAACTTACACAGAGGAATTAAACCAAAATGGGAAAACAGACTAACTCATTTTTCACTGAAATGCATTCTGATCAAGTGAGAAAATGCCCTTTGCACTCTGTGTTTCACAACAGCACAGTGTCACCTGTCATCTGCCGTCAACTCCTGGGTGCCGACTAGTGTCCTTGCCCTCCAAGCAGTGTGCTTTCTCCTTTGTCTGCTGAGGCAGTGTGCCAGCTTGCCAGCTTTCCTGTTAAGAATGAATCTCTTCTTTGAGGTGTTGTTGTTGTTGTTGCTAGCATTGTCACTTCTAATGGAATTATCAGTTGCAAGTCACTTTGGGATGAGCAAAGTGTCAAGATTCCAGACTTGATGTACAGGCTCAGTCCAAGGATGGAATTGATGACCTGCTTAGATCCTTTTGCAACAAGTCCTCCACAGGTGAACACAACTCACATGCACCCTCTGTCATGACTGCACACCGGGCCTTCCTCTATTTTTTTTTTAATATTCAGTGTGTCCAACACCCAGGTTCCAAATTATTAATATTTTTAAAGACACGGGTGGTTTTTATTGTGATTTGAATGAAAATTTACAAATAAATTGGCTTTTCACTCACTCATCTATATAGATTTATCCCCTCTTCTCCTCCCCTTCATTCCATCTTTTCTTTCTCTCTTACCTGGCTTTAGTTTCCTTGTGATTTAACCATTGCCATGTTTTGAAATGGAAACAAAGCAAATATGAATCGCTTCCAATTGGTTGGCTAGGTAACTGTTTTTCAAATTTGGCTGGCTAGGGAACTGTTTTCCAAATTTGTTGGCATAGACTGGTAATCATGCCCAGAGCTGTATCTGTTTCTTGAAACACTTCAGCTAGTATTTTCACCAATTCCTGAAGGCTTTTTGTGGGTTGTTTATTTGTTTGTTTTGTTTTTAATGACTTCAGAGAAACTTGTATCTCTTCCTTCATTTCCAGTGGGTCTTAATCTTATACTACTTCTTGAAATGGTTCAGTGTCAACTGATTTTTGGCACAATAACTTACCATATTCCTTCCAACTCCTTTTTCTTTTTTTTTTAAATACATATAGCATGAGAGGATATTGACCATCTTTCTCCTATGAAGAAGTTGGTGCATGTTTTTGTGTTGGTAGCAAAATTATTTACTACTAAGCCATCAGAACTCCCTATTGTGGTCATATAACAAAGTCTGTTAATAAACTATTTTTCAATAATATGTACTAAACACTAAATCCAAAGATGATGAAACTGAGGACTTCTAGCAACTTTTACAGTCTAAAACGGATTTAATGTGCAATCAAGATGCTTAAGAATAATTGATGATGAGAATATAAAAGTTGGAAGCCGAGGGAGCTCTGGTGGCCTAGTGGCAAGAAACTGCACTGCAATCCCAGAGGCGCGTGGTTCAAATCCACCAGATGCTCTGCCGGGAAAAGGAGGGACAATCTCCTCCTGTACCAGTCAGATCCGATTTGATGGTACACACACACACACACACACACACACACACACACACACAAAATAATAATAAAATAAAAAATAAAAGTTGGAAGCCAAGAAGAAATGCTCATACTTGGAATGTGTAGACATGATGACAGAAACGAGACGGCAGATCAAATGACAGAAATTTGTACAATTAATGATTTATTTACTCATTAAAAAGACTTAAAAATATGTAAATGACAGCTATACACATATATATCACCTGAAGGACTACACAGGAATATTGACTACTTCTGTGAAAAGAGATGACAGATAAGCTTAATATTAGCACTCAAAACAAGACTTGGGGTTCACTGTAGAGTAGCCCATTCCTTAATCATGTGCAAGTTCAAACTAAAATGAGAGAAATTTAAAACAAGCCCATGAGAACTAAAATGCAACCTTGAATATATTACACTAATCGGATGTACAAACTATCTCCAGAAGAGATTTGATGTATTGGACACTGATGACTGAAGGCCAGCTGGGTTGTGGAAGAACATCAAAGATGACAGCCACGGAGAAAGCAAAAGGACAAAAAGAGAAGAAAGAAAAGGAAAAAAATGTACATTAGAAGATACTCTGAAACTCACCCTAGAACACAGAGTGACCAAAACAAAGGAAGAAATGTTATCCTGAGGGGAATGAAAGACAAATTCAAACAGGAGCTCAAGATGATGGAGCAAAGTACTGTAATAAAATCCTCAGAGAGCTGGAATTAGAAAACCGAACAGGAACAACACATTGAACAATTTTCAAGCCGAAATAACTGAAGACCTAATTAAAGCCTCAAATTGCAATTCGTAAGGCTTCTATGGGAAAAAAATCTAATGATTTAGGAAACATGAGAAGAAGATGGAAGATGAACATATATAGTCACTGTCCCAAAGAGAATTCATTAACCTGAACCATTTCAACAGTACCATATGATGAACCAATAGTAATCAAGAAAAATAAAACTGCACCAAAAACATTAGCTAAAAACCAGGCCCCAGGAATTGACTGAAGACCAATTGAGGTGTGTGGGGGGAAGAGAGTGGTACTGACTGTGCTTCTAGAAACTGGGGTGGGTCCAACCCGGCTCTGCTAAGTGCCTTCAGTGCGGGGTTGATCGCCATTTCTGCCCATGGGAGAGACAATTTCAGTCAGAGGACCCCCCCCCCGCCCCCCAGTTCCTAAGATGGGTCAGGGATCACCAGCTCCTGTCATCGGCAGGAAGATCTGGGCAATAATGAGCCACTAAGCACCCTCTTCCTGGCTCAGAGTTTGTACAGGTGAGAGGGTGATGTCTGAAATCCGTGCTGCGCCTATAGCCTGGTTACCCCACTGGCTGGTATAACACGGCTCTGGACTACAGGTTTTTCTAGTCCTTGGGTAGGTAAGGACGTGGAGAAGGCAGAGGGTAAGGATTACCACACAGATAATTCAAAAACATTGCAAAGCTAAATACTGTCCAAGCCATTCACCAGGATCGCACATCAGAGGAAGCTTGAGTTCTGTGTGCTGACACTGCTTCTGAGACATGGTAACAGAGGGGAGAGACCCACTGTCCATCGCAGATCTGTGTGTCCCACACAGGCTAGCTGAGTGACTCAGTACATCCTCGAGCCACACTCTGTAGTAACACTGCTGCTGAGGGTTACTGTGAGAATATCGTGAGGTATTGTATATAAAATGCTCGGCAAGGCCCTAGAACCCACACTGTCCTCGTTGGTCTTTTTTCTTTTCTTATCAATAAGGCAAATGATACGTGGATGGACAAAGGGACATCTTTAAGAGTCATGGCAAGAGCCACCTGCTTTCTTCTTTCACTCGTAAAATTAGCACTGCCTTTGTCAGTGACCTTTGAGCACGGAAATGAGAGGCTTATGGATACTGGTGGTTTCCTGCTGAATTATCGTCAGCCGACTCCCCCAGCACCCCCAGTCAACGATTGTCAGGGAACATGGCTTTCCTTGCTCAAGTTCCCAATCTTGGACTTATCCCAATAAGTGAGTCTAGAGCATTAGTTGATGGGGTTTTTTTAGACTAATTGAAAGCCCTGCTAGTGTTTGTTAAAGCAATTAAGAAACTGTGTTAGAAAGACTTGAATGTTTCCTTTGGAAAGAGCATGTGGCTGGTGAGCTACAGCCTGACACCCTTCAAAGCTGTGGGCCTTCTTCTCCCACGGGAACAACATAGTGGTGCCCACCCTCTCCGTTTTTTTTCTTTCTTTAACTCCCACTGTCACTGTGTGGCTCACAGGATGTTCACAGCTAACCCAGAGGCCACATCTCACTGGCAGTTGGCATCCACTAGCAGTGCCCCAGGGGAAACCTGCCTCAAAAACTCATTGCAGGGCCAGCTAGGAGCCGGTTCAGACTTGAAAGCACTGAGTATATGAGTCACAAAATTAAATAAGATAATCGTGTGAATCCAATCCGTGAAAGGTGCAGATTCCTATGTGGACTTAGGAGCTTTCATAACACGCTTCGTCGCGTGTTGTTCTGAGAACCAAGAGCTCAGTTCAAACGCACAGGTAGTTCTGAGGGAGAAAGACGGGCTACCTCTTTGGAAGCAAGACAGAGGATCGGGCTGAGATAGAACTGAATTGGATTGGTTTGATTTCTATAAACTTAAGAAATATATACCCTGGACACTGGGTTTTCAAACCTGTAACTCTATGTATGCAGAGGCTTTCCACCTGTCTCCCATTCGGTGGCTGGTGGATTTGCACCACCAACCTTTCAGCACGCAGTCCAACATGTAACATACTAGGCACTTAACACACAAATACAGTACACTCTTCAAAATGCCTTTTTTAATACCAAAGATACTAGGAAATTTCTACTGTTGTTAATTGGAGTTGATTCCACTTGATAGTGATTCAGAATGATTGAGTAGCACTTCCCCACAGGTTCCCTAGGCTGTAATCATTCTGGAAGACAATATAAAGACTTTCTGCCAAGCAATCAAACTTTACCAACTTTTTCATTAACATCTCAGCTTATAAACATATTGTAGCTATTTACTATCTCTTGTAAGGATATGACTAGCAAAAAGGACAACTGCTCTGGATGTATTTTGTGACATGGAAGAGCGATGGATTTCAAGATTAGACTGAGGAAGATCAGAGATGGTTATTGATGTTGCAGGTAGAAAGGACACATTGGGGACACCCTGGAAGAATTGGAAGAGCAAAGGGAAATTAAAGGAAGGTTGAATGCATCCCACTAAGTCGGCAAAAATACAATTAACTTTAGGGCTAGTGAGACCTAAAGCTGATACCATCTAAGGTGATGAGTCAGTGGAAAGTTGTCACTGGGTGGAGACAGGTCATCAGTATCTTCGTTATCTTGATGCTGCTGTAACAGACATATATTAAGTATATAATTATAGCAAACATATTTATTTTCTCATAATTTTTGAGGCCAGAAGTCCAAATTTAATAAGCCAGTTGTAGAGGGAGACCTTCTCTCTGTGGGCTCTGGATGAATGTCCACGCCTCCTTTCAAAATCTGTGGGAATGGCACCCCAGGAACATCTCTGGATCTTAGCATCGATCTTTCTTCTTCTAGGGGGTACAGGGCAAGGGATTTTGGGTCCCAATGATGAGTTTTCTCCTGGTTCATGGTTTTCGCTACTACTGGCATCCCTCCTGCTTGACCCATTTCTGTCTCCTTTTATTTCTTGTTGCAGGGCACACCCCTGGAAAACTCCTCTGCTCTGGGCTGGGCTGAACAAAGTGTGAGGGCTTTGAGACCATGCCTAATAAGCTCAACTGATAATCCTAGGAGATCACGGGGAATAAACAATAAGTAATTGCCATTGCATCATTGATTCTAAAATCCTGGGAACCAGGGCTCAGCAAGTAAACAGTTCATTTTGGAGGGACCCACTTCAACCCATGCCACCAGTACTCATAACAGTTGTTATCAGGTCGGCTCTGACCCAAGAGAAGCCCACGTGTGTCTGAGTAGGGTGTGTTCGGAGGGTTTTCTAAGGCTAAGTTCTCTGAAGTGCATCCCCAGCCATCTCCTCTGCAGTATCACTGGGCTGCTTTGAACTTCCCACCAGCTGGCTATCAGCTGGGCACTTTAAGCATTCACACTAACTGTGGACTCCATAGAGGCCTTTGTGCTCACTGAAAGGAGGCTGGAATATATTGTGGGTACTTGAAGCCCCCATGATTCTGTACCTTTCTGACTTTGTTTTAACTTTCAGGATAGGAATCCATCAGCAATCAGAGCAGATCTGCTCTTTTCCCCTCTGTCTGAACTGTCACAAGCCCAGTGTGAAGCCTCATTTGTTATATTCACATTTTTTTTCCTTGAGGCTATACTGACTTCTCAGGAAAAGTAATGACTAAAAAGCACCTTTTCCCCAAACTCTTTTGTCAATGGAAGAAGGGGGGGGGGGGAATGGAAAGAAAGAAAAAACACCTGCCTGGCAGAGGTATTGTAAATGGAGCCATCGAAATCCCCTCTGGGGCTTTATGATAAATACACACGCAAGGCAGGCATTGCGGTGAGAAACTATTTCTATTTTAATGCAAGAAAGACAGAACAATATATCAGCTTCCTACCTTTCAATTCTCATTGTATGATGCCTGGTTTTACCCACCATGCTCTGTCATGTAGAACAAAATCTTTAGTGTTGGACATGAACATGAGATGTATTAATCTTCAGTAAAATGATGACCCCATCACATGATTTCCCTAAACCACCCAGAGACAGGCCAAGGTCAAGGTGTAACAAAGGCTATTACACTGTTCTCTGCATTTCTTGTAACTTAATCTAAGCTGAAGACCCAGCCAGAGAACAAAGTGTATCTCTACATCCCTACAACCACAACCCTATCTCTTATACACACCTTCCATGTTCAGAAATTCCAAGAGATGATGTTTTAATCTAGTGATCCCTCTTGACATTTCTAGGATATTTTTAATTTGAATTCACAAATTATTAATAATCTATTTCCAGCAAGAGACAAAGTACTATAAATATTGGGAGGTCTACAACAAAGAATTACTCCCTGAGTGGTATAAGCAGTTAACAGGCTGTAGTTCTAAAGGAAAAGTTAGAAGTTCAGGTCCAGCTTTTACCAATGGTGGGTGTGGGGTGAATGAAAAGAAAGGAAAAAACAGAACAAATCTGCTAACTGACATTTGAAAAATCTGCCATTGAAAACCCTACAGGGTATATTTCTTCTCTGTCACATATAGGGTTATGATGAGTCACCAAGAAAGGACTGAAAGGAAGACAGGGGGCAATTGGTGCTTAAAGGATCATTCAAGATCAACAGAAATTTGAAACAGAGAGACGCTTGTGGTCTCTTCTGTCTCGTACACCTCCTCCAACTCTGCCCCAATCAGGCAGCACCAGGGCCAGCCTGTCCTTGCTGAGACAAGGGCAAAGCAGCTTCCCAGAAAAGTCTCTGCACGGAGCCCACACACAGAGCATGGTGGTAATATCTGTCATGAGCACAGGGTTCTGAGTTAGGGACCAGTCTTCCCCAGGCACATGTTTCACAGGCGCCCAATGTTGTATAGCGTATTTCCAATCTTTGTAAGATCCCTATAAGCTCTATGCAGATAGCCTTATCACTGCCTCTGTGCTGTTTCTGAAGCCTCATTTCCCATGTAGGGATAGTGGTACAAACTGGTTTTCCTGTGCATCTCAGAACTTTACCCCTTATAATCCTGCACTGACTTTTCTTGTTTTGTTTGTTTTGATTTTTCTTTATCTGCTAAAAGAAACAAGATCTATCAAATTGATTATGGTCTGACTCATCGTTACTTGCGTCACTGTATAAGCATTGCGTGGTGGCGATGGTTGTCATTGTGTGCCATCAAGTCAGAACAGACCCATAGCTGACTCGTCAGTGGGTTTTCAGAGACAGCAAATCACCTGGGAGGAGACTGCCCATCCTTCTCCCTTGGAGCAACTTGTAGATTTGAACATTGTGCCTTTGGGATTCTATCACAGTCTCTTAATACAAGGTCACCATGAAAAGAAAAAAAAATAAAACACTTGAAATAGAAACGATAAAACAAAACCCAAACCCAAAGCCATTGCTGCCGTATTAGACCTGGCTCACAGATGAGCCTCCAGTTTTGGAGACTGAGAGTCTCCCTCCCACGCAGCGAGCTGATGGTGGGTGAGAACCATGAGACAGTCGCGGTCTTTGGCCAAAGCAGTGTCACTGCCGAGAGACCGTGCTACCAGAACTCCCTCTTGGAGCAGAACAGGTGTTTCAAATAGATCAGTATTTCCTTCAATATTTTTTATCATGTTTTCACTTTTAAGTCAACATTATTTGTATTATCTATTGAGGGGAAAATGTATCTGTGAGTTTGGGTATTTTTCAACTTAGTTCTTAAACAAAAAAGAAACTCGAAGACTAATTTGTTCCAGGTCTCTGGATTCATTAATTTCATTAGTCTCTCCAAAGATATAAATTGCCTGAGGTCTCCAATAAGCGACTCACTCTGGCAGGTTGAGTTCTCGGCGTGAGACTGAAGGTACTCCAAGGACTTTCAAGCAGAGCGTGAATCACTGCCAGTGTTTCAGGCTTGCCGAGGCTTAGAAGGACCAGAGGAGCAGGAATCAGGGATCTGTCAACCACCAAGATTGGAAGACGTGCCCTAGAGAGAACGGTATCAGGTATAGTCCCACTCCCACCGTCTGTCCCACTAGCTCTGTTGTGCTGAAGCTCACTCCTGGTGCCACTGTGCCAATCTGAAATTACTTCTTGGAAAAAAACCCACCACCCTACAACTTGACTTACAGGCAGAAAGAGACACCAGAACAACCCTGAGTCATGGCTGCATCAGGTACAGCACAATGAAACAGGTCACGCTCCACCCATTCCTGCAGTCTTTGTGTCAATCCACCTCTTTGAGGGTCTTTCTCGACTTCTCTGACCCTGGACCTTTCCAAGTTGTCGTGCGCCATCGAGTCAGAGCCATCCCATAAAAGACCCTCTGGCAGGTTTTCAGAGGCAGTAAATCACAGGGGAGGAGATTGTCTACCTTCCTCCTACAGAGCAGCTGGTGGGGTTCAACCATGCACCTTTGCAATGACAGCTCAATTCCTTACCACTAATAGCTACCCTTCCCGAGTACCTGTTCCCAAGCTCTGGCCTCTCTTGAAAACAAGCCTAAAATATATGAGATGAAGCTCATACCTTTGCCTCCAAGGAACAGCCTGACTGCACTTCTGCCACAGCGGATTTGTTTGTCCTTTGGAAGCCCATGGTATATTCAATACTCTTAGCCAACACCACCTTTCAAAGGAATCAAGTCTCCCTTGGTCTTCCTTACTCATTGTACAACTACCACCTGCTTGCAAAGTAACTGAGCCTAGCGGGGATCAGGTGCACCTTGCTCTTTAAATCGGTATTTCTTTAGTGCTTTCAAGAGGTCCTTAACTGTTGATTTGCCCAATTTAATACGTCATTGGATTTCTTGATTGCTGCTTCCATGGTTGTTGATTGTGGATACAAATAAAATGGAATCCTTTTCTATTTCAATAATTTCTCTGTTTATGCTGATGTTGCCTATTGGTCCAGGTGTGAAGACTTTTGTTCTGTTTTTGATGCTGAGGCTTAATGCATGCTGAGGACTGTATAATTGAATCTTTTCCATTAAATTCTTCAAGTACTCTTTACTTTCTTCAAGCAAAGTTGTGCTGGCTATCTGCATCTTACAGGGTGAGTTTACTTCCTTCAATTCTCATGCTGCACCTTAAATCGCTTAAAGGCTTCTAAGTGGAACCAAATTTGCATTCAGAAACCTATTTACTACTGAGGTGAGAAATGGATTGTTTTTTCTTCCCAGCTTTTGTAGTAAGAAATTTGCATAGAGAGATTCGAAGTAGATGCTAAATGTCAACTGGTCATTGTTTAGGGGGATTCAATGAGTAAAGAAGGGATTTCTCTACTAACCAATTACTGTACACTGCTGAACAGATTCTAAGCTCCTAATGACCACACTGTTGTTGTTTTTGTTGTTAGGTGCTGTAGAGTCAAGTGTGATTAACAGTCGAATGATGAGGCTTCACCTCATATACTTGGGTGTGTTGCTAGGAGGTGCTGTTCCTTGGAAAGGGACAGGAAGCTTGAAGGAAATGACCATGAGAGTAGAATTGCTTTATGGGGTTTCTGAATTGGAATCCATGACAGCAGATTACAAGATCTTTTATTTGAAGAATGCCCGAGTGGGTTTGGACTACTGACCTACTGGTTAGTTAGCTGACTAGCTCTTTATCTAGTACATCTTTTGGGCTCCATTCTAAACTGTTAAATAAGACAACAACACAAAACCCAAACACCTTCTGATGTTGACTGGATTTCTACTCATAGTTCACCTTCATCAAGTTTCCAAGGCTGTAAATCTTAACAGGAAGAGTTTCTTTTTCTCCCTCTGAGTAGCTGGTGGACTCAAAGTGCTTACATTTTATTAGCAACAAAACAGAAACACATGCACAATCCCACCAGAGCTCCTGAACCATCGAAAGCTGTGTTACATGCCCCCAAGTTGACATGGACTCATAGTTGACCCTCCAGAGGATTTTCAGAGGCAGCAAATCACACGAGAGGAGACTGTTCATTTCTCCATTTGAGCATCTGGTGGATTTGAACCATGTCTTTGAGTTTGCAAATCAAGCCCCCTACCACTAAGCCACTAAAGCTCTGGGTATTGCTGACTTTATTGTAAGTGTTAAAAAAAGTGTAGGCAGTATGGGAACAGCAGAGTCTGACCTCTACGAACTCCGCAAAGGGGAACTGTCCCCGTTAATTGTATCTGCAATACAAAGCTAACTCCTGTTTTATCAGACAGGTCTCTATGCTCCTGGACTTATTTCTACTAACCCCAATACCAATTTTCCTACTTTATTAAATCTGAAATCAATGACGATGACTATACAGACTATACAAAACTAGTCTCCCAATTATATGGTTTAATAAACCATATATAATTTTAAAAATTAATAAACTATATTATTAATAAATTAATAAGCTATAGATAATTCAGGTTGGCAACAGGATACAATACCTTAATTTAGACAGCTTCTCAAGTGAGGTCACAGACCCTTTGATTTTCAGTCTTAATGCTTAGGTCTGTGTTACAACATTCCCTCTGTCCTGCTGTTATGATGTCTTCTCTCAGTCTTCCAGAAAGCTTGGGTGAAGGCCTCTGGTCTGGTTGCATTGGGCAGAACTCAGCTCTGTCTCCTGTCAGTCTCTGGTTCTCTGAGACTGTTGTTGTTCTTGTGTACATCCAAGACTGACCCATGCAGAAATATCTGGCCCCAAAGGACACATGCTGCTTCTATTTCCTTATTGGTGTTGAGATCATTTCTGCTACTGAATTTGCTTAATGGCCTGCACAAGAATCATATTGATTACATCTGTACAAGAATCACTGGAGAAACTCAATATCAGCAGTCTAAATCAGGCCAGGTGTTGACTGTGGAACAGACTATTAAGTACTCATGTGCAAATTCAAATTAAAGTAGAAACAAACAAAAACAAGTCCACAAGAACCAAAATACAAACAAGTCTATTCAATTTGAGTTAAAAACCATCTTAAAATAGGTTTGAAACCTTGAACACTAATGACTAACGACCAGGTGAGCTGTGGGATGATAGAAAAACAACCTTCTTTAAGAGAACGAAAGATCATTACGAAGACAGAAGAGACAAAAAATATCAAAATTAATATCAGAACAGACTCTGAAAATTACACTAGAACCCTGAGAAGCCAAAACAAAGGGAAGAGATGCTGAGGTAAAAGAAATGAAGAGAAGATTTAAAAGGCAGCTCAAGAATTCAAAACAAAGTATTATTATGGAAGATGCAAAGAGCTAGAGTTGGGGAAGAAATAACTCAGCTTTTCTCAAACTTAACAGAAAAATCTTGAATGATCCAGAAAGAATTAAAAAAGAGTTGGTCAATACCAAAAGATCAGGAATTACCATACTATCAAAAGTCAATGGTTATGAGGAAAGAAGTTCAAGATGCATTGAACTTATTATTAAAATGTAAGACTTCAGATATCAATGGGATATCAGTTTATGTATTTCAAATAACAAATGCAGTCCTGGACATACTCATCAGATTTTACCAGAAAATTTGGAAGACAGCTCCCTGGCCAATTGACATGAAGAGATCCGCATTTATTCTCATTCCCAAACAAGATGATAAAACAGAAGATGGAAATTATTGAATGATAATATTAATATCACATGTAAGCAAAATATTACTGTAGATTGTCCAAAAATGACTAGAAAAACACATTTACAGAGAACTATTAGATGTTCAAGTTGGGTTTAAAGGAAGTCGTGGCACCAGGGATATCAGATGTCTGATGGATCCTGGTTGAAAACAGAGAATACCAGAAGAATGGGGGTTTTGTGTGTGTGTTTTATTGATTTTGCAGTAACATTTGACTGTGTGAATTATAACAAACTGTGGTTAACACTGAGAAGAATGAGAATTCTAGAACACTCAATTGTGCTCTAATGAAATCTATACCTAAACCAAGAAGCTATTGTATGAACAAAGCAAGGGAACACAGCATGGTTTAAAATCAGGGTTGTAAACTTTCTACATTCTACAAGTATGTTAGGGTTGTATATTTTCTCTACTCCTTTTCAATCTATATGCTCAACAAATCATTCAAGAAGCAGGACTTTATGAAGAATTAGTCATCAGGATTGAAGGAAGATCCATCAACAATTTTTGTTATGTAGATGACACACATGGCTTGCTGAAAGTGAGGAGGACTTGAAACACTTTTTGCAGAAGATCAAAGACAATATAAATTACATTTCCATATCAAGATGACATAGACCCTCACAACTGAGCAAATAGGAGCATCATGATAGATGGAGAAAAGATTGAAGTTGTCAATGATTTCATCATGCTTGGATCAGCAATCAATACCATTTATATCAGCAGTCAGTAAATCAAAAGATATATTGCACTGGGAAAAAAATCTGCTATCAAAGAACTCTCCAAAGTACTAAAAAATATTAATGATGTTAACTTAAAGACTAAGGTGTGCCTGATTCAAGCCATGATCTTTTCAATCACTTGCTTTCCATTTGAGAGCTGGACAGTGATTAAGAATTACAGAAGAAAGATTGATGTCCTTGGGTTGTAGTGTTGGAGAAAAATGCTGAATGTCTCACACAGACTGCCAAAAGAACAAACATTTTTTTTTTTACTTTATTATTTTTGTGTGAGTGTACCGTCAAATCAGATCTGACTGGTACCGGAGGAGATTGTCCCTCCTTCCCCGGCAAAGCATCTGGTGGATTAGAACCATACGCCTCTGGGATTGTAGTTGCAGCTCCTTGCTACTAGGCCACCAGAGCTCCCCTCAAAAGAACAAACATTTAGGTCTTGGAAAAAATGCAGCCAGAGTTCTCATAGGAAAGAGGGCAAAGCTTCATCACACATACTTTGGGTGTGGTGCTAAAAAAGGCTGATCTTTGGAAAGTCACATCATACGTGGAAAGGTAGAGGTGAGTGAAAGAAGCATTGTCATAGTGGCTGAAGCAATGAAGTTAAGTACATCAGAGATGATAAGAATTGCATAGGATCACACAGGGTTCAGACATGCTGTTCATAGGTTGCTGTGAGTCATACTCGACTGGAAAGCACTTAACAATAACAATACAGAGATTAG
The DNA here is from genome assembly GCF_000299155.1 of Elephantulus edwardii. Taxonomy (NCBI): domain Eukaryota; kingdom Metazoa; phylum Chordata; class Mammalia; order Macroscelidea; family Macroscelididae; genus Elephantulus; species Elephantulus edwardii. The sequence continues at coordinate 5,548,402 of NW_006399753.1, read as the reverse complement.
AGAACTTCCTTGTGTATTAATAGACCCTATTTGCATGTTCTCACCGTCCATTGGACAAAGTCAAATTCAATGGCTTGAAAAGTAATTTTGAACAACAAACCTTTGACAAAAAAAACACTAAGCCACCACCTGAGGAGTTCGCCAAGGTCATGGTAGAAAGAGTCTTAGGGTCAAAGAGCTTCACACTAAGGCTTGCTCTCAGCTCCCCAGGTTATTAACTGAGAAACATCTGAGGGTGCTGAACACTTGCTTTTTATTCTCTACTTTCCATGATGTTAAGATCAGAGTCGACATGTACCTCATCAGAAACATTGAAGTTGAGCATTTATGTCTGCTTGTGTTGATTAGACAAGGGGTGGATATATATATTTTAAAAATCTTTTAATTTAAAAGATGCTAATTTAACATTTTTGTAAGTGAAAACAAAGGAAGGAAATTAAAATACCACTTCCCAAATGAAACTCAAACAGGTGAGTACCTTTTGAAAGCCTGGGATGATGTCATCACCAAATTCATGTTATTTGCCTTGTTCTTCGCCTGCAGCTGACATTTGGACCAGAGGCAGCTTTTTACAGTGGGTTTTAGCTACCTCTGAAGTCTTATCACCAAGAGCTATGGGGATACTTCCAGGTATTTAATATATGAAGAGTTCAAATGGGCATGGTTGAAGACCTGAGAGGAATGTTTCAGTGTCCGATGCGTTGCCGTACATCACACAAGCCGGGCTTTCTGCAAGTCTTCCTCACACTCCTATGAAATCCACTCAGATCTACACTCAGTAAGACCCAACACATCCCACCCAGTGCATGTGTAGTTGGTTTTATCATTCAGTCATCTTCTTTATTAGAAATAACTTATTCTGGAAAAGGAGATCACTGTGTTTTCCTCAAGACAATCCATTTCCCAATTAATTACAGACTTTTTAAACAGAAGAGTCCCTATTTTGCTTACTGCTTTGTAAAGTAGGAGAACTATTTTTTCAATGGAAACTATGACAAGAACAAGGCATTACAATTAGCAAAGCCCTCTCTTCTGATAAAAATTCACAGCCTTTTAAGAAGACGCCATAGAGAAGTTCAGCCTGTGGCCTGGGGTGACAGAATCTTGTCACAGACTGCTTTCCTCATTAGTATCAAATGGTTTGGGTGAGCTTCTCACCTTTGTGTAACTCCACGTTCTCACCTATCAAATGAAATTAGCAATAAAAATTCTATCTGCTGTTTATTGTTTGCAAAAACATGAGATAATTTAATTCATATGTATTTGTTTGGTGCCATAGCAGTCACAGTGAAAGTGCTTAAAATATGTGAGCTATAAGCATCAAAGGTGTTCTTGTGGTAGCAGTTAAGATTCTTGCCTGCTAACCTCAAAGTCAGTGGTTCAAAACCATAAGCTACTCCGTGGGAGAATGATAAGGCAGTCTGCTCTGGAAAAAAATTAGCCACAGAAAACGAAGGCAGCTGCCCTGGTGGCCTCGTGGTAACAAGTTGTGCTGCAATCCCTAAGGCATGTGGTTTGAATCCACCAGCTGTTCTGCTGGAGAAAGAGGGGCGGTCTCCTCTTGCGTGTTAACTGCCTCGGAAGACCTGCTGGAGGGTCAGCTGTGAGTCGGTTCTGATGCAACAGTACACAATAACGCTGTTATATAGGGTCGTTATGGGTCATAATCTTCTGGGAAGCAGTGAGTTTTGGTTCATCTATAAGCAAGGAATCTTAGGATCTAACAGTCAAATGCTTGACTATGTTGGCAAAGGTTGGAAGTTCAAACACAAGCAACTAGCTTCATGGGAGAAAGATTTACTCTTGTGAAGATTGAAACACAAAAGCCAAATTCACTGCCATAGTTTGTTTCAGATCATGGCAACCCTCCATCGAGTTTCTCAAGCTGCAAGACTATGGGAAAAGGCTCTCCACATCTTTCTTGCAGTCAGGCTGGTGGATTTGACCCTCCAGCCTTCCAGTTAGAAGACTTTAACCACTACACTTCCCAGGCTCTTTCCTGTACAGGCTGTTGTTAGACACTGTAGAGTTGATTGGGACTCAGGACAACCCTGTGAACAACAGGTCTGAACCTCGCCCTCTCCTGCACCATTCCCATGATCTAGACTAAGCAATTTACGTAAGATTTTGTCACCAGAGTTCCTTTTCAAATATCAGAGTTAGAGTTCATAAATACATTTCTGAAGGACGTAACTCAATCCTTAACGTTCTCTACGTCATACAAGATCTAGTAGCAGATATGCTAAGCTGAACTCTATACAGAGAGTGCAAGTGAGAATGATGTCGGTTCATATTTCAACTCGGTCATATTATAATTTTGAGATCTTTAAGGAGTTGTATAATAACAGTAATTCACATTACAGCCCTTTCTAATCTGGGAACTTTTAGGGCATAGTATAAATTCGCTTGTTTAGTATTTGCAGTCATTCTATGACCTATGTATCATTTTTATTGGAATTTGAAAGATGAGCTAACCAAATCACAGAAAAGTTAAGATCTCGCCTAAAATAATACGGATAATAAGTTTGGAAACAGCTTTTAATTCTTGCTACCTGTTTTCAGAACATATAATCTTAATTACCAAGTTATACTGCCTTTCTCTCTAGTTTATCTACTTTAAGGCTTTGTTTTCTCATTTTAAAACAAGAGATAATTGCCCATATAAAATAATATTGTTGCATGGATTACATTAAAAAGGCCACAAATAGAAAAGTAGCCTTTAGCATGCTGAGGAAATAAGTATATGCTCACAATAAATTTTTGTTGTATGCAAATTAATTCTCGACAATATGAACTATTTCCTTTCTAATATAAAAGGGGGAAAGAACTAGAGAAATTTTAAGTGATTGGATATAATGCTTCCACAGTGGTTTTATATTCTTTTATATCGTTTTCTTAAACAATCATTATTCTGGGCTGTAACTGTAGTCACAGAATGCTTTTATTGACTGTTGATGTGCTGTCCTTTCATACATGGTGACCTCATGCACGAGAGGAAGACACACGGTCTGCTCTGAGCTTTCTGCATCATCAGTCAGGGTTGCTGTGATGCACTGTGTTTTGGAAGCTGTTCATCAAGCTAATAAGCACAGAGACATGAACACTCTCTTTGGTAACTGACTGTTGGTATTGTTGTGTATCACCAAGCTGGTTTCAACTCATAGTGAACCCATATGGAAGGGTAGAATTGTCCCAAAGGTTTCCCTGTACCTTAATACAATTTCGTGCTGCCAGGGACCTCATCAGAGTACTGAAGAACAATGACGTAAGTCTAGAGGCTAAGTTGCACCTGATCCAGGGCATGGTCTTTGCAACTACTTGCTATGCCTCAGAGAGCTGGACAATGAATAAAGATCACAAAAGAAGAACTGATGCCTTTTGGTTGTGGTGCTGGAGAAGAGTATTGAACATGCCATGGACTGCCAAGAAAACAAAGAGGTTTCTCCTCGAGAGGGAGAAACCAAGTTGTTCCTTGGAGGCAAGGATTTTGCCTTACTAGGATTCTTACTGGGGTGAAATGATATCTCATTGTTGTTTTGATTTGCATCTCTCTTAGAGCTAGCTATTTTGTACATTTCTTCATGTGTTTGTTCACCATCTGAATGTCTTCTCTGGTGACGTATCTGTTCATATCCTATGCCCATTTTGCAATTGGGTTGTTTATCTTTTTCTTGTTGTGGCTGATTTTGAGGTTTTATCTTACATACTTTTGGCATGTTTTCAGAAGGGATCAGTCCTTGGAGAAGGGCATTATGTTTGGAAGGATGGACAGACAGTGCAGGAGAGGAAAACTGATGGTGAGATGGATTGACACAGTAACTAGGGTAATGGGGGTAGGAGATACTGAGACTGGCTCAGGACAGGGCAGGGTTCAGAGCTACTGTGCATAAGGTCATTAAGAGTCATCACTGAATCAACAATGCATAACAACAACAGTATAATTTATTCAAGCGGTAAATTACTACACAGAGAAAATAATTAAGGAATTGGATTATTACAAGAAGAAAGTGTGGAATCAGGACTAGGAGTAACCTCATCAACAGCCTGTGTTCTGCAGATAACACAATCTTGCTTATAGAAAACAAAGAATACTTGAAGCATTTATTTATGAAGCTCAAAGATTATATTCTTTAGTTGAGGTTACATTCAGCATCAAGAAAACAAAATCTTCTCCACTCGACCATTCAGCAATATCATGAGAAGTGGAGAGGATATAGACTTTGTCAAGGATTGAATTTTACATGGATTCACAATAAACCAGCCATGGAAACAGCAATCGAGAAAACAAAGGATCAATTGAATTGGGATGATTTTGTTGTCAAGGACCTTTTTAAAGTTCTAAAGTTCATGGCTATCACTTTAAAGATATAGATAGCGGTACTCGATCCAAGTCATGATATTTTTAATTGCTTTATATGTGTGAAAAAAGGACAAGAAGTAGGAAGACTAAAGAACTGATGCCTATGAACTGTGGTTTGGGTGAAGAGTGTTGAATATACAATGCACTGCCGAAAGAAGGAGCACATTTCTCTTGGAAGAAGTGAAGGCTTTCAGTGAGTCCCTGGAACAACTAGATGACTATTCTCATATAGAAGTACTTTTTTCTTCTAGTATGTCTTAAATGGTTCACTATTTTCAGGAGGTCTAACATATTATATGCCAGTAATACTAGATGCTGTCCAGTCAATGTCACAGTAGAAGTGTGTTCCAAAGGATGTCCAATGGCCATTTAAAAAAATAAAAAGTCACCAGTATGCCTCTGTTGTTGGACTGAAACAGTTAAGCTTAGAATTAGCAACCAAGTGTGTTAACAATTGACATTACCTAGCAAGTCCATAAATAGTGGGTGTTGCAGAATTGGCAAACATGATTTTGGAATTTAAATTTTAAAATTTAAGAAAGTAGCTCTTCTAGGGTGGAAGGAAGGAACTACTTCTGGAGTATTACTATTGTTGCACAATGTGGAGTTGGAACTTACCCACAGCTAGCTCTTCAGAAGGTTATTCTCCTGTCTTAGCCTCTTGAAGCAACTGGTGGATTCAAATTGTGGACTTTTGGATTGGTAGCTCAGTTCCTTACCACCGAGCCACAAGAGCTAATTCTACTCTGTAGTGTTTGCATTTGTGTGCCATTGAGTCAGAACCAACTCATCGTCGAGACTGCCCATCCTTCTGCTGAGATGTTGGTAGATTTGAAGCTTAGACCTATGAGATTGCAGAGCAGCTGCTTACCACTAAACCACTGGAGCTCCCTGAGGGCACCAGGGCGCTGTTGTATCCTTATATTGAAGCTTGTCACATAGGTGCAGTCCATTTGTGATAATGCTTTCAACTCAACACTTAAATGTTCTCTTTCTATGCTATTGTTACTGTTATTGTTGTTAGGTGTCATCAAGTTAGCTTCAACTCGTGGTGATCCTTGATGCAAGAGAAGGAAACCCTGCTCAGTCTTGTGCCATCTTCCCCTCCCCTCTACTGTGCTCAGACCCACTGTTGCAGTTGATATGCCATTTCTTCAGATTGAGGATCTGCCTCTTGTCGTTGACCTCCTGCTTTATTCCAAGCATGATATCCTTTTCAAAGGACTGGCCCCTTTTAGATAACATGCACAAAACGTGTGAGACAAAATCTCACCAACTTTGCTTCTATTGTCCCTTCACCCTTCCAAGCATGATGTGCTTCAACAATCACTGTTTTCTCCCAGCCATGTGCCCAAATTATGTGAGATGGAGCTACAAATCCTAGTTCCAAGGAGAAACTTGGTTTCATCCTCTCCAAGACAACGTATTTGTTTTCTTGGCAGTCCACAGTATATTCAAGACTCTTCTCCAGCAACACAATTTGAAGGCATCACTTCTTTTTCTGTCATCCTTAGTCACTGTCCAACTCTCTGACACATAGCAAGTAATTGTGAAGACCATGGCTTGGATTAGGTACACTTTAGTCTCTAGACTGACATTGTTGTTTTTCAGTACTCTAAAGAGGTTCCTGAAAGCAGATTTTCCCCAATGCAATTTGTCTTTTGATTTCCTGGCTGCTGGTGTTAAGAGCTGATAGTGGAGCTGAGCAAGCTGTAATTGTTAACATCCTTAATCTCTTCTCCAGCTCTCATGATGCTGCCAGTTGGCCCAGTGCTAAGAATCTTTTTTATCTTCTTGATAATAAGTTTCAATCCATATTGAAGACTACCGCCCTTGACCTTCTGCAGCAAGCGCTTCAACTCTTCAGTTTCATCAAGCAAGGTTCTATCATCTGCATGATGTAAGTTTTTGATGAGTCTTCTTCCAAACCTGATGCCACATTCCTCCTCATAAAGCTTCAAAGTGATCTGTTCTATATAGAGATTGAAAAGGTATGGAGACAGGATGCTTCCCTGAGACACTCCTTTCCTGATTTTGAACCATGAAGTGTTTCCCTCCTCTGGTCTGAGAACTGTTTCCTGGTCCAAGTATAGCTTTTATGTAAGTTAGAGCACCCTAAAAATATCGATCACTAGGTAGAACAGAGCTTAGGCTCTTGTGCATAGGGTCACTATGAGTCACAAGCAACTCGACGACACATAACAGTAACAACAACCATAAAATATGTAATTACTTAAAATAATTAAGAATATTCAAAGTTTAATTCATAAACGTATTCTATTCAGATCTATTTATAATAGTGAAATTATCTAAGATATAAAGAAGCAATTAGTAAAATGAATGATTGTCCACAGAAAATAATATTTCTGTCATTATAATATTAACTAAATACTATTAATTATCTGGGATATGCTTTTAGAAAAAGTGTTTATAAAAACAAAATGAGATAAGAATCCTAGACACAAAAGTGTGCGTCCGTTATTCTTTCAACCATCCTCACAGGTATCCCGTGTTTTCTTCACATTTTATTTGTTAAGTGAAAAATGTAAAATAAATATTAAAATATTATAACTCGATGGCACATTACAACAAAAGCCATGTTAACTATTAAATGGAGCTCCTGTGGCTTATGAACTTACAAATATTATTTTACTTTCCTTTTATAATAGTGTAATTTACTAAATTGAAAATATATTTCTTATAATTACAAAAACATTAAAACCTAAAATCAGACAAATTCAAAGCACAGTGGAGCATTCACTTTCCAGGGCAAGAATGATTAGAGGAATTCTCTGCAGGTTCAACAGTTCAAGCTTCCTCCTGGGTCTGGAGCTGGTGTCTGCGTGCCAGAGGACACATCCACTTCCTTGGACTCTCTGCAGGGAAGCTGATGGGCAGCCAGCATTTCTGGGCTCCATGCTATCCACGGACTTTGAATCAGTAGCAGGTTGACAGACAAAGAGTGTTTACATGCTCCCTGTGAGCAAAGATTAGGACTGAGCCCTTCCACCATCTTCCTTCTAGCATTGTGTCTCCTTCCCTGGGACACCTGTATATTATAGACAGGTATCTGTATCATGTTTCCCTCTTCCTCCAGCCCTTTTTCTCTTCCTTTCCTCCTCTCAAACTTCACCAAACCATGTGGCGCAAAGGATTAGGATGCTCAGCTGCTGAGTAAGAGACAGAAGGAGAGATTCTACTCCACTCACCAATGCCTCTGAAGATAATGTCTGGTGTCGAGTTTGGGAAATGATTCATTGAAAACCCTACAGGGCACAGTTCTACTAGGGCACTTGTGGGTTTGCCACAAGTTGGTATCAATTTGATTCACACACACACACACACACACAGCCACCAAGTAAATCACGACTCCTGGAAATCCTGCAGCAGACTTCCAAGGCTGTACGTCTTAGTGGGAGGACACTGCCCCTCTTTCTGCCATAGAGCAGCTGGCGGACTAGAACAGCTTACCTTTATGTTAGCAGCCATCACACACAAACTATGCCTCTAGTACAGTGGATTTGGAGGAGGCATCAGTATAATGTGATCAGCAAGCAAGGAGCAGATTCATTCCCCCTATTTCTTGTACTTTTTTTTGTTTTCTACTTGAATATGCTCAAAGGAGCCTTGGGACACAACGTTAAACATGGGAGCTGAAAACCAAAAGGTGAGCAGTTAGAAGTCATCAGCCACTCACCAGAAGAAATGATAGTCTTCTCCCATGAAGATTACACATAAAGAAACACTATGGGACAATGAGAAAATTCTCTGAGGTCACCTGGACAGATTTCATGGTCACAACACCACCAAGATGCTCTTGCTCAAGGCAGTGTATCCCAGTGTCCATGAGAGGACAAGAGTAGCAGAGAGAAACAAAAGGCTGAAAAACCGGTGTAGTCATAACCAGAGTCGGAATGTTGCCCTTGAATCACAGCAGAAACCTTAGGAAAAAAGAAGGTGCTTCTTGGGGTAGAAACCCTGGCGGTAGTCGCTGCTGTGCAATTCCAGGATCAGATGAGTCACAGACGTGACATTTGAGCTAGATCTTGAGAGATATTATTCACTGTGTACAATAACAAGGTGGAAAATCACCGAATGGCACAGAGCGAAGTAATCTCAAAATTTCAAAGGAGAAACAAGCAAATCCTCTATAATGTCAGAAGTTCTTATAGATGAAATATTGACAGTGTTCATTTTTTTTTTCTCTCTCTGACTCTGTTGTTGATATTCCAGGTCAGGGAAAGAAAAAATAAATCCACCCTGCTTTGAAAATGTAAATAGAAACAAAGGTGAATCAGGGTGAAAATGGTCATGGTGCTTTTGAAAGAGAAAACCAATAAAACCGCATTTCTGCTTTTTATATTGATTCCTAGCTCCTTGTCTCACAGAGATGACATTTTACAATACATCTGCTTTATGGAAATTGTGAGACATTTTTAAAGCCCTGGGTTTACCTGAAGCTTCTTTTTATTCAATTTCCAGAGATGAAGGTGGCAGAAGATTGAAGATATTTTAAATCTAATATTTTCGTATATAAAAAGCTACAGTTTCCTGTTTAAGCATAGAATCTTATTTAGATTTAAGAGTATAAATTTTGAGTTCTACTTAAAAGAAACAGAAGCACATCAAACTTTACTGAGTACTGCTTTGTGTCAGCTCTTTTTCTTTCTTCATCTAATTTAGCTCTTCTCCAAATTCTTGAAAACAGATCCTTATTCCAACTTCATAGATTTTTTTTAAAAAAATTAGAGATGAATGGTTTACAACAGAGATAAAAGGCATTAAAATATTCTCTTATTCTCCTAAAATCAATAGACTCTACAAGATAAACCAGAAGAAAAAGTATTCCTCACAAAAATACATGAAGACAGTTAGGGGTTGAATTTATTCTCCGAATACAAGATGTTGTAAATCCTAAATTCTGTGCCCATGGTTATAATCTTATACATAGAATCAGCTGTCTTTTTTTATGGTAATGAGGCAATACAAGTGTATTCCACTGACTACAGTACATATTAATAATATTAATAATTATTTGCATAGATCTTTTGAGGAAATTAATGCATGGTTGGTCTAGACTTATATGCCATTTTTTACAGATTTATCTGCTTTTCTCTGCCATCATTTCCCCATATATTCCATTGCTTCTTAACCTTCAATGGTATCTGACTTGGCACTTTTTGCTTAAAATGCAGTGATTAACTTCTGATAATTATGAAAATGTTTTACTTATTAAAATGCTGCTAAAATATGCAGATGGGATCATATGTTGAGAAAAAGGGAAAAAGATTAATACCTAATTAATAATTACATTTAATGAGGGAGTTCGATAAGCCATTTTTTAACAACAACAACAAAAAAAAAAAGCCCCAAGCAGAGCTCACCTAGAAATTACAAAAGCCAATTCGTGTATTCCTGCTAACTCCCTTTCTCTCTACACATCATTTTAGTTCCTACTCACATGTTCTCTGGAAATGTAAAGAGACTAGCGTTGACTGCTTTTTAAATATTTTTTATTGGTTTTCATATAATGATTCCTTTATATTCTATTTTACTCATATGCATTGTTTCATAGAATCTTCCATTTACATCGTGTTTCATGAAATCATTCATATACATTCTATTTCATATTATTTGATGCTGCAGTACTAGGCAACAACCCAAGATCCTTACCAAAATTTGTCTTTAGGAACCTCAGGCTAACACGTCTGCTTTCTGAGTGTCTTTGCAGAATGGCTTTTGGGAAGTTCTTGCATCAATAAAGGAAATTCCGAGGTAAACACCCTCTTCTGTAGACCCCACTGCAGGCAACGCCCACCTGCAGCACTAGCCCTTGGTGAGCTTACGCACATATAGAAGGAATTATGATCTAATCCTACACAATCCTGTGGCCACAGACATGTTCCCGTCCATCCTTTGATGATTGTGCCAGTGCATCTCACGCCCCTCACTGGCTCTTCGTATCACCAAATAGGATATTCTGCGTCAGCCATCAGTCCCTCTAAACGGCACAGGTAAAGTAAGCAGGTCAACCAGTGTTTTGTTTTGCTCCATAGGGTTTTCACTGGCTTATATTTAGAAGAGGATCCGTAAGTCTTTCTTTCTAATTCCTATTGGACTGGAAGCTCCACCAAAGCTTGTCTACCATGGGCAACGCTGCTAGTATTCAAAATATCAGTGCTGTAAATTGTAGCCCCACAGCCACTTGGAAACTACATTACTATTAACTGGCAGGTGGCTGTTACCTTTCAACATTACCCCCTGATTTCCCTTTGTGGTGTTTATTGTAACATTTTACCAGCACAGCGTTATTTAAATTCTCCCCTCAAAAACTATGTTTAGCCCCATGGTTTGTTATGAATGCATCTTTGTGCAGCATTCCACAAACATTTGTTGTCAGATGTGATCAAGTCAATTCCTACTCACGGCAAACTTATATACAAAAGGTAAAATACTGCCTGGCCCTGCACCATCCAAACACATGTTGTTCTAGTCGAGTTCATTTTTGCAGCCACTGTATCTACCTGTTTTGGTGAGAATCTCCCTATTTTTACTCGAATTTCTCATTAATCAAGAATGAGGTCCTTTCTCAGGGCCTAGCCCCTTCCGATAACATGTCTGATGTGTCAGATAAAGTCTGCCATTATCACTTTCAAAGAGCATTCAGGACCTCAAATATACTATTGGATTAATAAACACGTTGAGTTGGGCTGATTTGAGGTTTGTGGCAATTTCCACCCGGATTGCAGAAGGCTGTAACTAAATGCGAGGAAAAGGATGCCTCCACTTTGGAGGAGCAAGAGGGATGTTAGTCAGCCCCCTTTGGGGATGTAGAAAGGAGAGCTTGCTTGTGTCTATTACACTTCAAGTCACCCCCGGGGAAACCACGCTTCTGGTCCTCGATGTCAAAGAGAAGCATGTCATGCTGGGTAAAACACATGATCAGCTAAAAAGAGGTAAACACTCAGGAAGATGAACTGACAGTGACTGAGACAATGGTTTGGATACAGCAAGAGTGTGATGATGGCACACGCAGGGCTGACTCGAGGCCACGCGCCAAGAACAACAGACAACTCGGTACATTTTGCAACCTCTAACCATCTTTCTGTATTTATCAATGTTAAGAATAATTTGACTTTGCTTGTGAGGGACCATAATTCGCTTCAAGAAACAAAGTGAAACAAAAGTTTCTCTCTTTTACAGTTTGAATCCACCCGTGGCTCCTGAGAGAAAGATGGGCAATCTCCTCCCTTAAATTTACAGCCTCAGAAAATCAGTGGAGGGTCAGCCCCTCCACTGAGTCCGTCCTTCCTCAAAAGCTGTTAGTCTGAAAGGGTTTTTTGGTTGTTGTTGTTTTCTGGTTGTGTTTTTTTGTTTCTTTTGTTTGTTCATTTGTTTGTTTTTAATTCTTCAGTAGATAAGTGGAATATATGACGCTCCATCACATTCATATGAATTTATGGCAAAACCCCGTTAAGTTGTAGGTATGCTGTTGTTGCCTCATAATAACTCCACGCACAATGAAATAAAACCCTCCCCAGTAACATCCTTACGATCTCTACTTGAGCCCATTGGCCTTGTCACTGCACCGGTCTATCTCTGGAGTCTTTGTCTCTTTTGTCCTCTACCACCCACTGTATTTTTCCCTAGTAGAGGGACTGGTTCTGCTAGATGGCATATCCAAAGTATCTGCCACCAAGGTCCACCGTCCTTGCTTCGAGGGAGAATTGTGATTCTTCTTAGGAAAGGTCCTTGACTTGATGGCACTTAGCAACAACTCTTTCCAAGACAAAATGACTTGTTCTTTTTGGCAGCCTATGCTGTGCATTAAATATGAATGATGACAAGTATATAACAGATACTGTTGTGTACCATCAAGTTAGTCAAAGGTGGGTGACTTTTAATTCACGGCCCTCGGGCCTGTCTTTCATTGTTTTTGTTCAGACATTCCTCTAGGTTGTATAGCCCTGGTGTGTCCACTTGCCATACAGCGGTCACTTGTGGTTGCCTGCCAACTATATTGGTTACCCAATGCGTACTGAGAGTGGGGTGGAGCTCCCTGATTAAAACAAGCTTGCAAGGAGGAGTGGCATCCACTTCCATAATAGCTTGCCTCTGGAAACCCTATGAACCTGGAGAGAGGATGAGAGACACCCAAGTGTTGAGGACTCTCCTTCATAGGGTCGCTATGAGTCGCCTGCAACTCGATGACACTTAACAACAACAACAACCATCAGGTTGGGAACAGACTCATATCTTAGTCCCCTCCAGCAGGGTTTCAGGTACTTTAATTGCCCAGGAGAAGATTGTTCCTCTTTCTCCCACAGAACAGCTGGTGGTTGGCAGCACAGCTGCTTACCACAGGCCCCCAGAGTGCTTGCTCTTCACAGATAATGTGGTGTTGCATACCATCGAATCAGGACCCAACCATAGCTGACCCTCAGGCAGATTTTCAGAGGCAGTTAATTGCATGGGGGTGGGGTGAGGGGAGATTGTCCATCTTTCCTCAAGTGGAGCAGCTGGTGGCCTCTAACTGCACACCTCTGGAATTGCAGCTTCTTTGCCAGGAGGCTTCCAGAGCCCGATGTCTTTAAACGCAACCTGAGGGTATAATAGCGCTGTCTCAGTTTTCTAGTTTTATCCTGTTGGTAATATTGTGAAGGCTCAAAGACACGATTAAGTGTATCGCCAGAAGTTCAAATCCACTCAGTGGCTCTTTAGGAGACAGAGCTGGTGATCTGCTCCTAAGAAGATTACAACAAAGAAAACCCCAGTGGAGCACTGCAACTGTGTCACGTGTGAGGGGGTTGAGGTGGAAATCAACCCCACAGTGCCTGCCAACTATATTGCTGTTATTACTGTCCAAAGCCGCTGATGACAAGTACGCCCTCAAGGCTCCTTTAAAAGGCTCCAGGTATTGGAGGAGAAGCATGTATTTGCTGAGCAAATGTCTGGTTAGCTTGTCTGTGCTGATTACAAACATCCCACATGCCGTCCTTGGTTCACCCTGCGACCGTGGCAGAAACTGAAATGTGGGCTCCCTCAGGGGTGGCGAGCCATACGACTGGATAGATGGCTTTCTGAAAAGCTGACGATCCTTCATGTCTGGAGCTATTAAACCCGAAAGCTCATTACAGCAATAATGACTCTCGTGATATTTCCATCTACCTTCAGCGAGGCACCCACTGGGGGGTTCTCAATGGGGCAGAGCGCATTGGTCATGGGTGGGCATGGGACCAGACTGGCCCATTGGTTTTCACTGTTCTCACCTTCAGGGGATAATGCAAGTTCAAGGATGACTTGGTCCATAGTGGCCTAATTCAGATTCAACCATTGTTGTTCCTTCTATTTCTCCCTTCTGGGAAGTTTGCTTGCTGGGTCCTTAACACCTCTGTTCTAGATAGCATTATGTACTGGTGATCTGCATGTTACTGTTGTCTTTGAAACTCTATAATTTACAACACCACAAGCCAATTTTCTTGATGGTTTCGCTCAAATTATAATTCTAAAATTAAACCTGGAAGAGATATCAAACTGATATTTGTAAACTATTTTTCAGAGGATGTTTCCAAGTTTCAGAAAACATTAGTGACTTATTCACAAATATAAATAGAGCAAGAGGTCTTGAAAAGCACATTTCTGTCTCTGCTGATGGCTGTGATGACTCATGATGAAAGAAAAGGTGGAGGTTAAGGGGTTTACATTTCAGGAATCGAGCCAAGACTCCTTCCTTCCTTGTTATACTTCCCTTCTTTCACCAGGAGGCTGACAGTGTCGTCCATTACATGTGACATTGCTACTGAAAGTCTGGCAGATGGACGATCCCCCAACAAGGTGACCAGCCTTAGGAACCCAAGGAAGTTCTGGTGGTCCAATGGTGAGGACTTTGCTGCCAGCGCAAAGGCACGCAGCTCAAACCCACCAACTACTCTGTAGAAGAGAGATGCACAGTCTTCTCCTGAGAGATTTACTGCTTCTGAAAACATGATGGAGAATCAACTATCATTTCAACTCTGTGGTACCTAGCAACAGCAAGAATTCAGTGGAGGGTCACTTTGCGTTTCAATCCAATCGCAGATCCTGGGTTCTTTGTTTTCAGTCAGCAGATCTACATTACAGGAAGAATTGACGCTTTTGGCAGCAGAGGGAAGGAAGGCACTGTTAGCGAGTAGTTACCCAGGGACGTGGAGAGCATCCATAGGGGCTGAGTATGAGGCAACCCTCGACTAGCAGCCGATGTTACCTTCTACGATTCGTGGGTATCTGAAGTCACAATAAAACACAATATCCGTACGACCTAGGTTTCCTGGGACAATTCCAATTTCTCATGTTCTATGACAGTGTTTAGTAATGAATGCTATAGTATTTTCTGAGTTTTGGGTTAGGCAAGGTCTTTCACAAGCCAGAGCTTGGGAAAGAAAATCATGGCCTTTTTAGGCTCAGGCTTCAGGGAGGGAGACGCAAAACTCAAGCTGACTGCCTTGGGGTGAGCTCTCACTCACAGCAACCTTCCATCGGGTGTTCAAGGTGTAATAGCTAGTGGCAGAAGCTGTGTGGCCAACCCAGAGGCACACGGTTCAAATCCACCACAGATCCATCAGAGAAAGACGGACAGTCTCCCGTGAAATTTGCCACCTGTGAAAACCCACTGGAGAGTCAGCTATGGTTCATTTCCTACTCAAGCGTGGACAACAGTGACAAGAATCCTAACAGAAGGACATCATTTTCCCTCAGAGCTGCCGATGGATTCAGACTGAGAGAGACCAATTCTTTGGTTAGCAAAGAAACTCTCTAAGAACTGGGTTGTTGTGTGCTGTCCAGCTGAAGCCATCACCGACCCTCCAGTGAGTCTTTAGAGACAGCAAATCACGTGGAAGGAGACTACCCATCCTTCTCCCATGGAGCAGCCAGTGGGTTTGAACCTGTGTCTTTGAGGTTGCAGCACAGCTTCTTACCACTAGGCCACCAGAGCTCCCTCCTGAAGAACTGGTTGGAGGTGGTGTGTGTCAGCGAGTCAGAACAGACGTAGCTGACCCTCAAGCAGGTTTTTAGAACCAGTAAGTCACACAGGGGGTGACAGCCCCACCTTCCCCTGCACCCTGAGGAGCAGGGCACCAGATGATCCCTGTGGAGCAAGAACAAACTCAGCGCGCCGCATTGCGTTGATCCCACTCAAAGACGACCCTTCCTTGGGTCTCCGAGGCCATTGGCTACAGAGAGTGTTTCTCTTCCTCTTGCACAATTGCTGGTGGATTTGAACTACTACGTACATGTGACCTTTCAGTTGGCAGTGGAAAGCCCACAGAGCTCTGTGGAGGGAGCAAGGAGACATCCTAAGTGCTCAAAGCAAGTTGGAGTCATTCCCTGCTTCCATTCTGATGGTAGGTTTTGTGTATTGTAGTTCAGTGTAGACTGTAGTTCAGGAAGAATACTGATGGTTCAGTGGTTACGCACTCAGTTACTGACCAAGAGGTCAAAGAAGATGTGGCAGCCTGAAACCGCCAACTGAAACCTACCTGCGGGTTCACACATGTTCTAGAGTGGGACCTGTGCGGATTGAAAGGGGGAGAGGGGCAGGGGCAACGAGAGATGGGGGCCAAAGTTTTCTGATCAAGCCCAAGTTTATTCGAAGAATTCTGCAATAAATAGGCAGCTGAGGGGGCCGGGCTGCCAGGGAACCCAGCCCTAGGCTATCAGTTTACAATAGAGAGGGAGGGGCATGCCCCAAGGTGTTGATTTACAGTTAAAGAGGTAGGTGTAACCAGAGATGGACAGGGTGGCGGCTGCATGTCAGAAGAGTTATCTGTAGCAGAGTTAAGATCTACTCAGGATGGCTTCCTACAGCAGCCTGTTTCTGTAATGATGGAGCCTTGGACAGGCTGTGGGCAGTTCTCTGTACCCCTGGGTCTCTCTGAGTCAGAGCTGCTGGGCTGGGGGAGGGGCTGGAGCATGCCTTGTGTTTATTTGAGGCCTGTGCAACTCTGTGGTTCCTGGTTTCCTGGAACAGTGAGTGTGGTGGTGCATTTATTCCTCCTGCTGATGTAGACCTTTACCTGTTAGACTTCAAGCCAAAAGGCCAACTGACAACTACTCTATGGGTGAAAAATAGGCAGGCAAGGAGTTGTTTTCAATAAAACGTGAATATAGGAAATAGATAATATGTATATTATCTATCTACCCCATGATGGCTTAGTGCATAGTGTGTGTATATATATATATATCAACTAAGTAAACGCTCAGACACTCAAACCCACCTCCTACCCATGGGAGAATGATGAGCAAGCTCCTTCCCTAAAAACTCACCACTTCAGAAGTTTGATGAAGGGTGAGGCGGAAACAATGATTTGGGCCGCAAGACAAGTAAATAATGAGAAGCATTTAGTCATTCCTCCAATCTGTGGTTGGCTATTTCAGAACAAAGTTCAGCTTCACTTCAAGTAAAAAAAAACCCAAAAAACCAAACCAAACAAACCTCAACAATCTGACTAAACTCATCCTTTGCTACTTTGCCCCATTTGTATTCACCACATTTCCTCCACAGAATTATTGACACAGAACCAGTAAATGCATCCCCTTGAGGAAAAATGCACTGTAAATAACCTCTTTAAGGAGAAAAGCGTATTGAATTTTCACATCAGACAACATGAGTGCTGGTTAAATACAGAATGATGCCCATGTCCCCTCTGGCATTCAAAGGCCAGAGCCGAGCTTTCCATGTCCAAAGGTAATACAGGGAAAAGGTTGTTTTCATCTTGTTAGGACATTTCTCCATCTGTTAGTGGAAATTAATAAAGCACCAGACCAAGGGGCACGTCTTCATTTCTGAAATCACAATTCAGTTGTGCTCATGGGGAGTCAGTGATGGAGAAGCTGCAGTTAATTAGTTTTCAATCTACACTCATTACTGTACAATCTGATTTTTTAATTTTTTTATCATTAAAGAAAACATACATTTCATATTTTTGGCTAAACTTAAATTTGGAAAATATTAAAACCTAGGCTGTCTGTCTTAGTTATCTAGTGCTACTGTAACAGCGATACCATGCTATGGTTGTATCTACCACAGAGTCAGAACCGACCCTTAGCTGACACTCTGGGGGTTAGTTTATTGCCTGGGAGGAGATTGCTCACTCTCCTCCCGCGAAATAGCTGGTAGTCTCGAACTGTGTGCCTTTGGGATTGCAGCACAGGGTTTTAATAGCTTCCTTCAGCATCTGTGGGCCAGGCGTGCCTGGGACATTCCCATGCTTTCTGACATTCACCAGTGTCAAGAGACTATTCCATGGAGAGACTTGAGTCCAATATAGCATCCAGTTCTTGTGAGTCTTCATTGGTCCCACCTGTCGGCCCATTATTCTCCTGTTTCATCTCTACCTATGGTTATTCAGAATATTTCAGTCCCAGTTTCCATGTGTTTCAGACCTGACCCTTCAATTAATTTTGTTTAAAAGGACCCTTTGAATATGCCAATTTAGAGAATATCTCAGAGTATTAAACTGGATTTGATAGGCAGTAAGGGTTAGGAGTACCTCTTCTCAAGTCATAGTGACATGGCATATTTCTGGCTGCTTGGCTATTTTCCAAAAGATAATTGCCCAACATTTCCATCCTTTTAGTTATATGAAGTTGCCTCAAAAAATATATGTATGTAATGATAATACATTGATATTATGTAATGTATCCCTACAATTTGACAAACGGAATAGTTATAGGAGTTAAGGGTTCAAGGCCCCTTAGTTCCTTAGTCCCATGACAGTCCTAATCAAATGTAGAGATGCTCCTGATGTGTAGCCTGTAATAACTTTCACCCCTTACTGCCTATCAAATCCAGTTTAATACTGAGTTATTCTATAAATTGGCATAGTCAAAGGGTCCTTTTAAACAACATTAATTGAAGGGTCAGGTCTGAAACACATGAAAACTGGGACTGAAATATTCTGAACAAGCAGAGAGCTAACACAGCATCTCTATTACTGAAAAAAGTTAGATATTGGAGAAAAGAGCAGATCTCGAGACTGGAGATGAGCTCATTCACTTCCACTTAATGCCTCCTAAATTCACCTGCCTGAGAGGATTACCCAGAGGAACACTGAAATCTGCAGCCATGCTCACTCAGGTATGTGAAATACCTCATAGGAACGAGGGTGGTTCTTAGATGCCCGAGGAAGAGTGGACCCACATCACTACCTGACTGCTGTTGAGCGCACTGAGTCAGAGTCAACTCACAGCTGACCCTCCAGTGAGTTTTCAGAGGCAGTAATTGCACTGGAGGGCATTGCCAGATCTTCTTGTGCAGAGAAACTGGTGGATTTGAACAACACGCCTTTGGGATTGCAGTGCAGCTTCTCATCATGAGGCCACATGCACTATTACTCGCAGTTGCAGGTTCAAATAGATCATAGGTATATGTGGTTATTCATTTCAGTGTAGGTTAAAGGTCTACTACATGAACATAGAAATGCCATATGACCCAGCTATTCTACTACTTGTAATATACCCTGAGAATATGAGAACTGAGGCACAAACTGAGATTTGTACACCAGTGTTCATAGCAGCATTACTCACCATCGCAAGAACATGGAAACAGCCCAAATGTTCAACCACAAATGAATGGATTGAGAAATTATGGCACATTCATACAATGGAATACTATGCAGCACACAGGAGCAATAACTTTGTAAATTATTACCTAACTTGGAAGGGACTGGAGAGCATTATTCTGAGTGAACTAACTCAGTCACAGAAGGATAAATATTGTATAAGACTGTTATCGTAGAATGAGTATAAGGATCCAGGAAGCAGAGGGATGTGGATGTGCAGGGGGAAGAAGGGATTAATCATTGGGTTGTACAATTTGATGGGTGAGGGCAGTGGGGGAAATTGAAAGAATTTGTTCAAATTTGTATTAGAATTTTGCATCTAAACTATATTAGGAAAACACTTTCACTGATGACTTCTTTCACTGAGAAAGAAGGCTCCGCATAGAAAATCCAAGCGATGAGACACACAATTATCAACACCAGGAAGAAAAGTGTACATGATTATCTGATCCATTAGCAATTTATAAAAAATTTCATTTCTAAAATCCAGCATCGTTAGAAAAACAGAATATGCATTTAAAACAGTAAGTACACAACACAATTAAGTGGTCTCTATTTAGAGTGACTGTAACAATAGGCTGAAGTATATCAGATGAAGAAAAGAAGGCAGGGTGCAGACCTGTTATTCATAATTGCTGTGAGTCACAGGCCACCTGATGGCATTTAACAACAACATTCAGAAAATTCAAGACCACTAGTGAGAAAAATGTAAAAGCATGCCAATAAGTGTAGATACAGTACATTTTATAGGAGAAGCAAACAATCTAATAAATATATAAATTTCTTTGTAAACGTATTCATCATTTCAATTCCATTCCCACCAAAACTCCAATGCTTTTGTTTGGAAATTGATAAATTAACTTTAAAATCTCTATAGGAAAACCAAAGGGTTACTAACGGTAAACTACATTTTCGGGAAGAGCATCATGAATATTCATAGTCTTCAGATATGAATAATGAACATCATAAAAGCTGAGATTAAGACGGTAGACTCTTTGTGCAGTAGGAGACAGACAACGAGATTAGCAGAAAGAACTCCGCTATCAATCCAGACACTTGATTCATGGCAAAGGTATCACTTTGCAAACAATCTGTAAGAAATGTTGCTTTCTCGAGCTATTGCAGGGAAAATCTGTTAGCCGTATGAGGCAAAAGAAAATTGAAAATTGGCCTCTAGCTCTCTGCAGACCAAATTATTTTTCCAAGTATATTTTAAATCTAAAGGTTAAAGTCAAAAGAATAAGGTCACCAAGAACGCTCCATTGCAATGCGGGCTCCAACTTCAGACAGTTAACAGCCTCCCCTTGCTGTCGTCTCTAGAAGTGTAGTTAGGTGTTGGTTGAAAGAGGTCTCCTTTTCTAGGGGCTTCTTGAAAGAGAAGTCAGGGCCTGAATGTTCAGACTCCCCTTTCTAGTTGTGTGATGCTGTATATGATACTCTTTTCCCTTTTAGCCTATTTCTGCAACTGTGACATAGAAATGGGAACTGTTGTTATATAATACAGTAACAGTTCACTGTTTCTAATTGGCATCTTTGGAAAACAATAATGTTTTTGTTATCACTTGGTGCCATCAAGTTGACTAATAACTCACAGAACCCTGCAAACAAATCTGGACTTTGTCCCTCCTCGTGATCTCTGCCAAGCTTCAGCCTGTTGTTACAGTTACTGTGTCAATTCATCTTTTAAAAAGGCAGACTCTCTTTGACTGACCTTCCAGCTTTCTCTGCATGATGTCTTTTTCCAAGGACTAGTTTTGAAAAATACTCACAAATACTGTGTATGTTTTTAGTGCTATGGAGACCGAGGTTCTCCATGTTTCTATATATTAACTTCAGTATGGAGAGGAAAACAGCACCATGTTAACCATGACTATGGGGCCTGAGTGTGTTAGTCGACTAATAATTTGACTACTGATTGAAAAGTCAATGGTTTAGATGTACCAGACACTCTGAGAGAGAAAGATGAGGCAGTGCACGCCCTTAAAGGTTTAGAGCCTCTGAAATCTGATCGAAGGTTGCCACAAGTCACAACTGACTCACTCCCAGCTGGTTTGGATTATTTTTTACTAACCCTGACGGATAAGTTCTAAACACCTGCACAAACCGCAGTTTTGTTAGTCTCTCTCACCAACCACCATGTTGTTGTTATGTGTCATTGAATAGCCTGCGACTCAGAGTGACCCTATGTACAATAGCCCTAAGCCCTGCTCTATCCCTTGCCAATCTTACTGTCTCTGACACACCTATCCCCATTACCCCAGTGACTGAATCAATCAACCTCATTGAGGGACTTCCTCTCACGCTATTCCTTCACCCTCCCAAGCATGATGTCCCTCTCCAAGGACTAATCCAGCTTTGCAATATATCCAAAGTATGTCAGATGAAGCTTCAGAATCCTTGCCTCCAAGGACCAGCCTGGTTTCACCCTCTCCAGGATGAACTTGTTTGTTCTTCTAGCAGTCTATGGTATATTCAATACTCTTCTCTAGCACCATAGCTCAAAGACATCAACTCTCCTTCTATCATCCCTAGTCATTGTCCAGCTCTCTGAAGCATGACAAGTAATTGCGAAGACTATGGCCTGTATCAGGTGCACCTTAGTCTCTAGACTGACATCCTTGCTCTTCAGTATTTTGGAGAGGTCTCTGACAGCAGACTTTCTCAATTCGTCTTTTTATTTCCTGATTGCTGTTATCAAGAGTACTAATTGTAGAGCCAAGCAAACTGAGGCTGTCAACAATCTCAATCTCTTCACTTCCTTCATCTTTTTTCAACTAGGTCAAACCCTCTTCCTCCTTCTTCCTTCTTGGAAGGTCACAATTTCCTGGAACATTCTATATTTTTTTCCACACATTTAGTCAAGTAATGGTGAAGAAACCATTGCTTGTTGCCTTACATTTTCCTATAGTCTTTTTTGGTATTACATAGGGCTGCCATTGAGAAAGGACTCTGGTGGCCTAGTGACAAGATGTGCTGTAATCCCAAGGGCATGTGGTTCAAGGCCACCAGCTGACCCAAGGGCGAAGGATGGGCAGTCTCCTCTCGTGTGATTAACTGCCTCTGAAAACCCACCAGAGGTCAGCTCTGGGTCAGTTTAGACTCTACAGTACGCAACAACAACCGTTGAGAATGCAATTTCAGCAGCACATGCCAAATGGATTAAATGATCTTCCTTCTCTTTGGGACCAGTAGTCTCATACCCTGTCATCAACCGGTCAACTGATTGATTGACTCATTCATTTAGCAATTGTCATTGTTTATCTAAGACATTCTAGACATGATTAAAGGCTCTGTGCCACTGAAGACAACTGCAAAGTTAGTGTCGTAACTTTTAGCTTAATAAATGGCTGGGAATGAGGGGGAACATATATTCTAGTGCATTATAAATAACATTACTTTGGGAAGATGTATTCCTAACACATTCTAAACATAGAGTAACATCTTGAGACTTGGTAAAATAAATCACTTCTGGTTATTTTCTCAAAATGGGTTTCCTTAAGGCAAATGATCCTTTATCAGCTCCAACAGGTTACATGATTGTGTGCTTCTATTTTCTAAGGATAATCGTGCTCCTTGTGGTCCCTGTGTTATGACTGAGAGTGTGCCTTCACCTTCAGGAAGGTTGGGATGGTAAACTGTAAGATCATCAGAACAGTATCATTCTTTTTGTAGTCAAAGTCAATAGCTTCATTACCAATACTTTATCTGAGATGATTTCTGCCATCGCTGTTAAAATGCTTTGTTCAGACATTATTGCTGCATTATTGGGCCGTTCGCGCATAATGTTAATTTTCTGTTTGATTTTTTTGTAAATCTGTCTGCAAAGCAGAGTCTGTACCCATTATATTAACGCCACAGCAACGCAGTAAATCAGGACGTAGCGTTCAGACATCTGTAATTATTTTATCGCACTGTGAGAGCCGTGAGGCACAGGTGGCATTACAATGTTCTGTCTGATTTCTGATAACTTCGGCTCCACTCCTTCACAAAAGCAGAAACAGTTCCAGAGCCTTCGTCTGTTTCAGGGTGAGCAGCCGTAATGATTATATGTGTGTTGTCTTGGTCACTTAACGTGGAATGCAGGGCTACCGTTTTTCTAGCTCCTTATCATTTCACATTTTTTATGAACCATTTGTGTAGATTTTGGACAATGAAAAAGGAAGACCAAAGAAAAATTGGTGCTTTTGCATTGTGAGGTTGGGGAAGAATAATGAGTATACCATAGACTATCAAATGAAGAAACACATCTGGCTTAGACGGAAACAGTCGTGATGCTCCTTACAGACAGGGATGAGGAAAGTCCATCTCACAGACATTGGGTATGTTGGTAGGAGAGTCCAGTCCATGAAAAAGTACATCCTGCTTATAAAAGAGAAAAAGACCACAGATGAGACGGATTGACATAACGACCTTGACAATGAACTTAAGAGCTGCAGAAATGATGAGAAGGTTGCAAAGTGGGGCATGGCTTTCATCTATTGTCCACAGGATTGCTATGAATCAGTGTTGACTCGATGAGACCTAAGAGCAGCAGCAGAAATACAGTTTTGTCTTGGCGGTTTTTTGCTTTGTTTTGATTTGGGTTGTTGCTTCTTCTTTTTTTTTTTAAATTTTATACTGGTTTATTTACAAAGTTCATACATATTGTTTTTCACACTCGATCTTTCCCATTTCCTTCACACACACCCACCCTCCACTCATCAACTTGTGCGACTCTATGATTAAAGCCTCCCTTCCGCCATTCTCACCCCTCTGCCCCCACCTCCCCCACCTTGGATCCCCATACTCGATCGACGTTAATGATCTTAGACAATATTTGTCCTCAAGTGCTCCCAGCACAATTTCTTAGTATAAGCTTGGTGATTTTTACTAAAAATTTTGCATTGAAAACAAAGAAGTAAACAAATAAAAAAACCAAGTCCACCGGTGCCCAGAGGATTCTCAGTCATAGGCAGAGAGGAGCTGCCCCGTGAGGCTTCAAAGGTGGTGCATGTGTGGAAGCAAATGGTCTCATCCTTTTGCGGGAGGTTTTGAACAACCAACATCTAACAGTCTAATGCTGGATCCACTGTGTCACCAAAGCTCTTCCACTTTGTAAAGTGCCGTGGCTGTTAGACCCGCATGTAACATAGCAGAACGCCCTGGAGTTGTTTAATTTCTCAATCATTTCGTCTTTTGCTCGGTGATAAACATTTGTTTAAACATCTTCAACTCAAAATGATGTTAATAAAGAAATAACTGAATGAATGAATGATGTTATTGAGGCACTAGGAACAGCTTTCCTGCCCCAGCCCCTCATCCCCTGAAAATGTGTACCTGCACCAAGTGTGTCTCCACCCCTTCCCTGGTCAGGAGTGACTCTCAGCTGCTGAGCCGTCCGTTGTCTGCAGTGGTCCTGAAACAACCAGAGACACCGAGAGATGAGAACTTCAGCTGCTTGACAGCCCCATGTTCCTTGATGTCAGTTATCCCTAGTCACAGCTTCCACACCAGCAGCACTATGTCCAGGTGTCAAGGAATATTGACACAGCAGCCAAGTTCATTGGGGGGGGGCTGCCACTGTTGGAGTGGCTGGCTCTGCAGCTGGGATTGAGACTGTGTTTGGGAGCCTCATCATTGGTTAGGCCAGGAATCCTTTTCTGAAGCAGCAGCTCTTCTCCCACGCCATTCTGGGCTTTGCCCTCTCAGAGGCCATGGGGCCTGATGGTGGCCTCTTTCACCCTCTTCATCCCCACCTCACATAGTTTGTTGGTTTTCTCCCCCCATGGCTCTTCTACCCATGTGTTCCTTTCCTCATAACTCCCCAAGCAGCCTGGGGTAAGTGATTGGCTCAGACTTTGACTGAGGAAAGATAAAGAAATACCGTTAATAAGATTAAAAAAAAGAGATGGTATTGAATATGATGTGTTCTGTTGTAAAATGAAATTAAACACTCAGCTTAATTCTCATGCATGAAGAGAGGCACAACAAACAGGAGAAACACACGATGCTTTGAATTTCTACTAGACATTAGGTGCTGGATTTACTTAATAAACTTAATGTTTAGTTAAAGGCAATGAGATAGGTTTTCAAATCCATGTTTACAGGCAAAGAAAGTGCTAATGAAGCTTTACAATGTTTCTAGTTTTCTTTTAAAAGAATACAAGAAAACTATGCATATGATTATACAGTTATAAACTGGTGAATTCAGAATTTCAACTGTGGTCTGTCTGACTCTGCAACCGTGATATATCTCTCTGTCATCATATTGTGCTGCTATTATTATTATTAGGTACCATCATATAGTGACACTGTGCATAACAGGTTCTTTAATTTTGTTGTGGTTGTGTGCACTTGAGTCAGAACTGAGTCATGGCTGATCCTCCTGGAGGACATTATCCATCTTTTTCCTATGGAACAGCTGATGGATTCAAACTGTGTACCTTCGCATTGGCAGAGCAATTCTTTACCATATGGCCACATATGTTTGAATAATAGTTGCACTGAAAACTGTTACTTGTATGTCTATGGATAATATCCTATCACAGTATTTTGTTTCAGGCTTTATTTCTAAATATTTTTTGTAAGTATGAACCCAAAACCATTTTTCTTCAGTCATCATCTCTGTATAATAGAAACTGATTTTTCTGATTCAAAATCGTCAATTCCAATCTATATCATTAATGCCTAGAGTGTCAATCATTATGCATTCCACTTCATTTTTGACAACTTCCAATTTTCTTCGATTTATTCTTCATATATTTCATGATGCAATTATTAATGGATATCTGAGGCTGTTCCTCCTAACTTTTAGGTGACTTCCAATCTGAGAATCCTACATACCGGGCCTATGTCCTAATGCTTTTCTGTTATTCACACTGTTTTCATAGGTCTGCCATTTCACAAGCAGATGGTAGTCTTACATTTTAGTCTGTCTTGGTAGCATACTACCAACTAACAGCTTGAAACTGATCAATTGTGTAATCAATATGCATTCATTATAATTGAAGCCAAGAATGCAAAAATTGGAAACAAGGAAATAGGACTACTAGTTGGAAAACATGGGGTTAGTGGTGAAAATTAGGTCAGAGTTCAAATGATAGAATTTTGTAAAATCAATTATTTCTTCATTATAAATACAATTTTTTTAAAGTCATAAATGAAGATTAAACACGTAAAATTTGTCTGACCAGCTGTACAGGAATTATATTGGCTACAGTTGTGGAAAGAGTCAATGGAGAAGCTAAAGTCAGCAGTCAAAAGAAGGACAGGGGCTGACTATGGAACAAACCATCAATTACTTATGTGCAAGTTCAATGTGAAGCTGAATAAAATTTTTAAAATTCCACAGAACCAACCTACAGCCTTGCATCTAATCCAATTGAATTAAAAACCCATCTCAAGAAGAGATTTGCACCATTGAACACTAACAACCAAAGACCAGGTGAATTGTGAAATGACATCAAGGATATAATCCATGAAGAAAGAAAAGGTCATTGCAGATACAAGAGAAAAGGTAAGGCCCAAATAGATGTCAGAAGAGGATCTGAAACTTGTGCCGGTATGCACAAAAGCCAAAACCAAGGGTAAAATGCTGAAATAAGAGAATGGAACAGAATATTTCAAAGAGTAACTCAAGAAGATGAAGTTCAATAATATAATTAAGTGTGCAGAGAGCTGGAGTTACAAAAGAAAAAACAAAGAATACACTTGATATTTTTCAACTTGAAAGAATTGAATACAAATTGAAACCTCGAGAAGTGATACTGAAGGATTCTATGGGCCAAATCTTGAATGATACAGAGATCATCAAAAGAAGATGACAGTATCTTCAAAAAGAGTCACTTTACAGAAAAGAATTGATTTACATTGAAACATTTTAGATCAAGAAATAATGGCAATGAAAAAAGAAATTCAAGCTACCCTGAAGTCATTGTCAAAAAAGAAAATATCAGGAATTGTTGGAATCCCAATTGAGATGTTTCAACTCACAGACGTTCTCCTCGACCTGCTCCCTAGCCTATGCCAAAAAATTTGCAAGATAGTTACCTGGGCTACTGATTGGAAAAGATCCAGTCAGTTTGAGAAGAGATCTCATAAAAAGAGACTGGTTCCAAATAAAAAAATTAGATCAAATAAAGTATAGAAAATATCAAATAATCTCATCAATATCAACTGCAAGCAAAATATTGCTGAAGATTATGAAAACTGGTTAAAACAGTACATCGACAGGAAATTGTCAGAAATTCAAGCGGCACTTAGAAGAGGATGTAGAAGAAGGAATATCACAGCTAATGTCAAATGAATCTTGACTTAAAGCAAAGAATACCAGAAAGATGTTTACTTGTGGATATCATAGGGAAACGTTTGACATTGTGGATCATGACACAGTGTGGATCTTGTGGAGAAGAATGGGAATCCTAGAACCTGCATCGTGCTCATGAAAACTCTAAAACAAGGGAACACAACATGGTCTAAAATCAGGGAAGGTGTGCATCACAGATGTATGTATTCTTTCTTCATATCTATTTAGTATGTATCCTGAACAAATGACTTAAGAAGTTAGACTACTTACTTGAAGAAAAACATAGCATTAGGTTTGGGAGTAAGACTCTTTAAATAACTTGCATTATATAGGTAACACAACTCTGCTCGGACAAAGTTTAAAAAGATGCAAAAAAAATTACTGTAGAAGATCAAAGACTGAAATCGTCACTGGATTACATCTCCCCATGAAGAGGACTGAATTCCTTACTCATTGACCAACAGACAACATCATGACAAATGGAGAAAAGATTGAAGTCGTCAACAATTTCATCTTACATGGACCCATAATTACAGTGATGGTTGCAACAGACAAGAAATCAAAATATACGTTGCACTGAGAAAACTGACTATCAAAAAAAATCTCTCCAAACTGCCAATGAACAAGAATTTAAAGACTTGGGTGCATCTGATCCAAGTCATGAGGTTTTCAGTTTCTCAATTGTGTCTGAAAGCTGTGTTTGAATAAGGAATCCTGAAGAATAATGCATATCTTTTATTTGTGGTGTTGGTGAAGAGTGTTGAAAATTCTATGGACTGCCAAAAGTGAAACCAAATCTGTCTAAGAGCATGTATAACCATGGTGTTCCTTAGAGGCAATGAGAGTGAAACCTCCTCTCACACACTTTGGGAGTGTTGTCAGAAATGGCAAGTCTTTTACAAAAAGACATCATGCTTGGAAAATTTGCAAGTGAGTGAAAGAGGACCACCTTTAGTGAGACAGACAGACTGACATAATGACCCTCTGGGCTTCAGCATGGTAGAGATTGACACAATGGCACAGGATAAAATGTGTTTCAGATCTGTTTTTGATAGAGTCACTATGAGTCATAGAAACATTGCCTGGTCCTGTCTCGTCCTAAGCTAGACTGTGTAAAATATTATTCTGTTTCTCCTCCTGTAATGCATGTTTGTCTGCAAGGAAACAATTTTGCTTTTTAATTGTTTTTAATTTTTAAAATTGTAGATTATTATTTTACTATGATTGTGATTTTAACTTTATAATTAGTTATGAGTAATTTACTCATAAATTACTTTGATGTTGATGTTGTTGATATTGTTAAGTCCTGTCAAATTGAGGACAAGTCATCGTGACCCATGAAAAACAGATCTAAATCCTGTCCTGTCTCGTTCCATCCTCATAAACTCTGACACACTTGATCCCATTGTCACAGTTACTGTGTCAGCCCATGTCCTCAAGGGTCTTACATTTTTCATCATTCTACCATTGTTCCAAGCATGATGTCCCTCTCCAAGGAACAGCCCCTCCTAATAACATGCCCAAAGTATGTGAGATGAAGATTTAATGTCTTTGTCTTCAAGAAGCAGACTATCTGCACCTTCTCCAGAATATCTGTTTATCCTTTGAGCAGTTCATGAGATATTCAATACTCTTCTTTAACATGAAAACTTAAAGTATTGATTATTTTTCTGACACCCTTATTCATGGTCCAGATCTCAGCAGCGTAGTAAGTAACTGAAAAGCTCAAGGCCTGAATCAGGTGCAGCTTAGTATTCAAACTGATATCATTGTTCCTCAGGGATTTGCAGAGGTCCCTAACTGTAGACTTTCTCAATGCATTAATCTCCTGACTGCTGGTACCAAGAGTGTTGCTTATGTATTCAAGGAAAATGAAGTAATTTAAAATTTTAATCTTTGACAGTTTGAAATAACTTTGGTAGGTTGAAAAAAGTAATTACCAATGTTACATCATCTTGATAGTCAAATTGTTAGATTTCGGGAGCAGGAGAGAATGGAGGACGGGGAGAAAAAGGGAAGGCCTAAGAGTTGACAGGTAAATACCATTTCTCTGGAGTTCACATTTCATATCTACACTCTGCTCCAACTGTGTCATTTGAATTTACTTTCTTTGTTAAACAAATTAGCTTGATTATTTGTGCTGATGAATCCAGTGCTCATTCTCTGTAATACAAAAGACTTTAGGGTCTCCAGGTAGTTCCTCAAATCTAGAAGAACCTGCAGGCCCTAATGATTAATTACAATATTTGTTTAATTGCATTTCCTTGTACTGTACATTTGTAATTATGGCTGGACACCATCTACTGAAGCACCAATGCTATTTCATGATAGAAGAGATTCAGGCAAAGATAAATCATCTGCCATTCCACCATTCAGAGAAAGAAAATATAAAAAGCACTCTGCCCAATGTGTTTCTAGATTTTAGATCAGATTTTTATTCAATTACATGATTTTTGTAGAATGGCCTTTGTTTGGCTTACAACAAGAAAGGAGACATTTGGATTTGAACTCCTATTATCAGAACATTATTAATTTTTATAATATGTTATTGTGTTGATTGCTGTTAAATCAAGCATGACTCTTATCAACCCTATGAACAAAAGACCTGAAGCCTTTCTATAAATATTTATATTTATCAAAGTTCATAGAGTTTCCAGAGGCATGGTGTTTAGGAAGTGGGTGCCACTCCTATAATACTATATATATAATGAATAAAGAAAATCAATAAATTCATTTCTTTGCATTATGGTTTTGATGTAAAGTACTGAATATACCATTTACTATTCAAAGAGTAAGGTGCGTCTGATACAGGCCATGGTCTTTGCAGTCACTTGTTATGCATCAGAGAGTTGGACAATGACCAGGGAAGATAGAAGGAGAATTGGTGCCTTTGAGTTGTGGTGCTGGAGAAGAGTATTGATAGTACCATGGACTGCTAGGAAAACCAACAGATTCATCCTGGAAAGGGTTAAATCAGGCGGCTCCTTGGAGGTGAGGATTCTGAGGCTCCATCTAACATACTTTGAACATATTGTGAGGAGAGACCGGTCCTTGGAGAGGGACATCATGCTTGGTAGGGTGGAGGGACAGTGCAGGAGGGGAAGGCCCGCTATGAGGTGGATTGATTCAGTAACCGGGGTAATCAGGATGGGTGTGTCAGAGACAATGTGATTGGCATAGGACAGAGCAGAGTTTAGGGCTGTTGTGCATAAGGTCTCTATGAGTCACTCGACGACGGCACATAACAACAACAATCCTGGAGGAAGTGCAGCAGCCATGGTGCTACTTAGAGGCAAGGATGGTGACACGTCATTTTATACTCTTTAGACTTGTTATCAGGAAGCATCAGTCCTTACAGCAAGACATCATGCTCTGAAAAGTAGAGCCTCAACAAAGGAAAGAAGGATCCTCTTTGAGATAGACTGACGCCCTGGCTTCAACAATGGGCCCATACAGCACAGGGGTTCTAAGGATGGTGCAGGATTCTGGGAGGGTTCACTCTGTCGTACTTAAGATGCCTAAGCGTCTGAGCCAATGGGGCAACTACCAAGAAAATATCATTATCGTCATCATTGTCATTATCATCATAATGATGTTATCACATAATTTTTAATGGAAACCTGTGGAAAGTCTATCTTTCAATATGACTTTATTAGCCATCTGAATCTGACCTAACCACATGGATGGGTGAGGATATTTGAATGGGTCATGTTGTCCTATATGCCGTGAGATTGACTGTCTTCCACTCCACAAGAGAATTGACCATTCTCAACATTCTACATGGGCATTGGCTCTAGTTTTCCCAGTGAATGGAGCAAGCTAGAGTGAGAGAAAGATAGATCTTCCCCTACCAGTGAAGAGGAAAGAGACTTTCTCTCATCACCAGGAAAAGAGTAGTCATGACTGAAATGGAGATTTGATGTGAGACAAGACCTGGAATGAGAGAAGGGGAGACCAATATGGGCAGGACTGAGAACTGTTTTGGACAAGAGGAAGGAAAATCAATATTGGAAGGAATGAGAACTTGAGGATACTATTCTAAAGACACAAACTTGGAGCTCAGGTGCTTGCATGAACATTTTGGGAGCTGTGTTGACTGTATTGCATTATTAATCTGGACTTCCCTAATATGGTTTTGTGTGGCCTGTGAGCTATTCTATCAGATTTTGGACCCACCAAAGCAGTAATATTGATGTTGAGATGAATAGAAAGAGGTATGGAAGCATAGAGGGCATGTCTGACTTCATAGGAATTGTTTTTCATTATTGATGCTATGGATGGGACTAGTTCCCCTTTGTGTAGTTGAGAAAGGTCAGACACGGCCTTCCTCACATAGCTCTTTCTCTTTTTATAACCAGTAACTTATTTTGGTTTTGGAAAAGCATGCCATGTTTCACAAGTATTTTTATTAATTTTTTTTTATTTTTAGTTACAACATCATCATATCAGACCAAAGCCAAGCAATAGCTTCATGCCACTATGTCTTAGAACAGATTATATGTGGTGTTGTTGTTAAGTGTTTGTAAAAAGAGCAAATGCTACGTGGGGGTAGCCATGGCTGACCTTTATCACCTTCACAAAGAGTAACTGTCCCCGTCAACAGTTTCAATAACGCGAAACCAGTTCCCAGGAGGTCAGACATGTCTCCCATGCTCCCATACCTCTTTTTACACATCTTAACAAAAATTGTACTGCTTTGGTGGATTCAAAATATGATACTATTTTTCACAGACTGCAAAGAAGCATGTTAGGGAACTCAAAATATTATTATCCAGATTAATAACAGTATACATTCAAGATAGCTCACAAAATGTGCATGCAGACACCTCAGCCATGAACCTTGCAGCTTCAGAATAGTGTTCCCATAGTTTCAGTCCTGCCAATATTGTCTCTCCCCCTCCCCTCCATAAGGTCCCATCTCATGTCTGGTTTCCAATTTGACCAGCAGTGTTTCTGCTATAGATGTAGCTGGAGCAAGAGGGGCATCTTCCATTGTTTTACTTTCTTTTCAATGGCACCAGAAGATGCTTACTTCTTAATGCTGGATTGCTCAATTCAATGGTGAGGCTAGGCAATCCCCTTGTGGATGGCTAGTACACCCCTTTTGCATATTCCCATCCATTCAGCAAAGCCAAATAATGGCTAGGACAAGTCATAGTGAAAGATAACTTCCACAGTGTTGTGGAGTCTAAGTACGGCTCAGAGTGAACCTATGAACAGTAGATCTGAAACTTGTCCTGTCCTCCGCCATCCTCATCATGTCTGACATGTTGTTGTTGTTGTTATGTGCCGTCGAGTCGCCTGCGACTCATAGCGACCCTATGTACAACAGCCCTAAACTCTGCTCTGTCCTGTGCCAATCGCACTGTCTCTGACACTCCCATCCCAATTATCCCAGTCACTGAATCAATCCACCTCATAGAGGGCCTTCCTCTCCTGCGCCGTCCCTCCACCCACCCAAGCATGATGTCCCTCTCTAAGGACCGGTCTCTCCTCACTACATGTCCAAAGTAAGTTACACGGAGCCTCAGAATCCTTGCCTCCAAGGAGCCACCCGGTTTAATCCTCTCTAGGACAAATCTATTTGTTTTCCTAGCAGTCCATGGTATTCTCAATACTCTTCTCCAGCACCACAGCTCAAAGGCATCAATTCTCCTTCTATCCTCCTTGGTCATTGTCCAACTCTCTGATGCATAACAGGCGATTGCGAAGACCATGGCCTGTATCAGACGCACCTTAGTCTCCAGAGAGACACCACTGCTCTTCAGCACTTTGGAGAGGTCCCTAACAGCAGACTTTCCCATGGCAATGCACCTGACATACATGGGCCCATTACTACAGTCACAGTGTCAATCCATTTGCTTAAGAATTTTCTTCTCTTTCTCTGACCCTCCACCTTTCCAAGCCTGATGTCCCTCTCCAAGGAATGTTCACTCCTAGCAATTTGCCCCAAATAAGTGAAATGAAGCTTTGTCATCGTTGCCTCCAAGGGGCACTCTAACTGAACCTTCTCCAAAACATAGCTGTTTGTTCTTTTGGCAGTCCAAAGGTTGTTCAGTAATCTTCTCCAACATCACAGTTTAAAAAACTTCGATTCTTCTCTCATCCTCATTTATTGCCATCTCTCAGATACAAACCAAGAAAAGACCACAGACTGAATCACGCACACCTTAGGCCTCAAAAACTAACCTCATCACTTCTCAATCATTTGGAGAGGGCCCTGCTGCAGACTTTCCCAGTGCAGTACACCTCCTAATCTCCTGACTGCTGCTACCAAGGTGTTGATTATGAAGCCAAGTAACATGAAGTAGTTGACAATTTCAATCTTTTCTCTGTCCATCATGATGCTGCCTATCAGTCCAGAGTCAAACATTTTTACTTTCTTGACATTGAGATGCAGTCAGTATTAAAGGCTACATTTTTTTTATCTTCTGCAGAAAATTCTCCTCTCATTTTCAACTAGCAAGGTTGTGTCATCTGAATAAAATAGGTTGTTGTTGAGTCTTCCCCTGATCTCGATGTTACATTATTCTTTATAGAGCCCTGCCTCTCAAATACACAGATTGAACAGGTATGGAGAGAGGATGTAGGAACAGGGAACATAATTAGTATTAAATAAACACAAAATATGAACAATTAACTTCAGAAAGTATATGAAGTTTTATAAATAAATACATATATGCACTTATGTGTACATACAAAAATACATGTATGTTGTTGTTGTAGTTATGTGCCTTCAAGTTGACTACGACTTCGAGTGAGCCTACGACCAATAGCTTTAAA
The DNA here is from genome assembly GCF_000299155.1 of Elephantulus edwardii. Lineage (NCBI taxonomy): Eukaryota > Metazoa > Chordata > Mammalia > Macroscelidea > Macroscelididae > Elephantulus > Elephantulus edwardii. The sequence continues at coordinate 5,514,375 of NW_006399753.1, read as the reverse complement.
TCTTGTCCTACCTTAAACCAACCTCACAGTCTCTGACACATGTGACACCACTACCACAGTCACTGTGTCATTCCATCTCATGAAGCATCTTCCTCTCAGGCTCTGACCTGCTACCCCTCTGGCAAGATGTCCTTCTCCAAGTACTGGTTCCTCGTGCCCATGTACCCAAAGTATAAGATACAGGGCTTTAAGATCCTGGCCTCCATGGAGAAATTTTGTTTCCTCCCTCTCCAAGACAGATCTATTTGTTTTCTTGGTAGTCATGTTTAAGACTCCTCTCTGGCACCACAAGTCAAAGGCATCAATTCTTTTTCTAGCATTCTTAGTCATTGTCTATCTCTGTGATGCATAACAAGTAATTGTAAAGACCATGGCCTGGATCAGGCACACCTTAGGCTCTAGACTGACATCGTTGCTTTTCAGTACTCTGGAGGGGTCCCTGACAGCAGCAGATTTTCCCAGTGTAATTCATATTTTGATTTCCTGACTGCTGGGGTCAAGTGCGTTGATTGTGGAGCCAAGAAAGTTGTAATTGTCAACGACCACAATCTCTTCTCCATCTGTCATGGTGCTGCCAATTGGACCAGTAGTGAGACATATATATATATTCCTACACAATGTATGCGTTCTTTTCATTAAAACCAATTTTATTTGGGGTTACTAAGTCTCAATAATCTCTCCCTATTGACATTTAATAATAATAATAAAAATCAGTGGAACTAAAGCTGGCTGAGTACCAATTTTATACTCTCGAAGATGTCTTTCACAAACAAAAAGAGACATGAAATTATCCACTTAAAGGAATTAACTATTTTTGAAGACTTGTGTGAATGGAAGCCATTTAATCTTTATCCTCACACTTAATAGAAACCAGCTTCAAAGAACAAACCTATAGATGTGGTCAAACGGTGTGATTTCTAAAAGAAAAGACTTTGAATATATGATTAGTTGCTGCTACCCCATTCAGTCCTGCACTGTCTCTGTGAATTCACCTAAATCCTTTTGAATATATGTATTCAATATCCATTAATGGCAATGCATAACATTTTCAAGCTTCTTTAATTAATGAATCTGTGACCACTTTCTTACCAATTGATGATATGAATGCGTTCAATGGTTGGTTCTGCTGAACTGAGGTAGCAATTGCAGGTGCTGCAGAGCTTGATGAAATGGCATTTTTCACAGAACATTTCTTTATTCACACTCCCTCTTACTTACTGAACTGACTCGGAGCAGCAGCACACAGTAACAGATCCACCACACGATGCACTTCCTAGTGAGAGTGGAAACAGCTGTTATAACCATATTTGACTCTTCAGTGGATCCTGTGTGATAGGTACGTAAGAAATTTTTTTCTTATGTATTAATAATGAGGATATTTTTGTTATTGTTTTGTGTTGTTGTGTTGCCTGTGACTCACAGTGACCCTATGTACAGCATCTCTGAAGACTGCCCTATCCTGAGCCAGTCTCCCTGACTCTGACACACCTACCCCTATTGCCCTGCCCTAGGTACTGTATCAATCCATCTCTCCTGGAGTCTTCCTCTCCCGTGCTGTCTCTCTACCCTTCTGAGCATGATGTCCTTATCCAAGGACTAGTCCCTCCTGGCCATATGCCCAAAGTATGTGAGATGGAGCTATGAAATACTAGCCTCCAAGGAGAAACTTGGTTTCACCCTCTCCAAGACAAACCAATTTCTCTTCTTGATAGTCCATGGTATGTTCAAGACTCTTCCCCAGCACCACAATTCAAAGGCATTGATTCTTCTTTTGTCATCCGTAGTCACTGTCCAGCTCACTGATGCATAGCAAGTAACTGCAAAGACCATGGCCTGAATCAGGCACACCTTAGGCTCTAGACTGACATTGTAGCTTCACAGTATTCTGGAGAAGTCTCTGACAGCACATTTTCTCAGTGCAATTCATCTTTTTATTTTCTGACTGCTGGTACCAAGAATGTTGATTGTGGAGCTGAGCAAGTTATAATTATTACCAACCTCAATCTTTTCTCCATCTATCATGGTGCTGCCAATTGGCCCAGTGATGAGAATCTTTGTGGTTTTTTTTATAATTTATTTTATTTTATTATTTTGTGTGTACCATCAAATCAGATCTGACTGATACAGGAGGAGATTGTCCCTCCTTCTTCAGCAGAGCATCTGGTGGATTCGAACAGAGCTCCCTAATCTTTTTTTCTTGATGTTGAGCTTCAATTAATAAGGAAAACTACAGCCCTTGCTTGATCTACTCAGCAAGTGTTTCAGGTCCTCCTCAATTTCAGCAAGCAAGGTGTGTCACCTGCGTAACATAGGTTGTTGATGAGTCTTCCTCCAAATCTGATGCCACATTCCTTCTCAGAAAGCCCAGACTCCTGAACGCTCTGTTCAGCATATAGATTGAAAAAAAGTATGAAGATAGGACACATCCTTGACACACTCCTTTTCTGATTTTGAACCATGCAGTGTTTACTTGCTCTGTTCTGAGGACTAGTTAGAATATATCAATAATATATAGAACATATGTAGAATATATGTTCTGAGTATAGGTTTCGCAGCACAATCAAGTGTTCTGGGATTCCATTTTCCTTAAGGTTAGACACAGATAGAAAGTCCTTTGGAACTCTTTGCTTTGATTTGGCATTGATTGATTTGACATTGGTGATAATGTCTCTAGTGCCATGGTCTTTTCTAAACCCAGCTTGTATTTCTTGTAGTTTTCTGTTGATATACTCTTCCAGATGTTCTTAGATGATGAAAAAGATTAAATTATCAGAATAAAATTATATACTGCTTTTCATCAGATCAAAAGTTTAAATCTATATTTGTCTGAGTCCAGATTAAAAACAAACAAAAACCAAAGAAGCTAGAGACAAATTTCCTCAAATCAGATTATAAATGAATGATGTGGTTGCAAATAAATGGGAGTAGGTATAAGGATATTAGCTTTCTATATCAAGAAAACAAAGATTCTCGCCACTGGGTTAATTGGCAGCATCAGTATGGATGGTGAAGAGATTGAGATAGTTAACAGTTTTAGTTTGCTTGTCTCCACAGTCAACACTCTAGGTAACAGCAGCCAGGAAATCAGGAAACAAATTGCATTGGGAAAGTCAGCTGTGAGGGACCTCTCAAGAGTACTGAAGTGCAACGACATCAGGCTGGAGACTAAGGTGTGTCTGATCCAGGCTATAGTCTTTGCAATTACGTGCTATGCATCGGAGAGTTGGACAGTGACTAGGGATGATAGAAAGAGAATTGATGCCTTTGAGTTCTGGTGCTGGAGAAGAGTGTTGAATATACCATGGACTGCTAGAAGAACAAACAGGTTTGTCCTGGAGAGGGTGAAGCCGGAATGCTCCTTGGAGTCAAGGATTCTGAAGCTTCGTCTGACATACTTTGGGCATGTTGCAAGGAGGGACTGGTCCTTGGAGAAGGACATCATGTTTGGGAGAGTGGAGGGACAGTGAAGGAGAGGAAGACCCTCGATGAGATGGATCAATTCTGTGAGTGGAGTGGTGGGAATGAGTGGGTTTGAGACAGTGAGTTGGAACAGGATAGAACAGAGTTTAGGGCTCTTGTATGTAGGGTCGCTATGAGTCACAAGCGACTCGATGGTACATAATAACAACAATATGCTGCACCAGAACTGGCAATATAATGACACTGATGTTGTTGTTGTTAAGTGTTGTAGAGTTGTAGACGACCCATAGTGGCCCTATGAACAAATGTCTTGAACACAAAACTTTCATCTCTTCTCCAAGTTCATAGCGTTTCCAGAGGCAAGCTTTTTCTTCCTTTCTTTTATTATGTTGCTGTTATTTGCTCTCTAAATCAGTGATCCCATATGTTACGTAGCAGAACTCCTTCAGAAAATTTTCTTTTTTCTTTCTAGTATTTTTAAAATTGTGATTCTAGTGAATTTTTAGAAAACATTTTTTTAATCAATTCATATTTTTATTGCATATTTTATTCAACATTAGTTATAATTTGTACAATGCCTGGTTGTCCGTTCATCCCATTCTCTATGGCTTTCTTAACTTTAGCAAGTACATTATGAGGTCTTTTTCCCATACAGCTGAGGGGAGAGTTCAAACCACTAATCTTGGGGTTTGGTTAGCAGTTAATTGTAAACTTGTACCATCAGGCTATTACAAAGTTAAGCATATATAATTTAATATGTGGGGGAAACACCGAGAGAGAATGAGGGACAGAGACTGCGAGAGAAGGAAACAGTATTTTAAAAACCAATCCCCCTCTGTCATTGTCATCAAGCTGGGCCTGACCGGTAGCTGACCCAGCAGCTGGTTTCCACATCCATTAACTGCATGGAAGAGCACTGCCCATCTTCCTCCTGTGAAGCCATAGACGAAGTTGAACTGCCAGCGAAGATCTACCCTTGATTAGGAGTGTTAACTCCCTACAGACTATGGCACTAGAGGTCAATATACACATCAGAAAAGAACTAAAAATCTCAAATCCACGTAAAAACTCCTCAACACAGGAAGGAGGGACGTTAGGAAGAGGAGGAGGAAACAGAGTATGTACATCCACAGCCTCTGAGAAAAATTGCTTTCTCTGCAATCAGACCAGAAGAGGATGGCATCTCACATAACTGAATATTTTTATTAAAAACCTTGTAAAAACCCCCACATAATATGGGAAAATGCAGGTTGGAACTTTAAATATACCTGGGATCTAAGATTTTTGAAACTAGGAAGAGTGAATTAATCTCTTGCTCCAATGGCCTGAGATAACCTTTACATAAACCCAAAATATCTCTTAAGGTGACCTTCAACCAAAGAATAGTTTAATCGGTAGAGATCGTTCACCTCGAGCATTATGCTTTTTCAATATTTGTCAATATTGTTGTTTTTGCTGTTCTTAAGTGCCATCATGTCATAGGCAACTCATAGCGACTCTGTGAACACAGACCTGGATACTTAGCTTTCATCCTTTCTCCAGGTTCTCAGAGTTTCTGGAGGCAAGCTATTTTGGAGGTGGATGCCTCTCCTGCTTCCAAGCTTGTTTTAATTGGGGATCTCCACTATACTTTGTCCACCATGCGTAACCATTATCACATTTGACACATCAGTGTCACAGTGTTTAGCATCACAGCAACCAAGGGTTACCTCTGTACAGCAGTGGACAGACCAGTGCTATACAACCTAGAAGAATGTTTGACCAGAAACAATTAAAAACAGGCCTAAGGGCCGTGGATTAAAGTCACCCATCTTTGGTTTGGTAACATCACTTTCTGTTAAGCCAAACTTAGTGGAAGTGAGTTTATGTTAATGAGGGAGGGAGAAATTGTTCAGAAAAAGGAGAGTGATTGCTTAGCTCAAAGAGCTTACTCAACGTGGCTGAACTGTACGTGTAAAAACTAGAAGGTGAACATGCCTCGCCATGTGTACTCTGAACAGAAATCACAACAAATTAGAAAAATAATAACTTAATCTCCTCCCTCAGTATTACATGAAAAGCATAGTGAAATAAGTTCAAAGCAGAAAGATGGTGGAAAATAATAATCAGAGGAGAATTCAATAAATAGAAATCAGAAAAATTAAGAAAAAGAGATGCTAATTATTTAAAAATCTGATAAAAAAGCATGAAAGAAGGAACAAATCACTACTATTAAGAATGGAATATTATGAAACAGAGGATATAACCACATGCCAGCAGATATTAAAGCCTAATAAGAGAACACTAAAAACAACTACAAACAAAAATCCCCTTTGGTAGTACTTATAAACACTTTTCCCTGTACATTTGTGAGCCACCTGGGTAGATCACTTTGAAGACACTAAAGAGCATCTCTCCAAAATGCTAATGAGTAACGCTATCAGTTTAAAGACTGAGGTGCACCTGATCAAAGCGATGGTATTTTCAATTGCTTCATTTACATCTTAAAGTTGAACAATTAATAAGAACAAATAATTAAGAAGAGTAGTGAATGTACTACAGACTGTCAAATGAAAAAAACTAATCTATGTAGAAGAAAGTCAAGTAGAGTGTTCTTTAGAGGCAAAGATGTTGAAACTATCTCACTTATTTTAGACATGTTTTCAAGAGAGGTCAGTCTTTGAAAAAGATGAAAAATAATGAAAAAGACATCATGCTGGGAGAACTTGAAGGTTGTGACGTGGCATCAAATCAACTCATAACAATCCCATGAATATTAGATCTGAACCTCCCTTATCCTGTGCTGTCCTCGTGATCTCTGTGGTGCCGAAGCCCATTGTGGAGTTACTAGGTCAACCCATCTCCTTGAGGGGCTTCTTCTCTTTTGCTGACCCTCTCCCTTTCCTGGCATGATGTCTCTCTCCAGGATTTATTACACCTGAAAACATGCTCAAATTGTGAGATGGAGTTTCACCATCCTTGCCTCTCCAGAGCATTCTGAGAGCTTGTTCTTGGAAGTCTGTGGTATATTCAATACTCTTCACAAACATCACAATTCAACGGCATCAGTTCTTAGATGACACAAATCGGTTCCTAGAAAAACAGAGACGACCACAGGTCACTCATTATAAATCTGGTAATTTAAATAGCTATGTAACTATGTAACTACCGTACAGAGGTCACTTGTGGTTGCTGTGAGCCTGAACACTGTGACATTGTTGTGTCAAATGCATTAATGGTTGGTTACCCAATGCGGACAGATAGTGGAATGGAGCTCCCCGAAGAAAACAAGCTTGGAAGGAGGAGTGGCATCCACTTCCATAATAACTTGCCTCCTGAAACCCTATGAACCTAGAGAGAGGATGAGAGACACTCAAGCGTCGAGGACTCTCCTTCATAGGGTCGCTATGAGTCGCCTGTGACTCGATGGCACTTAACAACAACAACAACAACAACAACATGTAGCTATTAAGAAAATGAAATGGAATTAGTAATTAACAAATTTACAAATAAGAAATCTCCTGGCACAGATGTTTTCATGGAAGAATTCTACTCAGAGTTTAGAGAATTAACATCAATTATGTACAATCTGCTTCAGAAGATGGAGGAAGAGGGAACATGACTCAATCAGTTTTATAAAATATCACTCTAATATTGAATTCTAACAAGGCATTCCAAAATACAAGATTCAGGCACACAGAAAGGAAAGACTAGATCAACATTCTTCACACGTGTTGTTGTCAAGGACCTTTGAGTCCACTATGACTCATACTGACCTAACAGGCAACAGACTAGAACCTTGTCCTCTTCTGCAGCATCTCGATGATCTTGACCTTGCTGGAGTCCGTTGTTCACCCACTGCACCAATTCATCTCCTGAAGGACTTTCTATCTCTCTGACCCTCCATCGAAAGCAAAGTCTCACCATACATGCTTCTAAGGAACAGTCTAATTACACTTCCTCCAAGACAGCTTTTATGTTATTTTGGCAGAACATGGTATTTTCACTACTTTTACCATACAGTACAATTCAAAGGAATAAATCCCATGGTCTTTCTTATTAATCATCCAACTTTCAGATGCACACAAAGCAACTGAAACTATCAAGGCTTTGATCAGATGCTGGAAGCACGAGTGGCCTAGTGGCAAGAAGCTGCTCTGCAATTCCAATAGCATGCAGTTTGAACCCACTCTGAGCTGCTCTGCTGGAGAAGAATGGGCGGTCTCTTCCCATGCGATTAACTGCTGAAAGAACAAACAAATATGTCTTGGAGAGAGTAGCCAGAGTGATCTTGGCAGCAAAGATGATAAGGCTTATTGCTAGGAGGGGCTATTCCTTGGAGAGAAACACGTGATGCTCATAAAGGAAGAGGATTGGCAAAGGATAGGAAGACCCTTGACCAAGTGGATTGACCCAGTGACTGTCACAATTATCTCTAATACATTAGGAAGTGTGAGAATGGCACTGGGTAGGACGGGGCTCAGATATGTTGTTTATAGAGTCACTGTAAATTGTACTTGACTCGACGGAACCTCAACAGAACAACAACAAGAATAACAATGTGTAGTTTATGTTAAGAATGCAAAATTCTTCAATATTCAAAATTTAATCAAATTAAGTAAATTTATTACCTAGGTAATAATAAAATAAAAAATTTTAAAAATCAACTCATCATATAAAAGTATGCATAAAATCTCATACTTCTTCAGGATAAAAATGCTCAGAAAATGGAACTAGAGAACAATCTGATAAAGAGAGCCTATTTAGATTATGCTGAAGAAAAAACAAGTGTATCCACTCTCATCACTGAAAATAACATAAGAAGTTCTAGTCAGTGCAGTAAGGGAAGAAAATCAGAAACCCTTGAGACAGTAAGGAAGAAGATCAACTAGTTCTATTTGCAGGTGTGCATATGCAAATTGGATAATAATTAAAGAAAGCTAAACAATTGCTGACTTCAAATTGAATGTTGGCAAAAAGTATTGACTATAGCATAGACTCCTCAAAGAATAAACAAACCTACTTGAGGCAAGGACGATGAGTCTTCATCGAATATGCTCTGGACATGGCATCAGACAAGGTTGAGGTTCAGTGTAGGAGAGGAGGACACTCCAGGAGAAGGACTCACAGAGTGACTTGTCACAATGTACTGTGACACACAGCAGAGATGGCAAGGATGACACGTAAGACTGGAAGGATTCCTTTTGGTTGTACATCAGCATGACAGAATCTAATAAATACATGTACAGAGGGCACTTTTATTTACCTGCAAATCTTAAAATATCTACCTAAGAAAGAGAACTAATTAGTGAGTTCATTTAGGTCTTAGGTTTCAAAAAATTTATATAAAAGTTAACAAAATCCCTGTAAACTAGTCATTGCACATGCTCTCAAACCAAACTCCTTGCCATCTAGGCAGAAGCCCCTAGCTGGCCCTTCAGTGAGCTTCTCAAGGCTGGAAATCACAAGGGAGATCTCCAGTTTTGCTCCTGCTAAAGACACACAGAATATCATCATATATCAATATTAAAGTAAACAATATCAGTTGAAATTTAGTAAAGAAGAAAATAAGGCATCAATTCTTCCCACAGTGATAAGCAGGTTTAGCCCAAATCTGTGAGAATTTTAGCAAGACCTTTATAGATACTGATCATTCTAAATGTGTGTGGAAAACCAAAGAAGCATAGCTAACTAAAAGAATTTTTTTTTAAAAATGTAAAGAATATTCACAGTCAATGATAATATTGGTCACATAGAGTCAGTAATCTAGTATTTGAAGAAAAACAGACATATAGATCTAGGGAAAAGCATGGAAGAAAGAATTGTAGAGAGTACAAGTAAAATAAGGAAAACTGAAGAACTGCTGATGTGTTTGAATTGTAGTGTTACAAAAAAAATCCTGAAAATACATGGAAAATATATGGACTGAAAAGAATAAACATAGCTAATTTGGAAAAAGTTCAATCAGTGTGCTCCTTAGAATTAAACATAGTAACACTTTACCTGACATACCCTGGGCTTGTTAACAGGCAAAGCAAGTCCTTGAAAAAGGATGTCACACTTAGAAAAATGTGTCAGAGAAAGAGGAAGACTCTCAATGAACTGGATTGACAGAGCTCCTGGGGCAGTGGGCTTCCGCTTGGAGGACGTTCCCAGGAGGGTGCAGGATGAGGCAGGGTTCTGTTCTGTCCCACGGAGGGTCATTGTGTGTCAGAGCTGACTCAAAACACTCAACATCACAGGTTGAGAGAGTGACTCCGGGTTAACTCCTTGTGGTGCAGGAGCTAAATAATTTAGCAGATAACCAAAAAGATCAATAGTTTGAATTCATCAGGCTTTTTTAAAATTAATATTTTTCTCATTCATTCATATACATTGTGTTTCATGTCTGTATATTGTGTTTTATACAGTCTTTCACTTATACAATATTTAGTTGATTTATAATGTGTTGGGTTTTTTGTACTTCTTACAATCGTCTTACTAATAAGTATTTTCACGACTATGTGTAAGCCTGCCACTCCATGCCCTACTGTATCCATTTTAGATAGCCAGTTTCTGATTTGCCCATCCCTATAAAATCAATACCCTAAGAGAACAAGTGCACTCCTCTTGTTGAAGGATTCTCAGCACAATGTGGAAACTTTGAGCATCTGTACCCACAGGCAAAGTGCCGTCCAGAGCAAGCCATCAGGCTGCAGCAATTTAGCCTAGTTCACAGCATAGATAATCTTCTCTTCACTTGGTTGAGTTCTGGTCGACTCATCCTCAGCCATTCATAGCTAGGTTCAAATGGACATCAGCTGCCAACACAGGAGCCCACACTTCTCCCTGAGTTCCAGACCTGTGGATCTCCTCACTCAACCCCAGTCCCCGCATGGGGCCAAGTCACGTCAACCAGCACGGAAGGAAAACGTCCACGCTCAGCCCATCTCTCCATTGTTGTATTCCTCCCACTTCTCCCCGTGTGGATCCAGGAGAGCACTCAGTGAGCATGCTCCAACCACAGTGCTTAATGAGAAGAGGCACGTTCTGTCGATCTGGGCGAAGCAAGCAGCACACATCGTCTGCACTAGACAAGATCTAGAATGACAAACTGTGCTGCTGTCTGGGTCCCCAGAATCCCAATCACTGGGGTCATCAGGGACAAGTGACCAGGAGAATGTGAAAGATGGCCTCCCTCATATCTTTTTTAAAATACCTCAGTTTTTCTCTTTTAATAATCTTTGATTTGCCCAAGATATTTTGTTTGTTCAAAGTTGTCTAGATAAAGAGAAAATAAAATTAGAAACTATTGGAGCAGAGTATCTCTAGAGTCTTTCTACTGTTCTCTATGCCTGGGTGGCAAATGCTGATTACGAGTCTTGGGTGGTGCAAGTCGTTAAACACTGGACTTCTAACTGAAAGGATGAAGAAGTTCAACCAGAACTTGCTTGGAAGAAAGAGCTGGAGACCCACTTTGGAAAAACCAGACCTTGAGAACTCTGGAGTCTTCTGCTCCCCAGACGCAAGTGGAGTCGTCGTGAGACGGTCAACTTACGGGCATCTGGAAGCTACAGTGCTGAGCCACCAGCCCCACGGTCTGCCTGCTTCATACTTTTATGAGAGATAGTCGGCAAAACCTTTCACCTGATCCCTCCCCTGGAAATCCTGGACCTGCAGGCATTAATAAATATCGAGCTAATTCTGAGTCAGTATCTGTCATTCTGCGTGCTCTGGCTCTGGGAGGCTGGCTTGGTACGAGAGACAGGGCTGTAATTCTAACCCTCATTGTTTCTATTGTTGTTCTCATCTAATTGTTCAGCCATCACAGTTATATTAATCTCATTCTTCAGAAGCGTGAATTTTATTTGATGCACAAAAGATCTATCTAACAGCATGTCAGAAATGTGTTGTTCCCTCCTCCCAGGCTAAAATCTCTACAAAGAAATGTGGTAATAGGAGACTTAATTAATGGGACTATCATCCCACCCTTTCCCTCATCTGTCCCCTAGACTAATTACAGCCGAATAGTATATGATAGTTCATAATTGTTTACATGACTTGGAGCCTCCAAAGCAGGGTTTTTAATCATGATGCTAGTGACATTCTAGGGTGGACTACTGCAGGTTGGGGGTGGGGGAGCTGGTCTTTGAAGGGTGTATAGCAGCATCTTGATTTCTACCTAGAAAAAACTAGAGATAAACCCCATCAACTCTGTGGCAATGAAAAATGCTTCCATACCACCAAATGCTTCATGGGGCCGGGGGTCACTCCATTCACCCGATGTTGAAAATCACTATTTGAGATTTTATGTGTATATGTATATGTATATGTATATGTATATGAATATGTATATGTATATGTATATGTTCGGAAGCATGAGTGGCATCCCCTTCCTAAACAACCTGTCTCTGGAAACTCTATGAACTTTGATAAATGTCAATAGTTATAGAAAGGTTTCAGGCCTTTTGTTCATAGGGTTACTCTGAGTTGTTCTCGACTCGAAGACAATCAACAACAACCTATATATGTTTTTGTATATGTATATAAAATGTCTGGTAGCCTGGTGGTAAGAAGCTGCACTGCAGTCTTAAAGACACATTGTTTGAATCCACCATCTGCTCTGTGGGATAAAGATGGGCAATTTCCTCCTGGGCAATTAATTGCCTCTGAAAACCCACTGTGGGGTCAGCTATGGGTGGATTCTGACCTGACCACATACAACAGCAACAAGTTTTTAAAAGCTATAAATTGCACATGAGGAAATGGTCTATCTTTCTCCCTCAGAGCAGCTGGTGGATTTGAATTGCCAACTATTGGATTATCAGCACAATTACTTACCTGTTAGGCTACCAGAGCTCACTGTCTGGGATATATAAATATAGATAGATAGATAGATAGATAGATAGATAGATAGATAGATAGATAGATAGATAGATAATAGATAGGTAGATAGATGATAGATAGATAGATAGATAGATAGATAGATAGATAATGGATGATGGATGATAGATGATAATAGATAAATGATAGATAGATAGATAGATAGATAGATAGATAATAGATAGGTAGATAGATGATAGATAGATATATAGATAGATGATAGATAGATAATGGATGATGGATGATAGATGATAATAGATAAATGATTGATAGATAGATAGATAGATAGATAGATAGATAGATAGATATGGATACAGTTAGAGACATAGATCTACGTTTCTCTATCTATACATGCACATATAACATGAAGACCTGGAAAATCATAGACGCAAAGGCTTGGGTTTTTAATCGCAGAACCGCCCATAATATATCTACTATGCTGTAAAATGTCTGGGATTATAAAAGAAACAATCTTTGCTCAAATAGAACAGTAGAAACCATCTACGTGCAGGATATTCTTCTGAACGTGGTCCTGGAGCCGTGAACAGACAGGAAAGCACTAGCTTGTGATATTCATGCTCATTCACGTCCATGAATGACTCCATCTTTAGCCAAATCTTTCTTTCCTGACTGTATGCTGAAGACTCACTCTGTGAGACGGCCATGACAATGGAAGTACCCTGTTGCCTAATAACACTCCTGAGAACGAACATTTGTCATGAGGGAGGTAGTCTCTTAATATTCACAAAACAGCCTGGTCGCGGTTGTCCACAAGCCTAACAGCCCTTAATAGTATCAAGGAAAGTAATAGCTGAAGCAGCTTGTTGTTTTGTTGCTGATAGACGCCATCACACCGGCTCCTCCTAACAGCAGCCGTGTGTACAACCAAAGGGAACCCTCAGGCTCTCCCATGTTGTTAAGTCATCACATCGGTTCCTCTACTTGAAGATGATCCCTGTGCTGACACCCTAGTTCTCCAAACATTGTGGCCTTTTCTAGTCACTGGCCCCTGCTCATAACACGCCCTAGTACATGAGATCAAATCTCATCATTCTTGATTTTAAGGGGCATTCTGATGACATTTCTTCTACGACAGACTTGTTTATTCTGTTGGCAGTTTGTACAACCAACAGTCTTTACCAACATCACAGTTCAAAGTCACCGAGTATTCCCCAGCTTGCCTTATTCGTTGTCCAACTTTCAGCATGCTTAGGAACTGATTGGCAAGATGGACCTTGGTGTTTACTACGGGACCCTGGTCCGTTGGTACGTTAGAGAGGTCCTCATTGCAATATCTCCCAATTAATTGATCCCTTGGTAGTTGCAATAGATCCCAATTAACAGATGAGTATATTGAAAAAAAACAATTTTTTTAAAAAAAACCAAAAAACTAAAGGTGAGTTACTTCAGCTAGGCTACACAGTGATCAGAGCATCCTAACACCTCTTTACACAAGCTAAATAGCTTTCAGATGCTGAGGATGGAAGGAGGGAGACCGACTGGGTCATCTGGAGTAAGTGGCGCTGCTGGCATTCTCTAAATAGAATGACTGGGACTCTTTTGCTGGTACATCTGGGTTACAACCATTCAATCTCAGCTCATACATTCAACACCCTTTGAAATTAAGTCTGCTTTCAATTGGACACTTGAATGAGCGCCTTTTCATTCACGTTAGGTTTTCTGCTGGTTCATTCTATGAGAGACCAAGCTCACTGAGGTTTAATGACAGGAAGTCAGTTATTCACTTCCCTTTCAATCTATTCAAGGTTTGGACTCATGTCTGGGCTGTGCTCCAGGGGCTGTGTTCAAAGATACTTACCAAAGATACTAAAGATACAAAGATACAAAAGATACTTAGTGAAGTTCTCTGTGTGTGGGTGTCGTCATCACAGTGTGCTAGCATGGTTTTCCAAAGCCACCAGTAGCTTCTCCCTGAAATGACCCCAAATCCTGTGAAAGATCCTGAATGCAGACCACAAACCTCTCTGAGGTAATGATAGTTCACTTCAAGAAAAACTCCATCCCAGAAAATTATAAACATGAGCGCACAGTATAAAGACGAGGTCAGAGAAGAGGGTTTCCAAAGCACTTACGTGCATCCCAGGAAGACCTGCTCTGTCACTGTCCTGGGGGCTAGGTAAAAACCAAGAGGAATCTATAGATTGATAATGTAATGAATGATTCAGCATGTATCACATGAGCAGTAGAGACAAAAGCCATGGTGAGAGAACTTAACTAGGTCACTGAGAATCTGTGTGAGAGATTAAGATCAGAGGTTGGTGTATAAACGTTATGTACATGGAGTCAGGACTATCTCATAGCTGGCATTCTTCTGTGAATGTTTACAGAGTAGAGAGCACAGAGACTGGGCATCTGAGGTTCTGGGAAGCTTTGCCCTCGACTCCATGCCTCACTAACTTTCACAGGTGAAGTCACTTATTTTAATTTAAACTTCCCACATAAGCGTATTCTGCTAGGTGTCTTAGCTACTGCTTTCTCTGTAGGGAATTATGATGCAAGGGGGAGGTCTGCACCAGGAACTAAAGATTCCTCACTTGATTCTAAGCTTAAGTAGACCTTTCCAGAGACTGTCAGGAGCTACAAAGGCACAACACACAACCCCAGTGGCTTTAATTATATAACACGCAGGTGGCCTCAAATCATGCGTGCTTGGTTGGGAATTGGCTTTATGTACCGTTTTATTTTTTCAGTGGATATTTCAGTATGTGTGTGGCACATCCTATACAACATTGCCATAAATATCTGAATTGAATGCTTTCCTTTTAAATTTTCCATTTATAATTGCTTCATTTTTGTCCATGTGCATGAAATGGAAAAAAGGACGATGCCCCATGCGTGGCAAACTCTTGGTAAATATTTGATAAATAGAACATAAATATGTGTGTGCACTACCATCTATATTTAGAAATACTGCTGTGTGCATGTAATCGCGTGTATAAGGATGTGAGTGTGTGAGTGTGCGTGTGGATCACTTAACTCCCAAGTGTGTCAATCTGTGGTTCAGTGCAGAAAAGTCAGATTAACTGATGCGTGTTCCAATACATCTTTTATTCCACACCTATCTGACAACTGTTAGAGGACCGTGAGAAATGATTAATGAATACTTAAAAGACAAATGTATGCCTTGTTCCTTGCCATTTATTTAAATAGCTCACTTTAGCTTCCAATCAAGACAGAAATTAATGCATCAAATATTGAAGGCTCACAGGTTGATGGTAAGAGAAATCACATACATCTCTTGTATACACACACACACAGACTGGTGTCTGGCCTTCCCAGCACATAGCCATAGCTCACTATGCTTTTGGATTGAACAACAAATGATGCGTTGTCAAAGTAATGTTAGAATGAGTAAATGAGAGTTTTTCCTGAATTGGTGTTCAGTCTCTGTTGACAGAAACTATGTGAGTGAATCACTCAAAGGTTAGTTAGTAGAAGGATGGGACTTCAGAAAAGAATCTCTGATTCCCAGTTAAGGATTTTACACTATAATAAAGAGCTAGTGAGTGATTTTAATCCACGGCCCTCATGCCTGTTTTTAATTGGTTTTGGTCAAATATTCTTCTAGATTTTATAGCCCTGGTCTGTCCACTTGCTGTATGGAGGTAACTCGTGGTTGCTGTGAAGCTGAACACTGTGACACTCATGTGCTAAATGTGATAATGGTTTACCCATGGTGGACAGTGTTTGGTGGAGCTTTCTGATCAAAACAAGCTTGGAAGCTGGAGTGGCACCCACTTCTGAAACAGCTTGCCTCCAGAAACCTTATGAACCTGGAGAAAGGATGAAAGTTATACAAGTGTTCAGGTCTTTCATTCATAGGGTCACGATGAGTGGTCTACACCTTGATGGCACTTACAACAACAAGACTGAGACATGTGTGGGAATATAACATGGGTCCGTTTAAATGGCTTTGTGTCAGCTCCTGGGGTGGAGCATTTTGCAGCAGTGGATGGGGAGACGGTCAGCAGGAAAGGGGACAGCCTTCATCATGAACAGCCCCTGCACCCTCACACTTCATCGCTTGATAACTTCCAGAGTGGGTCTCCTTTAGGTTTGACTTCTGCTTTCTTTTGGTGAGCAAAGGCAGACTTCAATTTCTGTTGAATCTGTGCTCTGCCCCCTAAGACTGGTACCCTTTCCTCTGCCCCTCCTGATCTCATGAGTGAATCGTAACTGCTCTCTACAAGGAGGTCAAATGGGTCTGACAAGGAATCCAAGCGGGGCCCTGAGAGATGGTGAGACTTCCGCTGTCAACTTCGTACACGTAATCAGGAAAGGCCAGTCACCAGAAAAGGCCACCGTGCTTGGCAAAGCACAAGGTCAATGGAAGCGAAGGGGATCCTAATTGAGAGACACTAACACCATAGCTGCATCAGCGGACTCAACAGACGACTGAAGATGGTGCAGCACTAGGCTGGGTGTTCTGTTCTGTGGGACGTAAGAGTCACCACACGGCAGAGTTAACTTGATGGCAACAAACATCAGAGATCCTTTTCTGAAGGCCCACCCTTCCCTACCTAACCTTTGAGTGATTCACTCACCTAGTTTCTGTCAGCAGAGACTGAACACCAATGCAGGAAAAACTCTCATTTACTCATTCTAACGTTATTTTGACAACGCATCATTTGTTGTTCAATCCAAAAGCATAGTGAGCTATGGCTATGTCCTGGGAAGGCCAGACACCAGTCTCTGTGTGTGTGTGTGTGTGTGTACAAGAGAATGTGTTTGGTTTCTCTTACCATCAACCTGTGAGCTTTCAATATGTGATTGATTGATTAATTAATTAATGTGTTGAATTCTTCAAGAAATAAGGTAAGTGCAGGATGTCTTGTGCATATTTACTAATCTGTAGTGAGCAATTTCACCACATCTGAGAAACCCTGGTTTAAGGTTATTCCCAGCAGATTTCTTCACAGTTCATCTCTCAGGAGTCATGTGGAACCCTTGAAAGGAATCATAAAGACTTACTACAAAATTATAAAGACTTACTATAGTAAGTAAGACTTACTATAGTACGTCTTTGGGAGTTAATTTTGGATGAAACGTTTGGTCTTAATAACACTTGCTGTTGCTGTGGACTGTAGAGTTGGAACCGAGCCTTAGCTGACCTTTCAATGGGTTTTTCAGGAGCAGTGAATCACGCTAGCGGAATTCCTAGATCAAATGGCATTTCTATACACCAGGGCTTTTGTCACACTTCTTCCTCAGAGCAGCTGGTGGCCTCGAACCATGTTCCTTCAGGATTACAGCACAGCTCCTTGCCACTAGGTCACCAGAGCTCCCTTTAATATTACTAAGATAATTATTTCAAATTCTTCAAGATTCCCAGAGATATATGTGATTGGTAGAGTAAAATAAATACAATTTAAATCATTTCCATATCTACATTTCTATTTTTAAGGCAATAATATTAATAACATTTGAAAGAAATGTAAAAGACATCTTCTGTCAGTTTTTTACCAGCAAGAATTGTCTATATTTCTTGGAGCATGAGGCCTGAGGCCTGCCAACAGCCTAACTATACCTTATTCTCAGTGATCGATCCAATGAATGATCTCCTTAGCAATTGAACTGGGTTTTCATTACAGCCACACCCCTGGTCAGTTGGAATAGAACTCCTTTTGTTGTTTTTTTTTTGTTTTTTTCAGTTGAGCAATATGGCAAAGCTGGAAAGGTACGTGGACACAGGTGACCCTGGGTCCTCGTAATCTGTACCATGTTGCTCGAGGCCTGCTTTCAAGTGGGAACTTACATTTTGGCGGCACCCCCATTGAAGTGTGAAAGAGAACACCTGTACGCATTCTCACAGAAGCACGAGTCAAAATTTCAGGTGGAAATGTCTACCTTTCTGCCTGAAGCTGATGTGAGTTCTCATCGTTCCTACCATACTTCCTCACTACAGCGGCCATTCTCGCTCCATCTTCCATTGTTAAATCCATCATCAATGAAATGAAGTGCAACAGTGGCTGCTATTGTGGGCTCAAGCAAATCAGAGGTTGTGAGGACGGCATAGGCAGAGTAAGGTTCAGATCTGTTGTTCATCAGGTGGCTGGGTGTAGTAGTTAACTAGACAGGAAATAGCAACAACATATGTACATCCAATGATCATTTTATGAAGCCCTGCTGTATAGAAATACCATTTGACGTAGCAATCCCACTACCAGGTAGACATTCTAAAGCAAGACCTGTGACATAAACTGATACATGCACATCCATGTCCATTGAAGCATCACTTACAATAGCAAAGAGTTAGGGTTCATCAACTGAAAAATGAGTCAAGAAGCTATGTTTCATTCACACAGTGAAGTATTCTGTATCGCTGAAAAACAAAGAATTCAAGAAAAACTGCAGGATATGGGGAACCTAGAAGAAATGATGCTGGATGACATAACAGACAAAAGGAAATTGTGGATAAGATCCCTACTATAAAAAAGCTCATGGAAGCTTACACACAGATGGTTTCTTGAGTGGTGTTCAGGACGGGCAGAGGGTAAGAGTAGTAAAAAATCAATAAATAGATAATGTGAGTGAAAGAAAAGGAAATATACAATCAAAGGTTGTTCAGACATTACAAATACTTAATTACATTAATCATTTATAACTAATACTGTAAACAAAAGTGTGTATGGATGAGTGAATGAAAAAAATCAATAAAAAAATCCTGCCAGTTTCTGCATGGTGCCACTGTTGTAGAATGGGTCTGACATCAGGGTGGGGGTATGACAGAAAAAACTGGATAAATTATGTATATTGTATTGAAACAGATGAGGGAA
>NW_006399753.1:5482196-5495017 GCF_000299155.1 Elephantulus edwardii | reverse complement strand
TTAGATTTATATAAAAATTTCAAAAAGACAATGGACAGATAATGAGAACTGTGTTTAGATGATTGAAGGGAAGATTAATCTGAAATAAATAGACTATAAGACATTATTGAATTGCAATTAACAATATGGAACAGGATATGCATTTTGGATTGACTGTGGGAAAGAATGATAGGTAAATGAGTATGAATGAGTAAATGAAAAAGCAATTTCTTTACAAATTTCATTTAAATCACAATAAAAAATAAAAAAAAATTCTGCCAGTTTCATAGACTTTTTTTAAAAAAATGAAAAAAAAAATGCATGCTGATTATAGAACAAAAAGAAAGAGACCCAAAAGGAGTTCTAGTAACCCACCTCCACCTTTAAGTGCTGAATACTAACCAAAAGGTTGGTGGTTCAAACTTACATGGAGCTCCGTAGGAGGAAGACTCGGCTATGTGCTCCTGCAAGTTACAACCCAGAAGCCCTGAGGGAAGCTCTGTCACATGAGTTGACCGTGAGTTTACATGGACTTGATGTCAGTCAACAATTATCTTATTAACACGAGAAGAACTTGAACCTCATGTCTAGAAAACCCACATTAAATGAATGAACTCTTACGTGTGCTGAACAAGCACAGAATCACATCATTGGTTGGAGAAGAGGAAGGATGACACAGAGTGTGATTCTAAAGGGGAAATCTGCTCCTGTCATCAGAATGTTCTGCCCAAGCCTCGCTCTATTCCTTCTCAGGCTGACCAGGTGCCAAGGCTGCACGCACACACATTTCAGACCTCTGTTTTCCAACTCCATGGAGCTTTGCTAAGAACCTGGAGTGCACTATGCTATGTGGCTGCCAGCAATGCCTTGTGGCTGGACTGATTGTTCCCGTCTCACAGATGAAGATACTGAGACTCAGAGCATAAACAACCCCTAGAGAAACCACAAGAAAAGGAGTTACTGCCTTCCACTGACTTCTTGTTTCCATTTGGCCACCTCGTTAAGTTAGTACTATTCTTAATGATTTTGAAGATGTTGTTTGTTACATGATCTGATTTATTTCTAGCCTAAAACTAGCAAAGTGACTGAATCCAAGTGTTGTCCCTTCTGACAGACACTATCTTTATTTTAGAAAAATCTGGGTCATATTCAGATTGTTTCCTCAGAGGCCCAGGCCGTTTAGCCAGTTGCTAAAGCAATCACAGTGGGGATATTTACAGCGTTAGGCATAAAAAGGTAATTAAGATGTTGTTGGTGTGCATTTTTAACTTTTTCTTTCCTAGCATTTCTTTTGTATCCACTGTGCCTCGGGCATCGTCTGTTGCCCTGCGGGGTATATGAGCATCCTAATTTGCTTGCGTTCTGGTTTTGTTTGGAATTTTGATGAACTACACCAGCTACCTCGGCTGTTGCTTGCTTGGGCTCCAGGCTCAGCCTCCCCCACCCCCCACCCCCGCCCTGGGCTTCCTCAGCCAATCCCTGCTCTACCCACCAAGGACCTCGCATTTTTACTGGACTTTTCTGTGATAGTTTGCAAAACTGCAAAATAGTAGAGAACGCTAAGTATCTAAGTTCTGTGTTTTTGTGTCTTTTCCAAATCTCAGCTTTTACAATCATTCTTTCACGGTGAAGAGGCTGTTTCTTCTTCCCTTATTAATATCAAACACCCTGTTCCTAGGGTTAGGAGCTGTGTTGCCAAGCCAAAGGCGGGTGGTTTGAATCCCCCAGCTGCTATGCAGAAGAAAGATGGCCCATCTCTCCTGTACGATTTAGTCTCTGAAAATCCACTTTCAGGTCAGCTCTATGTAGGTTCTGAATTGACATCAATGAATAGGTGTGAGTGGTTGTTTTAGAAAGAGCCCTGGAATAGTGGGTAAGAATCGGGCTATTCACCAGAGGTCATGGGTTGGACCCAGTGCCTGTACGGAAGAAAGAGGAATCACTCTGCGTCCGTAAACACTTAATTATCCTTCAAAATGGGGGCAAATCTCTCCAGTGCAGCTTAACTGTCAGCCAAACATAGACAGTCCTATGAAAAACAACCACCCCCCTAAAAAAAAACAAACAACAAAACAAAACAAAAACCACAAAAAACCCACAACAACAACCACAGCAATAATACTCCTTGGACTAATCACCCATGTAAGCTCAAAAATGGCATTGTTTGTGCAACAGCAAAGCTCATAAGATGTGAAAGTTTAGGATAGAAAGATTTAGAGAAAAAAGAATTATCGGAAGAAAGTGTAAGGAGTGAATATACTATGGGTATTGCACATAATGCTAGAAAAATGTAAGTCATTGAATAAAAAACATTGGGCTTTGTAAACTTTTAGTCAACTCACAATAAAAAGAAGAAAGGTTCAGCCGTAGAAACACTGTAAGGTGTTTCTATTCTGTCCTACAGGACCTATCCATACGCTGCAGTCAACGGACAGACAGGGATTTTTTTAAGGAGGCTGTGTGTGTGTATTTGGCTTTGATTTCTGTGCTTTGAGGGATTTTCCCCCGGCTGTTTATGAAGCCTCTCTGGTGATGCAATGGTTGAGTTCTTGGTTGTTAGTAGGAAGGTCATTGGTTCAAACTTAGCAGCTGCACAGAAGGAGACAATGAGACAATCTGGCTCCATGCACAGTTACAGAGTCAGAAACCCTTCTGGCGATTCTGCTACGTCCTTACAGGGTTGCTATGAGGTAGGATCAACTTGACAGCAGTGGATTTGCAGGAAGGAGGATTGTTGGTGAGAATATGTTTTAATGTCTTTGAGGATTCGATCAGATACACGAGTGGGGCATGCTCAACTCAGCTGACGTTTAGAGGATCAAACGTACACAGAGATACCTTGGAAGACAGGTCTGGTGATTTGCATCCCAAAGTGATCGCCATCCTGGAAACCCTGTGGCTCTGTTCTGCTCTGCCTTGGGTCTCCCTGTGCTGAATTGACTGTGATGACTAAAGGTACCAGGACCTGCCCTGCCTGCTCGTCTCCAGGAACCCACTGTGCCTCTCCAGGCTTCTGACCTGCCCACCTCCAGGAAGCCCAGGCTGGGCTCCTACCCTGCCCTTCCTGTCCACCTCCAGAAAGCTGCAGTGCCTTTCAAGCTGGGCTCCCTGAATTCACACATTGTGAACCTACAAAACCTATTTGGTAATCTTTGCCCCGTTACTGTAATCCATGCCTCGTCACCCAGTAAGGGGGTAACCAGGAGGTTACTCGTGCCCATTTACTAACTGGTAGTGAATAGTTTTTCCATTTGCTCACCACGTCAAACAAATGGCTGTAATCTGTTTCTCTCCCAACCCTACAGCTCCTTTCTACAAAATTAAAGTTTATTTTTTTAAATTTACACTCCCTGTTTGGGACAGAGGACCCATCAATGGGCAATTTCACACTGTGGTGTCACCACACCTTTGATGTCATCTTTGATATGGTAAACAACGTGAAATGGTCACTTAATTGCACAAGTAAGGCGGTGCAGGCCTTGCTAACTGGGCTTTGATCCTGCTGCCGGCTCCTCTTCACTTGGTTCTTTGGACTTGAGCTAACAGCCTCCTCTCATCACTTGGTTCTTTGGACTTGAGCTAACAGCCTCCTTACTCGCTGACTGTGAATTCATCAGCTTTCACAGTCATGTGACTCCTTTCCTGGGATCAGTTCTGTGAACCTGGCACTTGTCAACTTCTATAAGCAGATGAGTCATTTTCTCTACATAAATCGCTTTACATCTTCATCTAAGGCCCACAGACTTGCTTCTCTAGCGAGCCAAGTTCAAGACAGCCATCGTCAGTAAGATTTGTGAGACCTGTTCTTAGTGAACTGGAAATGATCCTGAACCACTATGGCCAGGTGGGGCCTTAAGGATGAGGGGAGAAGGTGGCGTAATGAGCAGCTTAGACTCACAGACACAGGTGGTCTCCTGGTTTTCTGGGTGAAGAGGTGAGTACCATTCCTCTCTGGATGTCTCCTTCCTGTGGATTACTGAGCAAAGGACGGCGTGTAATGTGAGATAGAAAAAAAGAGCATGAGGGCGTGAGGGAGAGAAATAAAGAAAGGAATTGGTTCCAAGAAACAAACGGGCCTTTATTGTGCGGTCTGAGAGGGATGCCAAGAACCTGGCTGCATGGCATGCAGACAGGATCCAAATGGTGCTCAGGCAGTTTGGGGGGTTTCCTTTTTGTAGGGGTCCTGGGGAGGACTAAGATGGAATTTCTCAGAATTTGACATATTAATTAAGTTAGGGTTTAGCACTTTTTTCCCAAGCTCAGACCCTTATCAGGATCCATTGTCTGGTCTGGTCTTTGATCTGACCAGCTTAGATGTCATCAAGTTTCTCAGGAAGAAATCAAGCTTGGGGGTGGTGGGCCAACTGCCATATTCTTCCTTCAGGTAAAATAATTTTCTTTCCCAGCAAAAGTCAGGCAACCATAAAATACAGATTTGAGGGTATTAAGTGTTGCACTGCTTATTTAAACGCTGGCAGTCAGAGCCCATCAGCCTCTCTCTGGGAAGCGGGAGATGAGGTGAGCACCACTCATTAATCTCCAGCCTCAGTCACTACAGGGTCATGATGAGTCAGACCCTGCTCAAGAGCAGCGGGGCTGAATAAGGTTGAAGTTCGCCGGGAGGAGCCTCCTGCCCACTGAAGGTCCAAGAGCTTGGCTCCTAAATGAGTCACTCTGTAGGAGAAAGATCTAGAAATCCCCTTCCATCAATATTTACACTTAGAAAGGTTGTTGAGCAGGTCTGCTCTGTCACCTAGGGTCACTTTGAGGGAGAATTATCTGAGTGGTACCTACAGGAAGCCAATACTAAATATTTGTAATAAACGGAATGTTATTTCAGGATGTGGGGGAGGTGCGGTTCAAGCTGGAGTTCACCCTGAGGTACCAAGGCAATCCTTAAGAGTTTACAGGATTCTTGAGTTGTATTTGCTGACCCCTCCCTCCTCAGTCAAGCAGGTTTTCAACAGAAAGAGCTTGACTTCATTTGCATTGAATTCTCTTTGTGATTTACCTCCTGATAATTGTCAATAAAGATACAGGAAGCTGGAATGGGGCCCTTCAGTCGGGAACTGCTGGCCCCCTGTCTTTATGCTCTCTGTTCTATTTCATTTTTCGTTGTCTGTCTCATTATCAATAATTATAAAAATACTTCGCCCTCGGTCTGTGACAGGTACCAACAACAGCAATCGCTTCCCTAGGCTCTTGGTTGGACAGAACCTGAACAACTCAGTATATTCATGGATTCATAGAAATGCTTCCCAAGATCTAAGTTCCATAGAGACAAGAATGCCACATTCTTCTCTGTCACTCTTGAAGCACACATAGACTTATCTTAAATGGACTTTTGCTGGACTGGTTTTCTCTTTCTGTTGTCTTTAAAAGAAATAAAATCGTTTGCCATCAATTCAGTCCCAACTCATGGTGACCTCATGTGTCTCGAGTGGAACTGTCCTCCACAGGGTTTTCAATGACTAGCTTTCCCTGAAATAGAACATTCGGCTTTTCTTCTGGATGACTCGAATGCTCAATCTTTCTGCAAGAGGTTAAGCGTTTTAAGCATCTGAACCATTTATCCTTGGACTCCTTAAAGATATCTAACTCATTGTTGTTGAATCACAACTGACTCACAGCTGACTCTCCAGTGAGTTTTCAGAGGTTGTAGAGTCCAAGAGAGGAGACTGGCCATTTTTCTCCCAAGCAGCACCCAGACAGCACAACTGTATATCAAAAAGGTAACATTACCCAATGACAAAGTTCAGAAGGCAGGAAGAGGTGAGAAAGAAGTACTGACTGAAAACAAGAAACACAGGGAAGAAATTGAGCACTATTAGTAGGAATTACTACAAGCAGGAGCACAAAATAAAATGTGCCAATTGCTAAATAGAAAACTGATGTAGTTTTTAGAGCTTCGCCCGTTTAGCTTTTCCACCCTTGCCTCCGAGGAGCACTCTGGCTGCACCTTCTCTGAGACACATCTTTC
This sequence comes from Elephantulus edwardii, assembly GCF_000299155.1. NCBI lineage: Eukaryota > Metazoa > Chordata > Mammalia > Macroscelidea > Macroscelididae > Elephantulus > Elephantulus edwardii. The sequence continues at coordinate 5,489,058 of NW_006399753.1, read as the reverse complement.
TCTTGGTCGCCCATGGGATGTTCGGTGCTCTTCTTCAACACCACAGCTCAAAGGAATCAATTCATCTCCTGTTGTCCTTATTCATTGTCCAGCTTTCAGATGCAGAGTAAGTGATTGTAAAGACCACTGTCTAAATTAGGAACACTTTGGTCTTCAAAGTGACATCACTGCTGCTCAGTAATTTGGAGAGGTTCCTGACAGCTGACTTTCCCAATGCAATCTGTCTCCTGATCTCTTGACTGATGATACCAAATGTGTTGATTCTGATTCTAAGTAAGATCAAATCACGGGCGATTTCAGTCTTATCTCCATCTGTTACAATATTTCTCATCAATCCATTGGTGAGGATTTTTGTTTTCTTGATGTTGAGGTACAATCCATGTAGGGTGTAGTTTTTCCTCTTCTGTGGTAAGCATTTCAAGTCCGCTTCACTTTGAGTGAGCAAGGTTACGTCAGCGGCATAACAGGAGGTTGTTGGTGAGTCTTTCTTTGATCCTGATACCACATTCTTCTCCATAAAGTCCAGCTTCTTGAATGATTGGCTCAGCGTGCAGATTGAAGAGACGTGGAGAAAGGAGACACTCTGGCGTACACCTTTCTTAATTGTGAACCCAGCACTACTCCTTTACTCTGTTCAGACAGCAGCTTTTTTCAGTCTAATTGTAGGCTGAACATGAGCATAATTAAATGTTCTGAGATTCCTGTTCAGGATCTATATATGTATGCTTGACTGACATCCACACATAGATCTGTAAATACGCCGTATCATTTACCCAGCAGTCCCATGATATTCTACCACTTGATAGAACTCAGCTCAGATGATCTTCTTCGCAACATACCCAAGTAGATACAATTCACCCTCCACATTTCCATGGCTCCCCTTTCCATTCTGTCACTTTGTTTCTCTGTGTCTCTTTCTCTTTCTCTGATTTGTACTTCGTGTAGGTACTCTGCTTCCTGTAACTGCACGCCTCTCCCACAATGATTTGAGATTTAGTAATGTGTTTAACTCTCACTAGGGTTAGTGTTTTCTAGGGTCATTATAATGCAATATTTACGTACTTTTTAAAACCAGGAACTCAGTATCAATACATCGTTTAACCAAAGATGAAGGAGAGGATGCAAGGGCAAAGGGGTCTTTGAATGAAGGAGATGATAAAACAAGAACCAGGACAACTATAATGAAACGCTTCTGCCCCAGTGCATCCTTACCTTACACCATCCACTTAAAGCCCCAAAGCAGCGCAGAATCTGATGTATGCTAGTCCTCTACGGATGACTTCCTAAAGCCTTCAGGTGACACTATCTGGGATGCCAAAGAATGGCTTGCCTAATCAAAAGAGACATCTTATATTAGAATTAATGAGTTAGCAAGCAGGATAGAAGGTTCTACATAAATTCTCCTCTCTCCTCTTAGCCACTGGAGAGGCATCCTTAATTTCAGGGTTAAAAATTTATGAGTTTAATACCTGGTCCATTGATAATCGTTAAGCACTGTGGATATCTAACATCATTCTCTGATACCAAACATTTAGTTAAAAACACAAAACTGTCTACCACACCATTTTTATTCTTTTGGAATCAAAGAATTCATAGCTGGTAAGAGAAGTGGATTTGCTCCATTTATCATATTAGAGTCATATAATAAATTAGTACTTCTCATTTTCTTTTGTTATCACCACACTAATGCTAGAACCAACTAGTTCTTCCTCATCTCCTTGAACGCAGGACTTAGAATTGGCCTCTTGTGATGTTCATTATCTGCCGCTGTATTACTCTGGGTTCAGGAAGGGCAGAGGAAACATTGAGTTTGAAGTGACGGCCATCACTAGGCCACTACAAGAGTGATTGTTCTGCTGGACTCACTGGGTGTTACGATGGTGTTACAAATGATGAGGGCAATCATGGTGTCCTCCACTTCTGTTAGCGTCAGCTAGGAAGGCATGCTCTACTGTGGAGTTGGTGTCCATAAACATCGATCACTTTAGAGACTCCATAGGACTGTCCTGGTCTTTCCTATAGTGTCATAATATGTTGGAATCCACTCAGTTACCAGTTTAATTTGGTTTGTCTTGTTAGATGTGTCATGCCTTCTTAACCATTTAGCATGAAAAGTTTTATTGTTGTCATTTTGCAGATGAAGAGAAAAGGTCAGATATATTTAGTACCTTGTAAAATCATTCAGCTAATCAGAGGAGAGGCTAGGATTTTTGTTGGGGATTAGAGACTTCAACATTCTTGCTCTCAGGTTTACAAAGCCTTTTTAATCTATACAATTCCATGTTCACAAGTTCCCTGCATTGGTGGACACTCATTTCTGAGCTGACAGTGAAGTAACTAAAAAAAATTCACCGTTCTAAAAAATTCCATTCTAAAGTTTGCCTTACCAATCTCTATTAACCAAACATAGTAAATGTGTCCACCGACAAAGAGTTTTACACAAAGAAGGATTTAATATAACAGGAATTTGTGTAGTATAACTCACAGAAATTTCTGAATGAGAAATAAGAATTCTGAAAGGGAATAAGATAGAATCAAACTTTTTAAATTTTTTTTATTATTAATGATTTTTAATGCAACATATATATTTTTACAGCATATTCTTTCTATTTAATTTTTCCCCATTCATTCATTGATGCATATTTTCCTCCCTGCCCACCCTTTCCCAGTTCATTTTTCTCTTTAAAAAGAAAAAAATTTTTTTATTGTGTTACAATCCCCATCTCAAGTTCACAGTCCACTTTACTATGCATTTCTTTTTCTGTAATCTTGTGATGAGAAGAAGACCTAATCCTATATTCCTTTTAAACAGTTCTCTCCCTCATCTGTTTCATTGCAGTATATATTATTTATCCTCTCTTTTCTTAGATTCCCCCCCAAACCCTGATGTCAGACCCCTATTACAAAAGTGGCACTATGCAGTATTTGTTCTTTTGTGATTGAGCCAAATTTTTATCGTCATGTTACGTCTGGTGGCGAGCTGGGAAGTGCCAGGCTGGGTCAGCTGAAGCTTTTGATCCCTGTAGAGTAAAATGGCTGGAAGTTTTCCTTCCAGATTTCTTTGTAAGCTTGTAAAATTATCCACAACTCCATCAAAATAAGAACAATCACAAAAGATCATCTAATTTTTAATAAAACAAGAGGATGAGTCATGTCAGGTCTAACACTTCAGAAGTCATAGAGAACTTATAAATAAATCAATAGTTTGAATGTAGAAATCCACTGAAAATTTAAATTCCATCTTTTCTTGGGTCATTTCCTATAACTATGTTCACCTTTTAGTCTAGTCAAAGTCTCAGGCTGTCAGAATCGAACCCACTCTTCTTTGAACTCATAGAAATCTTTTTCCTATTGTTCTATCAGACATTCTTGAAGTTGTGAGAGTTTTAATATCTTGGTTTTATTTTATTAACTCCCATGAAGAAATCTGGTTCTTTTAACTTCAACAAAGGGCTCATATCTGCTGTTCATAAGGTCACTATGGACCATAGTTGACTCAAGAGTCAACAACAACAACAGAGAAATGAATAAAACTTAACAATATCAGACTGATATCTTATGCTTAAAAGCCCAGGGCCGCTCCATCGAGATGATGACTCTCTAGGAATGAAGAGTGTGATTGAAAGCATTATTTGAATGTAGACAGGAGGACAGTCAGTGCGGGTGGTAGCAGCAGGTAAACCCTCAGTAACACACAAGCAGATTGTAGTTCAAATCCATTCAGAGGCACATAGGAAGAAAAATCTGGCAATTTTCATCCAGATGATCACAGACTCTGAAACCCTTGGGTACAGTTCTACCATGAGGTATATGCGACCACCATGAACGTAGGTTGACCAACAGCAGCTGGTCAGGAAGAATAAGTGCAAAGAGGTTCTTACTTTGACCAGTTAAAAAACAAATCACTGGCAGCCAATGATGTGCCAGTTACATGCACCATAGTCAGCACCATAACCAAGAGTGAGCTCTCAATATTCTGTTGTGTGGGTGAGTCTACACCACCCCGAGTAGTGTAAAGCCTTAAGCACTGATTGAGTGCTGTGGAAAGAAGGGCAGTTTAAACACATCACTGGAGGGGGACATTGTCAACACTAGGCTATCAGATGAGATTTACACAACCCCTGAACACTATTCCTTCACCTCCTCCACCCTAGGGCTTCAAAGTCCTGCCTAGAGTGGCTGAAAATACTCAAGCATCATCCTGTCATACTCCACTCCCTCGGGTTCCTACATGGACTCCAGCTGTTTCTACCCTAGACACCCACCCCTGCACCTACCCCTCACACATGCTCTAAACAAACAAACAAACAAACAAAAACATGGCCTTCCTGCTGTTAGAAGAGTCTCCTGAAGAACCAGGAGGGCTCTTACATCATAAAGCAGAACCTATCAGCAAGCCAAAAAGGAACTCAATGAGAGCTCAAATACAGATTTATATTTGCTTTTTTAGATAGGCTTGTATTTTAAAATCTTTTTTTCATCACCACATACACTGGGTTTTCAATTGCACATTCTCCCCTTGTGATCTTTGGTTTAGCTAACAGTGTAAATAACAAAAGCAGCCCTGGTCGGAGAGTGGGCTATGTGCTGGACGAAAAGGTCACTCACTCATTCACTGCCGTCAAGTCAGCTGGTTCCAACTCATCGTAACTCTCCCCCAGACTTGGGAGGCTGTCTGTTTTAATCAGAGGAGACTGCTCATCATGCTTTCAACGAGTCACTGGTGGATTTGATCCAGACACTCGTGACCTTTGGCTTGGCCGGACAACTTGCTAAGGAGTGATTCTAATCCACCAGCCTGTCTTTGGGAGAAAGATGTGGCAGTCTGTTTCTGTAAAGATTCACAGTCTCCGGGACAATTCTGTTCTGCTCTGTAGGACTGATATAACTTTGAACGACTAACAGCAGTGGATTTTGGCATTGCGCATGGGTAACTGTTGCAGAGGTTGAAGAAGGCTTAGCCACGTCGTCTTTCTTCCTTCCACGCCAAGGATGCTGCAATCTTTTCCCAGAACCCTGGTGCACGCTTGCCCTGAGGACGCTCTCTTTATGCTCCGAAAGGCTCTGAGTACACCGCCAGGCTTGCATTTGTCCAGTGCCATGACAGCGGGTGGACTTGTCTCGTACTCAGTGATTTAGAGGGAAAGGCATGGGCACCATTATCTACAAAGCCTCTGAAGGATTATAATTAAGGATGACAGTGTTGAAAGGCGATTTCAGATTTTTCTCAAGAAACAAGGCTATAAATTGAGGCTGGAACAGGATTCTGGCCAATTGAACCTCCACGCAGGCACTCAGTCATAATTGGCATTGATTTAGCAGTCCACAGCTCATCTTCTGTGCCATAAATTGATTGGAAATGACAAGTGACTAAGATTAACACCTTTCAGGGACCACATGCTACCTAAATAAATAAATATCAGAAAAAAGATAAAATGCTCAATTGTATTTCAGTTCATACCTCTCTGTACTCCAGGAGAACTGCCCACAGAGCTGTAATTAGAAAATATTTCCCCAAGCAGTCATGTGATTTCTAGGAGTTTCCAGTAGGATTGATTTTAGGGTGGTACCACTTTGGTGGGGTTATTTCAACTCCTAGGAATTAACCCTTTAAACTCTGCATGGTATTTAAGGCTCCCAGCTGTCGGGTTCACTTGCTATGCAGGTGTAGAGTAATGGTTCAAGTAGAGGCTTTGGGTCGAGACAGCCTAGCTTCAAAACCTATCTGTGTTTCCTGAGAGTGAAGACTCAGGGTAAAGTTACTGAGTTCCTCATGGGACAGTGGTTATACATTTCCAGTAAAATCAATAATGAGACCTTGAGGAATATCTGTGTGCTACAAACATTAGCTATTACAACTGGTTACCTGGTTAGAGCTTTGAATGGTATAGACTGGGGGTGAAGGAATCATCGTTGATCTCCTAAGAATCAGTAAATTAAAGTTACTCATTTTTGAGTGGACACTACAGATCTTATTGTTATTACTAAGTGTCCTTGAGTCCGTTGTGGTCCACGGCGATGTTAATTAAGGACAGCAGGAGGACACACTGCCCATGGCCACATCATTCTCTCGACCTCACGTTCTGGGCTGCAGCCATGGTGGCAACTTACCTTTTTAAAGGTCTTGCTCTTTTTTCATATTCCTTCTATTTTACAATCCTGTGGTTCAACACTGAGAGCACATACAAAAAATGATGTGATTAAGCGATCTCTCCTTCCACCGAGACAGCCCTCTGACAGCCACTCTGAAAGTCCCGCCGCGTAAACCCACAGTCATCAAGTAGACTTCTATTCAGGGTGACCCTACAGGGCAGAGCAGACTGCCCCACGGGCTGTTCAAGCTTGTAATTTTGATAGACACAGACTGACTCATTTTTCTCCCTTAGAGAAGCTGATGGGTTTGAACTTCTATCCTTTTGGTTAGCAGCCAAGTGTTTTAACCTCTGTGCCACCATAGCTATCATTTGAGGATTTTCCATACAGTCCAATTATCCTTAAATTATTGACGTTATAGACATAAATACAAGGCATGAATATGCACACAGTATGATAGCAGGACCTATGAGTTGTAGTCGACTCAATGGCACAGAAGACGTGCCACGCTGGTATCACATTAAGGTAGCTGGCCGTTAATGATAAGGTGGTTGTTGTTGTTATGTGCCATCGAGTCGTTTGCAACTCATAGTGACCCTATGTACAACAGCCCTAAACCCTGCTCGATCCTGTGTCAATTGTATTGCCTCTGACACTCCCATCCCGATTACCCCAGGCACTGAATCAATCCACCTCATAGAGGGTCTTCCCCTCCTGCACTGTCCCTCCACCCTCCCAAGCATGATGTCCCTCTCCAAGGACCGGTCTC
>NW_006399753.1:5405916-5481411 GCF_000299155.1 Elephantulus edwardii | reverse complement strand
AGTCAGCCACAGTTTGTTATGATCCACACAGTCAAATGCCTTTGCATAATCAGACATTCTTCTGGTATTCCCTGCTTTCAGCTAAGATCAATCTGACATCAGCTACAATATCCCTAGTACCACGACCCCTTCTAAACCCAGCCTGGACTTCTGGCAGTTCTTAAAATCATCTGTGTAAGTGGGGTCTGTCACACGGAGTTGTCATGTGTTGAAATAGATTCATGCACCGAGTTGTTAAAAATCAGTATTATGAGTGGAGGCATCACTAGTTGTTCTAGAACTGCCCCTTGTTAACTGTGGTACTGGCCTTAGGCTTCTTGTCCAGCCTGCATGTGGCATTCTGCAGCTGTGGACCCCAAGTCCAAGAGCTTTTCCTGAGACATGGGGTCATCTTCTCCTTCAGGTACTTTGTACTCAGGCCTTGGTAACCTCCATGTAATATTTATTGAATAGATGAGTGCCTTCACATTAAATTGCTTCTCCAATACTCTCTAAACCTCAGTTCTTTATTCACCCGAGCAATGGCATTGTCATCTTGTAAAATATGCCCATCTCTTCCTTTCCAAGACCTGGCGCCTAATACCAAACTGATTTATGCAGAAACAGACTTTTGTATATTCTGTGAATAATGGTGTGTACAATTATTAAGCTTTGGATATTTCAACCTTTGGGAGTGATTGATTTTTCTGGCCGTTTTCATCTGAGTTGGTTTTGGTCTGATCTGTGATGCAAATGGACTGGGATCTGACAGCTTATTAATCCACACGGCCCACCGTTCCCAGGGGCTGCATAATTCCTTCAGCCAAAGACCAAAACAAGTCTCTGGTGTTTTCACTACTAAATTACTTAACAGAAGGTCACAAAGAAAGCAGGACGGGGTTAAATGATGTTTATTATGGAGTGCATGGAGTCAGGTCCACTCGAGTGTGACTTTCATTTGTAGCAATGACGAACATAATGGCATAATGAAAGGCAGGTCACCATCTCTGCAGGGAGAATTGTCAGGAGCTGAGATGCTGCTCTTGCTGTTGAACCGCTGAGCGCCTGCGGACTCATGGCGCCTCCAGGTGACAGTGTCAGGACACTGGACTGCTAGGCTGTCATCCTTACGGGAGCAAATCACCACGTCTCTCCCCCTTGGAGCCACAGGGTGCATTCGATCCACCTTTCAGTTAGCAGCCAAGGACTTAACGGTTGAGCCACCAAGGCTCCTATCAGGGGAGAAGGCATAGGAATCTCCCTCCGTGAGGAAGAGCTCTGGGAAGAGCTGGGGTTGCGAGCCTAGGCCTTACGTCGGAGGGAGGGAGGGACGGACGTAGCTCAGCCCGCTGGTGCTGGAGTGCACTTGATAACCTGAGGGGGAAATTAGCTCTAATACACTGGAGCCTCAACAATCAGCTGCATTTTCTGCTCTTTGCTGAGTGCTATTCATTACCTTACATTATGCTTTTGAAAAATGGAATTTTACTTAGATAAAATATGATTACAAACCCTTCTATGGTTCTTTTGCAATTTCAAGCTTATCTACTTTTCTGTTTAGCTATCCAGAGCACACTGATTTTTGGCTTTTATTACTCACAAGACCTTGTACATACATACATTTTTCTATGTGCTTTCAAAATTGCAGTAAATATACTTAATGTAGCCTTATCTACAATTTTTTTTTCTTACAAATATCTGGAAATATTTTGAAAAGTAGCTTATTTCCATATATGTGATTGTATATACTCCTATATTTAATATATGTTATTGTTGCTGTTTTCTTTCCATTCAATTCCAACTCATAGTTTCTGGGGCTGCAGATCCCTTTCCTACCTCTCCCAGAATGGCTGCTGAAAGAATCCAATCACAGGAAGCAGCAGCTGTGCTTTTTCTCTCTGTCAAGGATGTGAAACTACCCTACGCCTTTTCCAGAAATAGTTCTCTGAGACCCTAGCCCACTTCCCTATCTTTTAAAAAACACCTGTGAGCATCCGCTTCCCCAAGTTCCTTGTAAGAGAATAAAAAACCCCTCTCTAACTTTTAGTGGGGGCTGGTTTTCTGGGTTCTGTCCTTCCTCGGTGACCTTACAATAGTAATCTTAAAAGGTCAAAGTAGAATCAATGTGATTAAGCTGCTGACAAAAAAGGTGGACGGTTCAAATCTACCTACTGGAGTCATAGAATGGCTTAGGGTCTAGTTTTAAAAAAATTAGCCATTGAAGCCTCTACTTCTCACTTACACTTGGACTGAGTCACATGAGGCTTCATGAGTCAGAGTGGAATCCATAACAACTGGTCATGAATAAGTGCCCAAACCTGCACACACATGTGGGTGCATACACACACACACACACACACACACACACACACACACATACACACACACTTTAAGACGTAGTAAATGTATCAGTCATCATTTGCATAAAATGTCATGGGACTCTGAAAGAGAGGGGAATGATATCTCTGTCCTAGTTTAAATCTTTCCTCATTGAAAGAAAAAACAGCTCTAAAGCCACTTAACTTTTCAAAGACGGATGGGAAAAGTGAAAATAAGTAACCAAACAAGCGTAAAAAGAATGAGTCCCTAGTGCCAGTAACGTGAACCATTCTAATAGGAAGATGCTAGCAGACAGAAAGGTCACGTGGCAGTGTTGGCATAGTTGCTGGGAAGGGAACTGGCCTGTTGCTAGAACATCAGCATGGCTGGAAATTCAAACAGGAGAGGGAGAGGGAGAGGGAGAGGGAGAGGGAGAGGCCGTCAGGGTCCTGAGTGATCGGGTTGTCTTAGGGCTGGAAGATATTGTCACTGCCATGCCTCCTGTGGTTTTTTAATTATATTTCTTCTCAGTAATTGTAGAGTTTTGAGCCGGGAATTAGCTGACTTGATTTATAATTTAGAATGACTCTCCTGGCTTTTCTAGGAGACATGATTGCAGGAGATTGCTAGGCTCCGGAGAGCCTGAAAGGCACTCAGGATCGAGAAGAGAGGGGGTGTTTGGGGCATTAGGACAGGAGGAGACCACGGCAGGAACTGACTGGATACAGGTTCTGAAGAAGACTCGGAGATGGATTTCATGGAGGTGGAGGAAGAGATGGGAGAAAGGCAGGTCCCGATGGGGGGTCATCTGTTACTAAGATGGAGACTCATCAATAGCCTTTTTTTCTATCTGAATAAACTCTTAAAAATAATGCTCTTCTTTCAATTTTTCGTAGGCATTTTGTTGTAAACATTACTTAGAGTTGACCGTCATCAATTTATTACAATATTTAGTTATAGTGTGTTATCTTTCCCTGCGTCATCTTGTTAATATTTGATTCTACCTCTGCATGGACCTTTCCCGAGCCTCTTCCTGTCGTGACCATACACCATAATAGTCATGCTGTGACTGCGTATGTCACAAACACTAATTGTTCTAGATCCACCCATATTGTTCACTATTTCACAAGGTCTTGATATATTTTTAATATTTCACAGGACTCCATTATGGGGATGCCCCACCGTTTCTTTGGTCATTTACTCAAAAATGGACACTGTGGGTTTTTTTTTTCTCTGAATATCTACTATTGTCATTCATGATGCAGCAAACATGGTTATGTATATGTGTGTTATATTACAACTCTTGGGTGGTTTGTTTTTTTTTTGAGATGTACACATCTATAAATGTACAGAAATGATGTTAAAGAACAGAGTTCAGGTCTTTTGTGCAAAGCTTACTCTGAGTCGTATTCAACGTGGAGACACTTAACCACTGCTAAATGAGACGAGTGCTGTTATATCTGGAGGAACACTCTTCCAGTTTGTACATCACTCTTTGTCAACGTGCAGTATGAAATAACCTGGGTTTGTGGTGATGCCAAAACTTGTGCCATTGGGGTATCAAATACCAGAGTGGTTTTCCAATGTGGACAGTGTTTGGTGGAGCTCCCAATTGTAAAACAGGTTTGGAAGCATGAGTGGCATCCACTTCCTCAACCACATGCCTCTGGAAACTCTATGAACTTGGAGAAATGACAATAGTTATGGAAAGGCATTAGGTCTTTTGTTCGTAGAGTCGCTATGAGTCATACTCAACTCAACAGCAATCAATCACAACAACAACACTTACTAGTGGCCTTGCTGGATCAAATGGTATTTCTACTATCAACTTTCATTGAAAGGCTCAAGAAAAGTGTGATTGGAGCACAAGTGAATAAAACAACAGAAAGTCATTCTGGCACTGGTATTTAATAAATCACTCTTATTATCACATAATCATAATAATTTTGCTGCAGTGAAATGAATTTCTGATGCTGTTACATTTACCTGAAGCTCTACAGCTTAAATGCATTTATGCTAACAGCAATGGACTCCTTCTTTTCACTAACATGTGCTTTTTTTTAAAGGGAAACTCTACTTCCACATGGGGAAAACACAAAGCAGGGTAATGTTATCTGCTGACAAATATACTTTGCTATAATCAGAAGAAATTTCAAAAAGAATTATAAAAAAAAATTTCCTAATGTATTATTAAAAATGTGTTTGGTTATTCATGTCCCTGTGCACTCCCCATGTACCTGCCCAACATCACTGGTCAAGAACAGCACTTCAAACCCCTTCTTCTAGTTTAGTTTGATCTCTTACTTACATCTCTGCCCCTGATATACTTAATTAGAATCTGCATTTTAATATGATCTCCAAGTGATTTTTTAATTGATATTTTATTGTAAATTTATAAAGAACTTGGATTTTCGTTCATTCATTGTTGCACATTTTCCTCCCTGCCCACTCCTCTAATTCACTTTTTTCTTGGGGAAAAAAGTTCTTTCATTGTTTTACATTGTTGCACAGTCATCCTCCCCTCGAAGACCACTTTACTCCGGCCTCTTTTCATACCAATAATACCTAATCATATGTTCCTTTTATACAGTTTTCTCCCTCATCTTTTTCAATGCTGTGTACATTATTTATGCCCTCTTTTCTTAGTTTTACCCCAAACCCCCTGTTTTATAATAGTGGCACTATGCAGTATTTGTATTTTTGTGACTGAGATATTCCACTCAGCATAATGTCCTCCATGGTCACCCATTTTGTATAATATTTCATAAGTTCTTTGTTTTTTTGGTGCTGTGTAATATTGCATTGTGTGAATATACTACAGCTTCTCTATCCATTTGTTTATTGACGAGCACTTGGGTTGTTTCCAACTCTTTGCTTTTGTGAACAAAGCAGGAATAAACATGGGTGTGCATATATCTGCTTGGGTGGCAGTTCTGGTTTCTTTAGGGTATACTCTCAGTAGTGGAATTGCTGGGTCAAATGGTATCTCTATTTCCAACTTTTTGAGAAAGTGGCATACTGCCTTCCATAGTGGTTGCACCATTTTACACTCCCACCAACAGTGAATAAGAGTTCCAGTTTCTCAACAACCTCACCAGCACTTGTTGTTTGCTGCTCTGTTGAACTTTGCTGCTCTTACTGGGGTGAGATGATATCTCATAGTTGTTTTGATTTGGATGTCTCGTAGAGGTAGGGATTTTGAACATTTCTTTATGTGTTTGTCTGCCATCTGAATGTCTGCTTGGGTGGAGTGTCTGTTAATATCTTGTGACCATTTTGCAATTGGGTTGTTTACCTGTATCTTATTGTAGTGTTCGAGTATTCTATAAATTCTAGATAGAAGTTCCTTATCAAACATGTCTTTACCAAATACTTTTTTCTCCAGTCTGTGGTTTTCCTTTTTACCCTGCTGGAGAAGTTTTTGGATGTGCATAGGGATTTGTTTCTTAGAAGGTCTCATTGATCTACTTTATCCTCTCCTGGTTGTAGGTTTTTCAGGATGCTTGGAAGACTGTTCATGTTGTGGATTAGGGCTTCTAGAGTTCTTAGCTTTTTATCTAATGAAGTTTATAGTCCTTGGTTTTAGTCCTAGGCCCTTGATCCACTTTAAGTTGGTTTTTGTGTATGATGTGAGGTGTGGGTCTTGCTTGAGTTTTCTGCAGATAGTTTTCCAATTTTGTCAGCACCATTTGTGATCCAGAAATTCTACTACTGGGAATATATCCTAACAAAACCAAAACTGCCACACAAACGGATATATGTACACCTACGTTTATCACAGCTTTGTTCACAAAAGCAAAGAGTTGGAAACAACCCAAGTGCCCATCAACAAACAAATGGGTAGAGAAGCTGTAGTATATTCACACAATAGATACTACACAGCATTGAAATACAAGAAATTAATGAAATACTATATAAAATGGGTGACCCTAGAGGACATTATGTTAAGTGAAATATCTCAGTCACAAAAGGACAAATACTGCACAATGCCACTGCTATAAAACAGGACTGACATCGGGTATGGACAGAAACTAAGAAAAAAGGGGATAAATAATGTGCACTGCATTGATACAGATGAGGGAGAGAACTATTTAAAAGGGATATATGATTAGGTATTATTTGCATGGCATGAGTCCAGAATAAAAGCTTCATAGTAGAGTGACTTGGGAAGGGGAGATTGTATAACAATGAAAGATTTCTTTTTTTTTTTTCAAAGAAAAAATCGAACTGGGGAGAAGGGTGGGCAGGGAAGAAAATGTGCAACAATGAAAGAATGAAAAATGTAAAAACATTTAAAAAACCCCACTAAAAATACGCTGTTTAGTTACTGTTTTCTTTCCTTTTATAAAATCATAAACACTCCTATGTAATATTAGCTCAATTCCAACCAAAATGGGTGTATGTGTGTTTTTAAAGAATGAACACTGCTCTATTTTTGTACTAGCAAAGTCACCTTTTTTACAGCCACCACTAATGTATAACATGTAATAATACTTTGTCATGAGCAGAAATCTTATTTGCTGATTAAATGCAGCTATCAGTAAAAAAATAAAACAATTGAGCTTAAACAAGGTAGTGATTGTGTGTATGGTATATTTTGACCATTTTGATCTATTGTACACAGAGTCATTGAGTCAATTTGATGGTGCCTATTAACAATGACAAACCTTCGATAGATTATTTTGGACTATAATCTATGCAGGAGCAAGGCACCAGGTTTTATCTCCCACTGGTCAGCTGTTGGATTCAAACTAACAACCTTTAGTTTCTCAGCTGACTGTTTCTCAAACACGCTATTTCTTAATGGGCTATTCAAACGTACCTGTTGGTGGTGTCTCCTGTTCTAATACAACTCTTGATTGTAATATTATTTTTCTCAGTACTTCTTGGGAAAGAGGACATTCAAAACTATATCAATTATAGATCATTATCCCTGTCTTAAGTTAATTTTAGGAGAAAGCCAACTTAAGCTACGCAAAACCTCCTATGAGTATGAAATAGTTAATTCCCCAAGCTCCCTCGAAGCTCACAGGAAATGAATTCACTTCTGGAATGAATCCAGCTCATTTGTTCTCTTACTCAAGATTCATTCATTGGCCTCAGGCTTTTGGTTACTAGTGAAAAAGAAATATAAAACATTTAAATTCAATGTGGAAGTTAAATAAGAAAGCAGGGATGATTCCCAGTAGGTAAATCACTGACAAAATAGGTTCCTGTACCATTTACTGAAGACTGACATTGAAGCTCCAGGGAGCAGAGAGGTGAAGGTTATTTAGAGAAAAACATAAACCATTTGGAATTGTGCTGTGTGCTGGGTCAGACTTTCAAAAGAACAGTATTGGTGAATTCAAAATAAGCACTGCCTATTCACGACCTATGAGTGGAGACACTGAGTTATCTTACGGATTTCCCTCTAAAAACACAAACCTTTGCTTATAAAGAGCGTGTCTGCAAAAATACTACCCTGAGGTTTCTTCCCATCATTCATCCAACTGTCCTGTCTTATATCAAGCATGCTGTTATTGATGTTGTCAAGTGCTGTTGAGGCGCAGGCGACTCATAGTGACCCTATGAAGGAGAGTTCTCAATACTTGGGTGCCTTTGATCCTCTATCCAGGTTCATAGGATTTCTGGAGGCCTTTTAATTTCCTGGCTACTGGTGCCAAGACTGTTGACCGTGGAGCCAAGCAAACTAAAGCTGTGTACAATCTCAATCTCTTCACCATCCATCCTGATGCTGCCAATTGGTCCAGTGGTGAGAATCTTTGTCTTCTTGACATTGAGCCTCAATCCATATTGTAGGCTGCAGTCCTTGACACTCTGCAGCTGGCACTTCAGGTCCTCTTCAGTTTCTGCAAACAGGGTTGTGTCATCCGCATAACGCAGATTGTTGATAAATCGTCCACCAATCTTGACCCCACATTTCTCCTCATAGAGCCCAGCCTCCCGGATAATCTGTTCTGCATATAGGTTGAAAAGGTATGGAGATAGGATGCATCCCTGGCGTATGCCCTTCCCAATTTTGAACCATGCAGTGTTCCTTTGCTCTGTTCTGATGACTGCCTCCTGGTCCAAGTATAAGTTTCACATTAGAACGATCAAGTGTTCTGGGATTCCCATTCTTCTCAGAGTCAGCCATAGTTTGTTATGATCTACACAGTCAAATGCCTTTACATAGTCAATGAAATACAGATAGACATTCCTCTGGTATTCCCTGTTTTCAGCCAAGATCCATCTAACATCAGCTACAATATCTCTATTACCACGACCCCTTCTAAACCCAGCCTGGACTTCTGGTAGTTCTCTGTTGATGTGCTGTTCCAGTCGTTTTTGGATAATCTTCAGTAAAATCTTGCTTGTATGTGAAATCAGTGAGATTGTTCTGTAGTTTCCACATTCTGTTGGGTCACCTTTCTTTGGGATAGGAACAAATATTGATCTCTTCCAGTCAGTTGGTCAAGTGGTCGTTCTCCAGATTTCTTGGCACAACTTGGTGAGCACGTCCAGGGCAGCATCTGTTAACTGAAACATGTCAATTGGTATACAATCTATTCCTGGTGCCTTATTTTTTGCCATTTCCTTCCTTCTTTCATCACCATAGGCTCTTGCTCATATGTTGTTTCATGAAATTCTTCTGTGTCTTCCAATTCCTTTCAACACAGTGACTCAGTATATTCCTTCCATCTTCTTTTAATACTTCCTGGATCATTTAACATTCTTCCGAAAGCATCCTTGATTATAGCAACTCGAGGTTTGAATTTGTTCTTCAGTTCCTTGAGCTTAAGATCACCATAGTTCCCTTATTTCAAACTTTTTAACAATGCTATTGTGCACTTGCTGGAGCTGGAGCGTCAGAAGCTGGAGGCGTGTCAGAAGCTATTGCTGGGGTCACTTCTGTGTTGCCTGGCCTCGGCTTGAACCCACGGGGCTTCTGGTTCTGCCAGTAGCAGTGTGTCCCTCCGTCTCCCCTTTGCTCCTCCCAGCCGGTTTTAGCTCTGCCTTGGGCCTTCGTACCTGGAGGCGTGTCAGAAGCTATTGCTGTGGTCACAGCAAATGATTGGAAAAACCAATGCCTGAATCAAGCACCTTCATCTTCAAACAGACATCATCATTCCTTAGTACTTTAAAGAGATTCCCCAGCCTTGCCTAATGTAATACATCTCCTTATCTCCTGACTGCTGGTACCAAGGGTTTTGATTGTGTCCCCAAATAAGATGAAATTGTTAATGTCAATCTTTCCCCCATCTAACATGATATTGTTTATTAGTTTAATGATGAGGAATTTTGTCTTCTTGATATTGAGTTGGAATCAATATTTAAGGCTGTAGTCTTTGGTCTTCTGCAGCACGTGTTTCAAGTCTTCCTCACTGCAGCGAGCAAGGCTGTGTGACCTGTGTAACACAGGCTGTCTATGAGCCTTGTTCTGATCCTGATGTCACATTCTTCTTCATAGAAAATGAATATTTCACCTGCTTGACTTCTTGCAGTGTTTGCTTGACTGTGGTGGTCTGGAACTGAACCTTTAATGTCTCTGAGGTTTGCCTCTAGTCGTTACTGAGCAGAGTGCTTCATCCCCCTGCCCTAGGTCAGCTGGAAGCTTCAAAACATGGCCTTCTGGGTTAGCAGCCCAGATTTGACCACACTGTCTTCAGAGCACTTTTACTGCAATGATGAACTCTCTGGGAGGGTAACCAGAAAACGCAGCAATATTTATCTTCAGCAATAGGGGAATTATCTGGCTAGAATCTACTGCTCTGTGGTTTTTGGAGTTTTATTTATTTGCTTGTTTGCTTTATTCAGGTAAGTTTCACAAATCATATTAGTTTTTCATCAAATCCTTCATAGACTTGCTTTTAGAGTTTTGGTAGACAAATCTGATTATTATCTTGCTGTATAGTGCTGTATTCCTTCAGGGCTGCCTCTCTTGGGCCATGGGCTTTTGGGCAGTTATTAGCATGTTTATTTCTCATTTGCATCCTTAAAATGTTGTTATTAAGTATCAAGTTGACCATGACTCGTAGGAAACCGATGAACAACAGAGGGAAGTCTGTTGTAGCAGTCAGTGCGTCAATCCATCTCTTTGGGGTTTTCTCTTTCCCTTATCCTCTGCTTTTCTAAGCATTCACATCTCTGAGATCTACAAATTCTTAAAGTAATATAGACATTCAAATGTGAATGATACAAAAGAGCATAGCATGTCCCAAATAGGCTGTGATCTGTTGTGGAATATTATTTTATTAATCCTTTCAACTCATATTTGTTGAATATCTGCTATTTCCCAGACACTGTAAAAAAACTGTCAATAAGACATCCTTCCTGGCTTCTGTGTGTGGAATCTAGAGGTGCCTCCATGAACTTGTGAATAACTCACAATTTCATGTGACATGAACCATCGCAAGCATGTGCAAGGTGCTGGAGTCGAACAGGTGGAGGAAGACTTCAGAGCACTGCATTCTGAAGGAGGGACCTGGAGTTCAAAGTGGGAGGTAATTTGAGAGGGGCACTGATGTTCAAAACAGAGCCAAGTAAGAGAGCAGGGACTTGGCGTGCCACATCCGTGTAGATGATGCTAAATGAAAAAAAAAAAACAAGAATGAAAACAAATAGAAAATTGAAGATATCGCTTGCATTTATATAATTTTGAACAATAAAATACCACCTTCCAAACTCTGTCTTAAATGTCACCACAATAATAATTCCTCATAACTTCCTTAGGGTTGCTGGCACTTCTATGACTTGGCCAGCAGATCCCCCTATATCTCTTACTAGACACCACACAACTAGAGTTGTTGTTGTTAGACACCGTCTAGTTACCTCCCAGTCATAACAACTCTATCTATAGCCAGACGAAACACCGACTCATCTTGCACCATCTCACAGTCATTGCGACTTAAGCCCATTGTCACAGTCACTGTTTCCTTTGGGATCTTTCTTTTTTTTCTCTGACCTTGAACTTTAAAAGCATGATGTATTTCTCCAGGGAATGAGCTCATGTTTTATGTGTTTTCCTAATTCTTAGGGCAACTGTGCAAAAGAAAACCTATTAACTCAGTTTTCTGAACCAAGAGTACTTGCTTAGCCTAGGAAAGTGGCCTGAGTAAAATGCGTACTTGTAGGTAACAGGTTCTGTGTTTGTTTGACAGGCTTTAGTATTAAGTTAGCTGACTTCAGGAAGGAATCCGAGAGAATGAGAGAAAGCTTAACACAGCTTTATTAAAGGGGGTGGGAGAATAGGGGAGCTCCCAGGAGAGGTTCCTCATTCTGGAGATGCAGAATGAGGAAGGCACACTGTGAACCTATTGAGGAGGGGTTTTATAACAGAGTCTTTAGGGAGGGACACTCCATTGTGATTTATGGTTCATCCATTAGTTCAGACAGGCAAGGCTGATTGCTCTTCTTATCAGCGTTTGAATTCTTCACTCTCCCTCTCTCCCCACTCCACCTCACATTTAGGTTTCACTCTTTGTGTTTATGTGTCTCTGCTGCGGTCAGGAGTGAGCTCTGGCAGTGTTGTCCACAGAGAAGCATGCTACTAACCGAAAGGCAAGGCCCCTCTGGCAATTTGAACCTCCTAGTCATTCTGAGGGCAGTAGTAGATGGGCAGTCAGTCTCCTGTGTGTTTCACAGCCACCAACAACCCACTGGAAGGTCAGCTATGATTGAGTAGAGGCTTGAGGGCAATGAGAAGGAGGAGGAGTATTGTCAGTAAGGAGTCCTGGAGGCAGAGCGCTTAAGGGCTCAACAGCTACCAGAAGAGTCCACAGCTACTACCCAGCAGCTCTCCATGGATGATGAGACATTCAGGGTCCCCCAAACTAAAGGAAGTGCTCTCACCCCTAAATAGTCCTCAGGATTAACAGTTCTTTTCAGGCTATGTTTCAGGCAATGAAATTAATCTGATGGTTAAAACTCAATCAAATCCTATCACATTCCTGAGTTAGAGGGTAGATAGCTAATGTTAGGATAAACGGATTTGACTGAACATTTGGGAATTGGTTGCCAATCCCCTAAGGGACTCTGTACATGTTTAGAAGCTCTACAGCCCCGCATGTCTGAGAAGGGAGATTTCAGCAGCTGTCCCTCTGCCCTTTGGCCTCTCCTCCATCATTCTTTTTTTGTCTGCCAAAGATATCCAGTTGATTACCTTTTTTGTCTCCTTTCTCAAAGCCAAAGCTGAGAACAAAGTCATTGCACATTCACGATGAATGTGAAAACCTGTGATCAAGTTAAAGTAATTGTAGCTTTTCATTCCCTGGCAAACAAGCTATAAAGAAACAAGAGGAAATTCCATGTCAGTTCTAAACAGCTTTTCTCTGTGTCCTTAAAACATTTATCAATGTTTAATTTTTGTAGTGCCACATAGTCATGAAAGGTACTGCATATAATTATGGAGAGAGAAGGAACGCTAAGAGAAGCAGAAAAAAATCATGCCCAAGAGGATGTCAACAGATACCAACAATGAATTAATTCCCCCAGCCAAAATTACCAGAAAATACATAGCTGTTACAAACAAGACTGGTATCCAACTGGCTAGAAGTTGTCACTGTCAGGAATGAAAGTAATTATTTGGTTGAACTCATTGACAATAGACACTAGGATAAATGCCATTGACTTCTACAACAGAATAGTCTCATGGACTGAAAGTAGTTTATCAATGAGAGGCATTGAAAGGTGTATAAACAGTCTCCAAACAGCCAGGTCAAGGGATTATGCAGCTCAGTTAGACACTGTGCATTTTACTGTCGTAAAGCACATTCATCTAGAGCGCAGCTGAAAGTGAAGCAGAGAATTGGAGTAGCAGCTTTTGGGGAAATTTTTGTTGTTAGATCCCCTCTCATGGACACCCCACGTACAACAAACAGAATGGTCTGCACAATGTGGGCTACATTGAATTCTTCCTTGTTAGAGGGAATATGCCAATCTGTCATGTTAAGAAGCTCTGGTGGCCTAGTGGCAAGATGCTGCACTACAGTGCCCAACACAGGTGGTTCAAGGCCACTAGCTGCTGCACAGGAGAAGGATGGACAATTTCCTCCGGTGTTATTAACTGCCTCTGAAAGCCCACTGGAATGTCAGCTCTGGCTCTGCGGTACAGAACGACAACAACAACATCATGTTGACAGCCTTCTTTTTTTCGGGCCCTCATCAGATAATGTTCTCCTACTATCCATAAGGTTTTCACTGGGCAATTACTTTAAAAGTAGATCAACAAAACCATGTTCCTAGTTGGTCTTAATCTGAAAGCTACACTGAAATCTGCTTACCAAGATGGTGTTTGAAAGAGCTAAACCATAGCTTTCAGTATCATAGCAACATACAAGTCAACACAGTATAACAGCTGTACTGATGGTGTGGGGAGAAAAGGAATGTATGCCCCGACAGGCTATTCAAATCGTGAAATCACAAGTCAATCGAAACCAGCCTAGGACTTTCCTCATTGATGCTCAGCTACTCTATTACAGAACAAAAAGGAAGTAAGGCTCTTTTTATTCAGAAGTATTGTTGTTGTTATGTGCTGTCGAGTCATTTGCAACTCATAGCGACCTTATTCACAACAGCCCTAAACCCTGCTCTATCCTGTGCCAACCGCACTGCCTCTGACACACCCATCCCGATTGCCCCAGTCACCGAATCAATCCATTTCATAGAGGGTCTTCCCCTCCTGCGCTGTCCCTCCACCCTCCCAAGCATGATGTCCCTCTCCAAGGACCAGTCCCTCCTGGCAATGTGTCCAAAGTATGTCAGACGAAGCCCCAGAATCTTTGCCTCCAAGGAGTAGCTTGGTTTAATCCTCTCCAAGATGAATCTGTTTGTTTTCCTGGCAGTCCATGGTACATTCAGTACTCTTCTCCAGCACCACAGCTCAAAAGCATCCACTCTCCTTCTGTCCTCCCTAGTCATTGTCCAACTCTCTGATGCATAACAAGTGATTGCAAAGACCATGGCCTGTATCAGACACACCTTAGTCTCCAGAGAGACACTGTTGCTCCTGAGTACTTTAGAGAGGTCCCTAACAGCAGACTTTCCCATCGCGATACACTTTTTGATTTCCTGACTGCTGGTGCCAAGAGTGTTGCCTGTGGAGCCGAGCAAACTGAAGCTGTGAACACTCTCAATCTCTTCGTCATCCATCCTGATGCTGCCAATTGGTCCATTGGCGAGAATCTTTGTCTTCTTGACATTGAGCCTCAGTCCATACTGAAGGCTGCAGTCCTTGACCCTTCGCAGCAAGTGCATGAGGTCCTCCTCAGTTTCAGCAAGCAGGGTTGTGTCATCTGCATAACACAGATTATTAATAGGTCTTCCACCAATCCTGATGCCACAATTCTCCTCATACCAATTAAAAAAGAAAAAAATAAATGAAACTGAAAATAATCTCATTATCATCAGGTAGATTTCTTTTTTTTTTAAATCCAGTGACCCCGTGTGTTAAAGAGCGGAACTCTCTCATGGGATTTTCTTGGCTGACATGTTTATAAAAGTAGAGAGTCAGGTCTCCCTTCCACTGTACCACTGTACTGGGTGGAGTTGCCAACATTTTCCCTAAAAGTTCAATGCAAACAGCATGCATCACTCATAAAGCCTAATGTTATCCACACAAGGGTAATTGTAATAATGACCCTGGTACTAAAAACAGGCACAGACGAGAGAGAGAAAGTCTCACTAGTTTGGGGTTGACCAAAGTACTTAGAGAACTGAAATCCTTGAACAAGCAAATTAAAAGTGTAATTATGACCACATATTTTCAGCATGAATTTGCTTTTGAAAAAATGTGGTGCTTCTGAGTAGTTACAACAATCAAAATATGATTGTACTCAGTACAAAAGAGGAAAAGTGTCCAGTTCCCATTAGTAGCCCTGCAGTGTGAGAGCCTTGCAGTTCTCTGAATGGGCTCATTTCAGCATAATACGCTTGATTCTACTGCTGGCTTGCAGTCCTGCAGAGCTAATGGTCCACAGTCTTTACTCTCAGCACTTCATGTAGGCAGGACATCTCCCCAGCAGGCCTTGGGGGCAGACAAGACCTGTAACCTGTGTGTGCAGAGTCTCAGCACAGGATAGAGTTAGGGGACAAAGTTACAGTTAAGATATGGATGGATGGATGGATGGATGGATGGAGAGAGAGATACAGAGATAAGAGAGAGTATGTTCTGATTGTGTACAGTTAAGGGTGGAACTGGTAACTGAAAGGTTGCCTGACAACCTGTGGCTCCATAAGAAGAAAAGCCTGGCAATCTGTTTCTGTAAGGATTACCACACAGGAAACTCAATGGAGAAGTTCTACTGTGCCAAAAAGGGCCCCTTGGAATCAACATTGACTTCATGAACTCAGCAGAATGTAAATCAACATTGACTTCACAGAACTCAACAGAATATAAATAGATACAGGTATTGGTGTAAGTATATTGTGGTTACGTGCTCTTGAGTTGGAACTGATTCATAACTGCCTCTCCAGCAGGTTTTCAGAAGCTGTAAATCTCATGGGAGAAGGCTGCCTCAGAACCACTAACTCATTGCTGCCCCTCTAATGGGTTTTTGGAGGCAGTTAGTTAATCATACGGAAGGAGATGGCCCGACCTTCTTCGACAGGACTGTGCACTTGAAGCACAGCCTTTGCATTGGCATTAGAGCTCCTTACCAGTTAAGAGCTCCCTAATGCAAGTATGTTATTGTTATTGTTGTTACTTTTATTGTTATTGTTGTTGCTGTTATTGTTACTGTTATTGTTGTTGTTTGGTGCTTTTGAGTTGAGTACAACCCACAGTGACCCTACAAATAACACATCTGAACCGGGTCCTATCCTGTAGCATCTTCACAATCTCTAACATGCTTTAAAACTTGTGAGTCCTTGTGATGCTGAAAGCTATGCCACCAGTGTGCCAAATGTCAGAGGGTCACCCGTGGCAGACAGGTTTAAGTGGACATCACAGATTAAGACAGACTGGGAAGCAAGATTGGTCACCTACTTCTTTAACAGCAGGCCTCTGAAAACCCTGTGAACAATAGAGGAAGACAGAGAATAAAGAGAAGAGAAACATAATGCTTGGAAAGGTGGAGAATCGGTGAAAGAGAGGAAGACATCAGATGGATTGACATAGTAGCTGCAGTAATGGGCATAACAATGTCAAATGCAAGAACCAAATAAAGGTAGATTTATATTTATATACAATAACATAGATATTATGTATACTTATGCTTGAACTATAAATGTAGTAGGTGGATTTTGTGGGCAATAAGAATGACTAGGTGTAATTTGATTGGCCAGTTCCTATGGGTTTTCTTTTGTACACCAAACTCAGGGCCAACAATTATGTTTCCTTCCAGAAACTCTTTGAAGAAACATGGTTGTTACCATGAATGTTGGTATTCAGTTTCAAAATCAAATTAGAAATGCATTTTGAATCTCTGCATGTTAAAATAATAACAAAAACCCTTCTAATCCAAAGCTCAGTGATATAATATTTAAGCCCACTACTAGATTCGCTCAAGCTTAGAAATAAAATATCCTAATGGAATAGGTGTACTCTATAATCCGCTTCCTGGGATTCATTGCGTTCACCTCTCAGAGAGGACAGCTGGTGGATAGAAAATGAAAATATTTCAACAACAGCTTTGTCAGCTCTTAAGCCTGCATTATTTACTCTACAACTTATACTAAGAACACAACCACAGAGAATTCTCAATGACATAGTCATTAGTATGCAAAAGGGATTGCCAACAATTTGCTAATATTTAAATGGAAGATTATCTTGCAAATAATTATCAGAACATCCTCATCATGGAATATTTAATCTACAGGTTTGAAAGTTAGCATTCAATACTGATTTGTATATAGTTTGAGGGATGAGGGAGGAAAGAAAGCTTAATTGAAGGGAAAAAAACAGGGATTAGTGTGTTCAAGAGATATGAGAAGATGGGGAATTGAAGTATCTTCATAAAGAACGAGTGACAATGAAAGCACATATTTGTTCGTATTGCTACTATTAAAGAGTATGCTAGAAGCACACGCTGACAGTGGTGAGAAGTTAGGTCGCCATTCCGAAGGCACATGGTTTAAATCCATTAGTTGCTTTGAGGGTGAAATGTGGATTATTCCTCCTGTGCTACTTACAGCCTCTGAAAAGCTGTTGGAGCATCAGCTGTAAATTGGTTCCTACTCAACAGCACATAACACAACCAACAACAGTAAGTATTGCTACCATTACGTAGACAAATTTAAACTTTCTATTAAAAATAAAAAAGTTAGATGATAAAGGTTTGCTAACCTTTTAAGCTGTGAAACAGTGAGTATTCGAGCTTTTCGCAAATTCAGCACTCACTGAGACTGAAGTATACTTCTCTATGACTATATCACTGCCCTCTGTGTGTTTGCTAAAAGTTCCTATCAAAAGAATGAACTGCCAGTAAAGTTGCAGAAACTATCTTTTAACCTTCATTTGGGTATATGTTGTTGTGTGCTATTGAATAAACATTCAACTGATAACAACCTCACGAGACAGAGTAGAGCCAATCAAACCCATAGAGTTTTCCAGGGTGTTGGGGTCACATGATTGTCCTCTCTTGGAACTACTGGTTGGGCTTAAAACACTAGCCCTCATTTAACAGCCAAGCACTTAATCAATGTACTACCAGAGCTCTTGACAATGCATCTAAAACACTCCAAGATGTCCTAAATACATATGTTTGATTCATTTTTTTAACCTACCAATCAATCTCATTCTTAGTTGACAATGAATATTTGTGTGTATTTATTAATTAAGTCAATACAATTCACTAATTTATTCATCCACAACATCTTTTCACCTTGTGGAAACAGTGACATTTGTAACAGCTCACGGACTATTTTGCAATTTTCCCCTACAAACTGACTGTAATAACTTTCAGATCACACCATCCCTTATAGACTTGACTCTATGAACTCCGAAGAACGTAAAATGAGAGACAGTGTGCTTGACAATTGATTTGATTATAATGCATAACAATAGATGCCTTCCTGAAAACTCATCAACGATTGAGGGAACCCTGGCGGCAGATTAGTTAAGAACTAACTGCTACCACTAGGAACCTACCAACTCCTTCAGAGCAGCAATATGTGGTCGTCTGCTCTTGTAGAGGGGACAGCCTTAGAAATTCTGAGAGGGAGTCCTGTTCTAGGCTTGCTACAAGTTGAAACTGAATCTTCAGCAACCATTCCCCTGCTGTTTGTTTTCTTCCACTTGCCCCATTTAATTTTTCTTAATCATTTGAACCATCACAGAACACTGTAGATAGGTAACATTCCAGTCCAGATCTGACATAAAAATAGTTTCACAAAAATCTCTTAAGTCCTAAATTACAAAAATTCTATAGCCTTATTCTCAAACTGTTTTTCTCCAATCTGTTTTTTAAACTTCTACCAAAAGGAACTCAGTTCTGAAGTGTTTGATCAGAGAAATTTCATATTGTCTTTTGTTAAGACAATGAAACCATTTTGAGCATCCGTGTCCTTTGACTCATTTAAAATATGAAGAATCCTGCCTCCAGTCTGGATTCTAGGTAAGGTGAGGAAAGCAGTTACTATTTATAATCATGAACTTGTATATTGAAGGCCATGTTGTTGTTTTTAAATGCCTCTGGTATAAATTATAGCAACTTTAAGCACAAGAGAGGAAAATAATGTCTAACCCAGTGTCCTCTTCAAAATTACTGCAATGTTTAAGTCCATTGTTGCAAACATTGTGTATATTCACATAATTGAGAGTCTTCTATTTTGCTGTTGGCAATGGATAGATATAATCCTATAGGATTAGTGAGGATCTCTCAAGTAGTTTGTTATGAAAATATACAAAGGTAGGAAGCAGCAAGAATTGAAATTCGACATTTGGCAAGTGTGACCTTACTTAGAGTTTTCTCAAACTGAGACAATAGAAGGGCTAGTAATGTGGATTTAGTTCAAAAATAGGGAATTTGTCTGATTTCATTGCCTCCAAGGGAAAATTCCTTACCTTCCTTCTCTCTTCCCAGCTAAACCCTGAGTTCAGCTGCTTCTGGAAAGGAGATGAGGTAGGAAGTTTCTAGAACAGAGATACCACTAGGAAGCTGTGGCTTTCTAAGCTTGGTTACTTAACTTTCTTTAAAAGATAGCAATTGTAAAGACCATGCAATTTAGCTGGGAAGGGTTTTCAATTTCTCCAACCCAAAGCATTTTCTTCTGTAAATTATGATTCATTATAATAGGCCATGAAATCAATTGAGTCGTGTGAATGTAAAATTTGAATGTTTGTCTTCTATGGAAATATTTGTTTACTTGCTTTTTGGTTTGTTTTTTTTGTCATTGGTTTAAGGTTGAGTCACAATAGAATTCAGTAAAGTAGCATACACGCTAAAGCCCTCACTCTCACCAAAGGAAAAGAGTCTGTGAAACATGGGGCTGGGTCGTGAGAGGAGTGGAAGGCAGGTAGTGGGAGCATGAGAGCAGTACAGAGATTACATGAAGAAAATGCCAGAGCAACTAAAATGAAGCAAACTCCCAGTGAGGTGGGGAGACAAGAGGGTCAAAATGATGGGTTCCAACGAAGCAATGCCAACGAAGATGGCCCGGGAGTGGGCAACATTTCTCTCTGTTATACACACACGTGCCATGAGCTGGAGCCAGGTCTATCTTCACAGCAATAGTTTGACTCATCTGTCTACTGATTGAATGATATTTCTTTGTATATAAAACAATTCATTAGGCAGGACATGGTCATATTTCATCTTCACAGGTATTGTGGCTCTTGTTATGTAAATGTTTTATATATCAGAAAGTTTTATAAGCTTCCTTTCTTTATTTTATATTTTTTATTGTGATTTGAATGAAAGTTTACAGAGTAAATTGGTTTTCTAGTCAACGATTTGTACACATTTTCTTTTATGACATTGATTACAGTTCCTACAGTGTAAGAGCCTCATCACCTCCCCTCTACGGAGTACTCTGGCTGTGCTTTTACCAAGACAGATTTATTCATTCTTTTGACTTTGCTCACGTACTGAGAGTGTATTATAAGGAAGGACCAGTCTCTGAAAAAGAACATTATGCTGGGAAAAGTGGAAGGTCAGCGAACGGTGGGAGATCCTCAATGATACGAACTTGTCCAGTGAATGCAAAGAAGAGCTGAAGTATGGCAGCCCATGAGGATGGTGTAGGAATGAACAGGGTTTTGTTATTTTGTGGACAAGGTCATCAAGAGCTGGAGTCAACTGGACAACAGCTAACAACAACACAATAACATCACTGTTCCCTTTACTCCCTGTATTTACCATTTGCCTTTTTTCCTTCTTCAATCTTTCTCACTTTTTGATCTTTATTCCTCGGTAGTGCTGTCCTTGTGATCCTCTGTGTTGGACTTTTCTTAGAACCACATACCTCCTTGGTGTTACTTTCTACCTTACAGTTCTGGTAATGATTTGCATGAGAGTTAAAATGTAGGTCAATTACATTTAAGTTCAATTCTAGTTTTGGAGGGTGTTTAAGGCCCATGATGTTAGGATTCCACCAAACAAACTTTCTATATAAGCATTTATATATCAAATTTTCTATGTAAATTGCTTTGATCAAACTCCAAAGTATAAAAGTATCTAATTTAAGCCTCAAAATAGCTATGTGAGGACATATATGCCTTCTATAATGGGCATAATTGAGATTTCAAATATTCTTTGCCATCATGTTATTATATGCTTTGGTAGATGTGATGACTCAGTTTATGAAGAAGACTTCTTTTGGAACAATAGGTTGTTGTTTTGGATTCCCCCCCCCCTTAATTCTGGCTTTTTCAGGATACCACAAACTCAAAATCTCACTCCTGTCAGGATGATTTGGACTCCTGGTGATTGTATAGAACAGAGCAGAACCACACCATAACGGGTTTTGGAAGGACACTATCACACCTTGTCCATCTAGAGTGTCTTGTGACTTCAAACTATGCCACCTTTCACTGGTAGTAAATGCTTTGACCACTGAACTGCCAAGACTCCTTATGATGCCTATATGTATATTTTGGAATCAGGAGTGGCATCGACTTCCTAAATAATATGCCTCTGGAAACTCTATAAACTGTGAAAAATGATGATAGTTATAGAAAGGCTTCAGGCCTTTTGTTCATAGGGTCACTAGGAACCGTGCTCAACTCGATGGCAATCAATAGCAACAACACGTATACATATATAAAGATTAGCAAGAAACCTTGTTTAGTATTACTGTTCCATGACAAATTCAAATAACTTAACCTGAGTTTGAAAAAGTTTCCATGATAATTTGAGCTTTCTCATCTGTAAACTGAGAATAAGAAATATCTGTTCTTGTTGCTATTAGAATATTGGTAAATAGATTATGTAAGAAAGCATAGTTACTTGGTCTATAACAAAAATGTAATAAAAAATTGTTAAGTCTGATTAAGATGTTTACTTCACCTCCCTAATATTTAAAGCAGAATTAATATGAAGAAGAGGTATTAATCCCTAATTAGTATATGTTTTTGCCATTTTAAGTCTTCTTGGATATATTTTTGCCAGAAGGCCAAGTCAGGTTCCAGCTTCCACTTCTTCTGTTTCCTAGACTTTTGAATGGAAAATTCTTGGTTGGTTTCTACTCATTGTTCTATCCAACAAATTAAAATTCAAGTCAGCAAATAATAGGGAAAGAAAATATGAAAACAATTAATGATGGATCCCTTTTAAAATAGTGCAAAATCTCCCAAGGTAGAAAGTAACAGAAATGCCACTTTTTGCATTAGGAAGATGTCATTTCCTAATTCACCCTACTGGCTTAATCCTCCCCCGTTCATTCCAACCCTGATGGAATTCTCTACAATGATCATTAAATTTCAAAGTACTGAACAATTAAGGGTTAGTTAACTATTAGACCATATAATGACACTCTGGTTTATGCAAGCTTCATTAAAATCTTTTTCAGCAAAGATCTGAGGGAAATAGGAACACATCTGATTTAATAATTCAAATGAATGTCCAGTGCAGTGAGCTCTGTAGTTATGGCCCCTCTAGCTTTAGCCTTTGGGACTCTCATGTAATAATTGGGCGGGCCTATGCAAATAAGGCACTCATGGCTCACCAGGGAGATTGGAAAGTTTGCTGCTAATGCAAGCCACTGTTGTTATGTGCCATCAAGTTGCCTGCAACTCATAGAGAACCAATATACAATAGCTCTGAAGCCTGCTTTATTCTGAGCCAGTCTCACTGACTCCTACACACCTACCCACATCACCCTAGTTAACTGAGTCAATCAGGCTCATCCAGGGTCTTCCTCTTCTGTGCTGTCCCTCCACCCTTACAAGAATGATGTTCTTCTCTAAGGATTGGTCCCTCCTGGCCATGTGCCCAAAGTATATGAGATGGAGTTTAAAAATCCTTGCCTCCAAGGACAAACTTGATAAGACAGACATGTTTAGTTTCTTTGTGGGTGATGGTATACTCAATACTCTTCTCCAGAACTGTAACTCAAAGGCATTGATTCTTCTGTCATCCTTAGTAATCACCAAGCTCTGTGATGCATAGCAATCAATTGCAAAAACCAGGGCCTGGATCAGGCACACCTTAGTCTCTAGATTGACATCATTACTCTTTAGCATTTTGGAGAGGTCCCTGAAAGCAGATCTCCCCAGTGTAATTCATCTTTTGATTTCCTGACTGCTTGTGCCAAGAGTGTTGATTGTGGAACGGAGCAAGTTGAAATTGTTAACAACTTCAATCTCTTCTCCACCTATCATGGTGCTGTAAGTTGACCCAGTGGTGAGAATCTTTGTCGTCTTGATGTTGAGCTTCATTCCACAAGGTACATTAAACTTGGAATCATGCTCAACAAATATATGGAACCCTGAGAAGAGGGCTGGTCAGCTCTGTCATTTTTTAGCTGTAAAGGGAGACATAGAGGGAAAAAAAGAGTTGCAACATGAAAGTAGTGAAGAAATGACACAGAAATAGTGTGAGTGATACCAGATTGAGACAATTGGAAACAGAAGACTGGGGCTAGCTGGCCCTCTTGGTACTTGCCAATAAGAGAATCAGTACTTTCAGGCTTCCTAGCATAGTAGGATGCTTTCAGACAAATCAGAACTAGAAAGCTTTGTTGTCTGCCTAGGACAGAATCTAGGGACAGAAGATGAGTGTCCTGAAGGGTTTTCAGGGAGTTTAGAAGAAGCCTTCAGAGTCAGAGTCCGGAGGAACTTAAAAAAGCTGTCCTAGCTTCCCCCCCCCCCCCTTTTTGGCTTGGAGGTGGCCTCAGTGCAACTTTCTTCGGTCATCCCACATCTGGGTTCATCTGACACCAACCACTTCCACCATGCCCCAAGTTCAACCCCAATGAGATTTAAGTTGTGTACCTGAGGTGTACCAGTGGGGAAGTCGGTGCCATGTCCGCTCTGACCCCCAAGATCAGCCCTCTGGGTCTGTCTCCTAAAAAGGTCTGTGATGACATTGTCAAGGCCACCAGTGACTGGAAGGGACTCAGGATTACATGAAACTTACCATTCAGAACAGACAGGCCCAGACTGAAACGGTGCCTTCTGCCTATGCCCTGATCATCAAAGTTCTAAAGGAACCATCCAGAGACTGAAAGAAGCAGAAAAATATTAAGGACAGTGGAAATATCACTTTTGATGAGATTGTTGGCATTGCCCGGCAGACACAACACCAGTCCATAGCCAGAAAACTCTCTGGAACTATTAAAGCAATCCTGGGAATTACCTAATCTGTGGGCTGCAATGTTGATGGCTGTCACCCTCATGATATAGAAGACATCAACAGTGGCACTGTGGAATGCTCAGCTAGCTAAGGACTACAGATGAAAATATTCAATAAAGGATCATTTGTTAACCAATGGAAAAAAAAATTGTCCTGTACTGAAGAAGGGAAACATTAACCGTATGCTTCCTGATCCTGATTCCAAGTTAGAACTAGGTGTTTTCTTAATGAACTCCATAATTTTAATTATTCCCTGTGAGGTCTGTGTTGTAATTGCTATAAGTGAATTAAACTCAGCAGAAAAATAGCGTGTTGAGAGAGATAGTTGGTGTTAGACTTGGTAGAAAGTTGGAGAGGAGGTATGCTTGACTTCACTCCTCAGAGACAGCTTTGGAATGGTACTGAAGCTGATTCTTTCACTTTCCCTTGAAGTCACAGGTCTAAAATCACTACGCCACCACTTTTCACACACTATCAGTCTTCTCAACCATAGGTTTCATTAGTGTTGGATTAGTGAATGCAAAGGGATTATAAAAGCAAAACTCTTTGTATTGAATAAGTTGTAAGAGGAACCTTACAGGCTAGAACAGAACTGATTTTCCATGCTTGTAACCTGTACAAACGTTGACAGCCACATCTTGCTACTAAAGTCCAGCTGTTAGATTAAAACTGATGACCTTTTAATAGCAAGTGGACTTTGAATCATTGCTCACTAAAGATCCTTTTAAAGAAACTATAAATGATCAGAAAGAATTACAGAAACAGGGAATGTGGCATTTAGGTAACTTTAAGGATTTTAAAGTTTCAGCAAAAAAGTACTGTTTACATTAGGGAGCTCTGGTGGCCTAGTGGCAAGGAGTTATGCTACAATCCCGAAGACATGAGGTTTGAAGTCACCAGCTGCTCCGTGGAAGAAGAATGGGCAATCTCCTCCCATGCAATTACTGCCTCTGAAAATCTGCTGGAGGGTCAACTATGGGTCAGTACCAACTCTATGGTACACAACAACAGCAGCAGTGGGAATTTGTAAGGGCTTTGAGTTAGACTGAACTGAGCAAGTATATAACCTTTTCATATTGATTTGATGCTCAAGAATAAAATAATGTATAAATAAGAGACAAAGATACTAACAAATATTCATAAACATGCCATCTTAAGAATTAGAAAGATAGCAAAAACTTTTCATTAATCTATTATTTTTTCCTTATCTGAACCAATACTTTACACACAAACTTAAATACAAGATTAGGTTTTTGTATTATATATTCTACTCTTCTTGCTTAGAAATAATGGGCTTACATGTTTACAAAAAACTAGAGCAAGGAGTAAGCCATTAGAGAAGCTACTCCAACATCAACACATTTTATAAAAACTGTTAAATAAACTTCACTGTACTAACTATGTGTAGCTGCAGTTAATACCAAGGAAGCAGCAGTCAAGAAATCAAATTATGCATCCCAATGGGAATTTTGTAAAGTGTAAAAACCCAAGGGAATCAATTTAAATTTTAAAGTCTGATCAACATCAAAGTACTTTCAATTGTTTAATATACATTTGAAAGTGGGAAATTGAATGAAGAATACTAAAGGAGAAATGATGCCTTTGAATTGTGGTATGAACAATGAGTATCAAATATCATGAAGATTTCCAAAAGAATAAGCAAATAAATCTTAGAAGAAGTGCAACTAGAGTGCTCCTAAGATACAAGGTTAGTAAAACTTCACTTCACATAGCATTATTTAGGAAAATTAAAAATGATGGCTAGAATGGTATATCAATAGAGAATTGCCAGAAATACAAGCTGAATTTAGAAGAGGTTGTGGCATTAGTGATCTGTTGATGTCAGATAGATGTAGGCTGAAAGTGAAGAATACAGAAAGGATGTCTATTTTTTATTTATCATCTATACAAAGGCATTTGATTGTATGGATACAATAAATTATGACTAAATTTGAAAAGAATGGCATCCCAGAACATATATTTGTGTTAAGGCAGAACTTATTACATAAACAAGAAGTTATCCAAATAGGCTATGGTTCAAAATTAAGAAAGCAGTGAACTAGGGATGTATCCTTTCTACACATGTTTTCAACCTATATATTGAACAGATCATTAGAGAAACTAGACTTTATGAAGAAAAATGTGGTCTCAGGACCATAATCTGCTACTGCAGAAACTGAAGAGGACTTGAAGCTCTTGTAACAAAAGATCAATGACTACAGCCTTCATTATGAATTACGTCTCAACATAAACAAAAATCTCACCACCTGGCCAATCTGTAACATCATTATAGATGGAGAAAGATTTGATGTTGTTAATGAGTTCATCTTACTTGGATCCACAATCAACACCCTTGACTTCAGCAGTCAGGAAAACAAATTGCAAATGAGATAATTTGTCATAGACCTCCGCAGAATGATAAAGCCAGTGATGTCAGTCAACAGACTCAGGTAGATATGATCCAAGCCATATGTTCTCAATTGCTTACTATATGAAAGCTTGACAATGACTAATGATGATAGACCAAGCAGTTGTGATACTGGAGAAGATTCCTGAACATCCTGTGGACTGGCAAGAGAATAATCAGGTCTGTCCTGGAAAAAGTATAATCAAGATGTTCCATGAAAGTGATATTGATGTTGAAACTCTCTTTCACAAATTTTGGGCATGTTGTAAGGAGGGACCAGTCTTTGGAGAAGGACCTTGTGCTTAGAAAGACAGAAGGTTGGTGCAAGAGAAGAAGATCAACAATGAAATGGATTGACACAGTAACTGTGTTAATGAAGTCAGGTGTGTCGGAGATGGTGACGTTGGCTTAGAATAGGGCAAGATTCAGAGCTATCGTTCATAGGTTGCCATACATTATAGTCAACTTACACCACATAACTACAATAATTATGAAAGTTTTAAAAATAAAATAGACTAATCAAATGACATCTATTTACATTTGGAAAACATAATTAAATACAATGAAAGTCATATTACGATCATAATTAAAGACTATTCTCAGGTATATGTAGATTTAAGTAGTGTTTTAAATAATTTCAAGGAGCTCTGTTTGCAAAACCATTATTTCATCTATGAAAAAAATTAATAGGAAATGATTACTCAGTTGAGTGTGTCAGAGATTGTAAAGATGGCATAGTATAGGACAGTGTTCAGATCTACTATTTATAGGTTCTGTATGAGTTGTACTTGATTCAATGACACTTAAAAACAACAACATTCTAAGGGGCACGCTAGGACACAACCTTGGAGCCTGTGCCCCTACTGGTGGCTTGCCCCTGTCCACTTCCCTGGTGGGAGTGAGTGAATTGATCTGTGACGTGGATAATAATAAACGTGGCTGCCACCAAAAAAAAAAACAAAAAAAAACACCAAACAACAACAACATTCAATCTGTATATATATTGAACAAATAATTTGAGAACATTGACAATATGAGAAAAAATGGCATCAGAATTGGAGGAAGACTTTTCAACAACCTTCATTATACAAACGACACAGCCTTGACTGCAGAAAGTGTAGAAGACATGAAATACTACAGATGATCAAAGACTTTCTCCTCTTGAATATTGATTAGTATCAACATCAAAGAAACAGAAATCCTTACCACTGAACGAGGACAACAGCGTGACAGATGGAAATGTAGAGGGTCCGTGAAAAAGGAAGGCAAGATGGGATGACATATTAACTGTAACAACTAGCTAAAACATAGCAAAGACCATGTGAACCGCACATGCTTGAGCAGTTTTCATTCTGTTTAGCATAGAGTTACAATGAGTCAGAGTTGATCGAATGGCCTTCACAACAACAAAAACTGCATAACTGAACAAAAGCCCAAACAACCTAAGGATTTTATTCAGGATTTTTGCATCTATGTTCATAAGAGATATTGGCCTATAGTTTTCTATTTTGCTGGTGTTTTTACCTCGCTTTGGTATCAAGGATATGTTTGATTCATAGAAGGAGTCTGGGAGAATTCCATCTTTTCCTATTTTCTGAAATAGTTTAAGTAGGACAATTGGTGACAATTCTTCTCTGAATGTTTGAGCTTAAGTAGGGTGTGAGGTAGCCTACTTCTTATGTGACATTGCTGTGGTAGAATTTTTCATTCCTGAGGCAATAGCAGTTCTTGATCTGAAGTCACTGCTCCAGAAGAGGGTAGGGAAGCTACCTTGCCTGTGTTTCTCTCTGAACTTCTAACCCAAAGGAAGATTTGTTTCAGTGTGGGGTACAAAAGGCCTGTGAAAACAGCCTCTTCTCTCAGACAACTATTGCAGCTAGGTCAGTCCAAGGTGCTCCAGTCTAAAGGCAGTTAATTAACTGGATATGAGAAGATACAAGGCAGAGCATGGAAATGCACACGGGGCAGGCATGCATGGGGACCTAAAAAGAAAACCAGGAAGCTTTGGTTTCCCTGCAAGAACTGGGTCTACTGCCTTACTCAAGCTCCAGTTGCCTCACTCCATTCTACTTGAGCTTACAGGGTCCCACTAGGTCCAAACAAAAGTGAACTCCACAAAGTACCTCACTCAAATTCCAGCTGTCCTGCACACTCCCTGTGGCTGACTTTCCATGCCTTGTTTCCCGCAGCTCATTCTGCACATCTCCACTCCTGGGCCAGCTTCACTCCCAGTCAAGCTCTGCTTCCAGCCCAGCTCAACTCCCTGTTCAATTTTTTGATAATTCATGATATAGACAATATTCCTCATGGACATCACAATTCAACACATGAATTTATACTTTTGTATGAGGATTTTCACCATTTATATCCTTGTTGGAGCCCAGGTTGCATAGTGGTTACAATGCTTGGCTCTTAATTTAAGCTTGGTGATTTGCACACAATAGTGATTCCATGGGAAAGATGGTAAACTCTGTTTCTATAAAGGTTCATAGGCTCAGAAACCCTATGGGGTGGCTGCTCTGCCCTCAGGGTCACAATGAGTTGAAATGAATTTGGTGACAGTGAGGTTTTTACATTCTTGCCAAAACTTGATATGTTCAGTCTGTTACATTTATTCATTCCAATAATTACATAATAGTATATCAGTATAATTTTAAATTATATTTTTCTGATCATTAATAAGACTCATTCCATTTAATATATATGTTGGGCATTTGCATACCATGTTTTGTCACATATGTGTTAAAAATATGCACAATTTACTTTCCTACCCAAGTTTCCCTTCTTCAGTGATTTGTAAGAATTCTTTCAATGTTTTGGGAAAACTTTCCTAATTATATCTGTTATAAAAGCCTTTTCCATTCTATAGTCTGTTTTCTCTTCCCTTTTTTAAAGAAAACATTTCCTATTCTAATATTGTCATTTTTTTGGTAGCATTAACTAATAATTTCCATCATGTAGAGTGCTCTATTTAGGAAATAATCCCCCCATTAAGTCTTGAATTAATTCACCTACATAATTTTCTAAATGCTTTAGTAGCTTACCATTTAGTTTAGATCTGAAGTTAATTATACTTCTGAAACATGAAAGGTCATATTAATTTTAGTATGGATATCCATATATTCCAACACCAATAATTAAGGGATTTCTACTTTTTATGTTTCTTTGTGCTACAGATTTTGTCTTAAATGACATATGTTATTATGTCTCTGGAATCTGTATTTTAAATCCATTGGTTTACTTGTATGTCTTATTTGCAAAGGCACAAAATTATTGATTAAATATCCAGTAGTCCTTTTATGGGTTTAATTGTATCTTCAAATGATATGTTTTGAATTGTATTTACATGTAATCCCATTTAGTAATGAGTTTTATGTTATGAGGCAGGATTAATAATAGGGTTTGTCTTGAGGCAATTTCTTTTGAGATTAAAGAAGAGATTAAATAAGTATAAGAGAAGCAAGAATGAGGTAAGATAAATTCCAAGTCACATGAAAAGTGGAGTCACATGAGAGCAGAAGTGGAACCTCAGAAGAAAGAAGTTCCATCCTCCAGAGAGAGAAACCTTCCCCAAAGAGCTGGTACCCTTAAGTTGGACCTCTAGTCTCCTAGAACATGAAAAAAGCTAAGGGTTTTGTTTATTAAAGCTCCTTTCCTATAGTAGCATTTCTGGTATAGCAGGACTAGAAAATTAAAACAAAGCCTATATATTCAACACAAATATGATGACGTTCAACAGTATTTCACTAATCTTGGTCCTTTAAAATTATATTTCAATTTCAAAATAAACTTATCACAACAAACAGAAAAACTTTAGGTGATTAAGAGTAATCGCTACACATCAATATGAAGATAAATGTGGAGAGAATTAAAATTATTCTTACTATGTCAGTAAGGATAAATGATTGAAGTTTGTTGATTATACAATTTGTAATACAAGGTAACACTAGGACCAGGGAATCAGAAGTCTTCCAAAGAAGAAAAGAATTTACAGAAATTCATATACTCCATTGTGTCCATTTTGGTATGGAAAATCGTATGCTGTCCTTTCCAAGAGATGACATCATTTCCTAGAGGCTGATCCCACCTCAAGCTCTGGTGGCCTAGTGGGTTAGAAATTCTACTTTTAATCTAAAGGTGGATGGTTTGAAGCCATCATCTGCTTCTTGGAGGAAAGATAGACATTCTCTTCTAGCATAATTTACAGCCTCTGAAAACCCACATGAGGGTCAGCTTCATGTAATTCCATACCCGATGACACTAACTTGAATTGAGTTGTTCCCTGCTGATAACATGCCTCCATATGAAAAAGTTGATGAGTCTTCCTCCAATCCTGATGCCATACTCCTCCTTATAAAGCCCTGCTTCCCAAATTATCTGTTCTGCACAGAGATTGAAAAAGTATGGATACAGGATGCATCCCTGACACGCTTCTTTCCTGATTTGGAAACATTCAGTGTTTCCCTGCTTTATTCTGAGGATTGCTTCCTGGTCCAAGTATAGGTCTCACATAAGCACAATCAAATGTTCTGGGATCCCCATTTTTCTCAAGGTTAGCCACATTTTTTGTGATCCACACAGTCAAATGCTTTTGCAAACTCAATGAAACACAGATAGATATTCCTCTGGTACTCTTTGTTTTCTGCCAAGATCCATCTGACACTGGTAATAATGTCTCTAGTGCCATGACCTCTTCTGAACCCAGCTTGTAGTTCTGGTAGTTTTCTGTCAGTGTACTGTTCCAGTCATTTCTGTATAATCTTCTGGAGGAATGTAGCATCAAGATTGGAGGAAGACTCATAAACAACCTATGGTATGCAGATGACACAACCTTGCCTCCTGAAACTGGAGAGGATCTGAAACACTTGTTGCAGAAGCTCAAGAGTTTTAGTCTTCAATATAGATTGAAGCTCAACATCAAGAAGACAAAGATTCTCATCACTGGGCCAGTTGGCAGCACCATGATAGATGGAGAAGAGATTGAGGTTGTTAACAATTACAGCTTGTTCAGCTCCACAATCAACATTCTTGGCATCAACTGTCAGGAAATCAAAAGATTAATTGCATAGGGAAAGTCTGCTGTCAGGGACTTTTTCAGAATACTGAGAAGCAACAACATCTTTCTAGAGACTAAGATGTGCCTGATCCAGGCCATGGTCTTTGCAATTACTTGCTATGCATCAGAGAACTGGACAATAACTAAGGATGACAGAAGAAGAATAGATGCCTTAGAATTTTGGTGCTGGAGAAGAGTCTTAAACATACCATAGACTGCCAAGAAAACAAACAGGTCTGTCTTAGAGAGAGTGAAACCAAATTTGTCTTTGAAGGCTAGGATTTTGACCATCCATCTCACATATTTTGGGCATGTGGCCAGGAAGGACCAGTCCTTGGAGAAGGACATCATGCTTAGAAGGGTGGAGGGAAAATACAGGAGAGGAAGACCGCAGATGAGATATATTGATACAATGACTGGGACAATCGGGGTT
Organism: Elephantulus edwardii; assembly: GCF_000299155.1. Classification (NCBI taxonomy): domain Eukaryota; kingdom Metazoa; phylum Chordata; class Mammalia; order Macroscelidea; family Macroscelididae; genus Elephantulus; species Elephantulus edwardii. The sequence continues at coordinate 5,449,504 of NW_006399753.1, read as the reverse complement.
GGTGTCTCAGAATTAGTGAGATTGGCTCAGGACAGGGCAGGGTTCAGACATGCTGTACACAGGGTTACCATGGGTCACAGGCAACTCAACGGCACATAACAACAACAACAGCAGCAGCAATATGGAAAAGAAGAGATTCAGTAAAAGAGAGGGAGAACTTCAATGAGTGAGACTGAGAGTGACTGCAAAGCTGGGCTTGAGCACACCAGAGATTGTGAGGATGGCACAGAAGGGGCTCATTCTGTTTTATATAGGGTCACTTTGTGTTGCAGTTAACTCACTGGGACTTGATAACAAATGGAAAAGGTCAAGAACACTGTCAAAATGACAACAATTTTCCTTCAGAAACAGTTATACCCAGAAGTTTCCTTTTCCTGAACATGACTACAGATAGACCTTGCGTCAAACTAGCCCAGTGCCTAGTGCAAAACAGTTCACTCAGTTACTGTTTGATTTACAGTGTCTTTAGGCAACTGGACTGCTCAAGGCTCAAAACAGCTATCTTTTGGGCAATGTCCTGAGCCAGTCACCTGGACCCTAGAAATCTAAATTCCAGGAGAATTAAAATTTCTTACAAATAGAACCTTCCATTGCTGGATCTCTTTTAACTTTTATTAATCATAATGTATAGCTTTTACTGTAGAGGTAGTACATGGCTATAGTAGATTTACTTTTATTTGTTTGTTGGTTGTGATGCTATTGTAAATAATTCCTCTTAAAAGTTGATTCCCTGTTTGTTGGCTGAAGGTAAAAATGTATCTCATTTTGTAAGTACACATTTATTTCAGCTCTTTGCCCATCTTCCATATATACAGCTTTCACACACACAGTAACACTGACTACAAATAATCATGGTTTTTATTCCTTCCTTCCTAAACCTGATATGTTATTTTTATTCTTTCTCATTTTATTGTGTCTGCTAGTACATACATCACAGTGGTCATTAATACGTTAAGAGTAGGCATCCTTGTCTTGCATCAATTTCAAAGCTTTTAAAATTTAACTATTCAATATATTTGGAATAGAGTTTTAGTAGGTGTAAATTTAAGATAATGACTTATATTTTGAGTTTACTAAGAGTTTTTATCATTATTGGACATTATATTACTCCTATTTTTTAACATATTTTTATATACTCATATAATTTTTCTTTTATTCTGTTAATAGGGTAAATGTCTTATTTTCCATTTTCCACAATCCTGTGCCTCTAAAATAAATGTGTGTCATTTGTTCATGTCTCTGAATTTTATCTGCTGATAATATTTAGAATAAATGCATTTTCAATCAAGAATGAGATCAGCCCTTAATTTTCTTCTCCTAAATGCCTTCCATGTTTTGGTGTGAGCGTTAGTTGGCTTCATAAAACTAAAGGGAACATGATCGTGCCTTTTAAATTTATTCCCAGACAAGATTGTGCATTAGTTTTTACTTATTTCAATTTTTCCAAGAGGCAGACACTAAATTGAAGTGATTCGTTAAGATTTGTGTGCTTAAGAGAAACCACTACCACTAAGCCAACACAGCTCAACTGGACCATTCTAGAGGGAAGTGAATCTCAGTAACTTTCAATTCTCCATCTTGATGAAATATTCTCATGAGGCTGAAAAAGGGCAACAAGCATAAACCTGTGAAAATGGAGAGATTTTCTTTTCAATGTAATTCTTTATCTAGAATTTACAACAACAACAACAGAATCTACTACTCGTTTAAGATCATTAGTGGTAAAGAGCTGTGCTACCAACCCAAAGGCAAACGGCTTCCACCAGATTTTCCCCAGGAGAAAATGTGAAATCTCCAGCTGTATAATTTATCCCTCTGAGAATTTGTTGGAGGGTCAGCTGTGAATTGATCCCACCCGTTGCTGTTAGGTCAGGTGCTGTTGAGTCAAGGATGATTAATAGTGACCCTACGAACAACAGATCTGAACCCTTTCCTATCCTGTGCAGTCCTCGTCATCTCTGACATATTTAAGTTCATTGCTACTGCAGTCACTGTGTCAGTCTATCTGGTTGAAGGTCTCCCTGTCTCTTGCCCACCCTCCAGCTATTTAAGTATGATGTCTCTTTCCAAGAAATGTAGTTGCTGTTGTTGTGTACCACTGTCTCAAAACCAGTTCATAGCTGATCCTCCAGTGGGTTTTCAGAGACAGTTTAGTCTCAGTGGAGGAGATCGCTCATATTTCTCCTGGAGCAGCTGATGGATTCGACCACATGCCTTTGAAATGGCAGCAAAGTTCCTTACCACTAGGCCGTAAGAAATATCCTTTCCTAAAAATATGCCTGAAGTATGTGAGACTAAGCTTTGCCATCTTTGCCTCCAAGGAGCACTCTGGTTGCATAATCTCCAAAATATATCTGTTTATTCTTTCTGCAGTCCATAGGCTAGTCAGTACTCTTCTCCAGCATCACAACTCAAAGGCACCATTTCTTCTCTGCCATTCCAAACAATAGCACTGCCTAACTGGCCCCTCAAACTCCTGAAGCTATGACTGTTTCAGAAGAAGATCATCTAACCCACATTTCCCCTAAGTTTCCCTAGAGCCCTCCAGTCTCACTGCTTTGGCTGCAGTTATTTGAAGCATGAGGATTCCCAGGGAGGTTGACAGCCAGAACTTCAGTAGACTGCTTCTGCTTAGACTCTTTTTTTCTTTAGAGAAGGAGACAATGTTCTTCCCAACTTCACCAGATTAAATTCGTGCACTTTCCTATCACATGCTTCTAAGCAAGTGGTTTGGTTCTGTTTTGGAGTGATTAATCAATTCACTTTGTGAGTCAAATTCTATTAGGCCTTATAGATATGAAGATGACTAAGCCTCTGTCTTATACCAAGGCTTCACCACATAGCAGGTTTTTATTGACTAATTGGTGGAAGCACAATGACAGACATTTTTCATCTTAGTCTGTATTTCTGGAAGACCCACTGAGTCTGTCCACCTTGAGTGGCACTGATGATGTTTGACGTGTCAGTGACATTGCTTCCAGGATGAAGGGAGCTGGTAAGCCACCACAGGATGGCAAACTGACAAAGTTGTCATTGAATAACTCAAATGGATCTGTTTTGAACTCTTGTCTGTTCAATCACATCCTGTGCATGTGATTTTATGGTGGGGGGGGGGAAAGAAACAACATTTTAGAACTTCAGAGTTGTCCAAGAACACAAAATATGTTTTGGACTTCCATAAGACCAAGTCAATCTTAGTTACACTTCATAGAAGATAGATTTGTTTGTTATGTTGGAATTCCATGGTTTATTCAATGCTCTTCACCAATCCTACAATCTCCCTTTCACTTTCCTTATTCATTGTCCAACTTTCAGAAATATAAAAGCAATTGAAAATAAAATGACTTAGATCTGATGCACCTGAGTCTTTAAACTGATATCTTTGATTTTTAGCGTTTTAATTAGGTATGTAATATCAGATTTTCTCTGCAACACATATTCTTATTTTGTTTCAAAGAATGCTATGTTGAGTGTTAGCTGAATGCAAACAAAATGAAATCTTTTACAACTTCAATCATTTTTCTACTAGTAGCATGTTGCCTATTCATCCAACGGTGAGGAATTTTCTTTCTTGATATTGAGATGCAATTCATACCAGGTGTTAGGATTTTCTATCTTCTTCAGTGAATGCTTCTAGTCTTCTTCAGCTTCTGCAAGCAAGGTTGTGTCATCTGCATAATGCAGGTGGTTGTTGTTACTCCATCCAATCCTGATACCACACTCTTCTTTGTATAGTCCAGCTTCTCAAATGATAGGCTCAACCTACATATTTAATAGGCATGAACAAAGGTTTTAACCCTGACATACACCTTTAGTGATTTTAATATTTGCAAACAAACCAATTTTCAGAGTCAATCTGACATGTGCTCTTGACATATCTCCCCCGCCCACCCCGTCTTTGTTGTGTCCTCTTGCTTTCTTCAGGGATGATATCCTTGATGTCATCCTGCAACTCATCTGGTCTTCGATCATTAGTGCTCGTTGCATTCAATTTAATCTTGATTTTTTAAAATTCAGTCAAGTTCTTATTTTGGTTCTTGTGGAGTTGCTTTAATTTCATTAACCTTTAACTTAAACTTGCACATGAGCAATGGAGGCCTAATGCACAGTCAGTGCCTGGCTTTGTTTTGATCGCTGATGTTGGGCTTCTCCAGAGACTCTTCCACAGATGTGGTCAAGCTGATTCCCATGTAGTCTGTCAGGTGAGGTCCTTTTGTACCACTGCCATTTATGTTAACATTTTAGTAGCTGCTGGGACGGTGCTCTGTGAAGAGTTGTGCTGCTAACGCAAAGGCCAAACTTGTCTTGTGGCTTGAATCCATTAGTGGCTGCACAGGAAAAGCCTCAGAAACTCACTGAAGGGTCAGCTGTGAGTTGATTAGTTGATTTTGACTCAAAACAAGGAATTGAGTTGTGAGGGGGGTAATAGCAAAGTACACTTAAAAAAAAAAATCTCAAAAGGGAGGACATAATGTGAAAAAGAAAAAAAAATAATCCAACAAAACTAAAAGCAACCCCATCACATTAAAACAACAAAAACCTCCAATTTGAGACATGCATTATATTTGCATAAAAACACAATAGATACTTTGAAAGCTTTAGTACAACGTTATCAACAAAATCCCATGTTAGCTTAAAATTCATACTGATCTAGAGTTAAATCACGTCTTTTAAAGTCTCCTGTTACTGAAAAGTGATTAACAGCAAGGGTAGCATCTCCTAGTCACCATCTACCAATAGACCTTGTTTACTTATGCCATTAAGAAAGTTGAGTTTTTCCTCACTGAATACATTATCTTGTTTTAGACTGAATTATGTATTGCAAAGATATTTATGTCCTAATCCCCAAAAGGTATGAGAAAAGACATATGGCAGAAATTATTTAAGATCTTGATAGAGTAAATTTTAACTTAAAATTATGTAATAGAGTAGACCTGCCTGATAGGATTTTCTAGGCTGTAATCTTCTAGGCATCACTTGTATGACAGTTTGTCATATTGTGAAGATCTGTGTGTTGTTGAGATCCTTGGGCTATGTCGCTAGGATTTCAAATACCAATAGGGTCACCTGTTGCAGACATGTTCCAAGAACAGCTTCCCCACTAAGTCAGACTAAGAAATAGGGTAATCTCATTAAATCTGCTTCCATGAACTTTAAATCTATAAGAGGATTCTCATGGCTTTCACAAAGTGCTCGACCCACAATCCCTGAACAAACCTTTCAGATAACTCTGCAGATTACATTGTAATTATGTGCATTGTTGAATTATTACAAGATTGAGTTATGTGAGAAGAAGAACCACATTTGATTGGTCTGACATTTAGTTTCCTTGTTCCTATAAAGTGAGAGTAATGTGAGAATGACATCAGTCACCTTCCAATACAAAAGGATGCAGAAGAACAACAATGAAGATGTCATTACTGCTCTGAGCACGAGGACACGAAGCCTTACTTCTGCCTTCTGTAGCATAAGAAGCTGTGCTGTAACCTCCAAGGCACATAGTTCAAATCCACCAGCTGCTCGGCAGAAGGATGGGAAATCCCCCCTACATAGTTTACTGCCTCTGAAAATCTACTGGAAGGTCAGCTATGAGTTGCTTCCAACTTAATGAAACATAACAACCACCACCATCTAGCATCTTATGTAGCCATTTCCAAGAAAAACATGATTACTTCAAGTTTTATTTTACAGAATTACTGGCTTAGAAATCCAGTGGCACTTTTACATAATTAAACCAACCTGGTGCTTATTCTCTGCAAACATTGGCAGTAACAGGAAAATCAGAGGAAGTTAAATTTTTGCCAGACATTCCACTCAGCTTGTTCGCTTATTATAAATTGTAGAGAACAATTAGTTTGAACTCCTTTTCAAGCATATAAACCATGCTGTACTTAATCTAGTGCATGGACATATAAGTTGTCTGTATAAATTGTTGAAAGATGCTTGTTGCTGGATTTATGTGAGCCAATTTTTTTTTCCGAAATCATAGCTCCAGCGGGGTCTTCCAGAAGTAATGTAGGTCCAGTGGGGTCAATCCAAACGCATCCTCTAAATAGGAAGCAAATGGATAGGATCAGTCATGTGACTGTCTCAGAATTCCTTGAGTTGTTGGGAACTCTCTCAAGTTTCCTGGAGCACTTTGCTAAGGTCATTGCCAACCTCTAACTGAACCATCAAACTTTATTTTTAAAGTATCAGTTTAGATGATACCTTCATTAAAATCATTATGTCTTTAATAATAGTGATAACTCCAGAAACTGACAGATTATTGGCATTAAGGGTAGATCAACTAGTGCTGGTGTCCAATCATTTCACTTGATGACTGCCATAGCTCATCTCCTGGTCCGTTAATGCAGACACTCACGTTCATCGTGCACTCTTGTTTTCCTCTGTCTTCCCTTGATGACCAGGCTCTAGTTCCTGTTATTGCTCACTTGGAGACCTCTTTTATCTGCATCCCTCTCTATTTCCTAGTGACTGGATCTGTGCTCAGTGAATCATGATACTCTTGGCTACCGCATGTCCAAAGATATCACACAAAGACAGAGATTATTACACTATTTGTAAAAGCAGCAAATTTCCTAGCACTCGTAAACAATTAAATATGAGATTAAAGGAACTTGCTTTAAGACTGAGAAGTGAAAATGGGACAGTTTTAAAGTTAGAATAATCAGAAAAATATCAAATTGTGCATGTGCATTTAAGCTTATTCATTATTATTTGCCTATTTTTTAATGAAAAAGTGTGGCATTTTAAATTTTAACTATGAGATGGTTTTATCAAAAACTAACACGGAATCTGACAAATTATGAAAAATGGTCTATTACTTAATTTTAACACTTGATAGTTCTAATGTGAAACTTATACTTGGACCAGGAGGCAGTCGTCAGAACAGAGCAAGGGAACACTGCATGGTTCAAAATTGGGAAGGGCGTACGCATCCTATCTCCATACCTTTTCAACCTATATGCAGAACAGATTATCCGGGAGGCTGGGCTCTATGAGGAGAAATGTGGGGTCAAGATTGGTGGACGATTTATCAACAATCTGTGTTATGCGGATGGCACAACCCTGCTTGCTGAAACTGAGGAGGACCTGAAGCACTTGCTGCAGAGTGTCAAGGACTGCAGCCTACAATATGGATTGAGGCTCAATGTCAAGAAGACAAAGATTCTCACCACTGGACCAATTGGCAGCATCAGGATGGATGGTGAAGAGATTGAGATTGTACACAGCTTTAGTTTGCTTGGCTCCATAGTCAACAGTCTTGGCACCAGCAGCCAGGAAATTAAAAGGCGCATTGCCATGGGAAAGTCGGCTGTTAGGGACCTCTCCAAAGTACTGAAGAGCAATGGTGTCTCTTTGGAGACTAAGGTGCATCTGATACAGGCCATGGTCTTCGCAATCACCTGTTATGCATCAGAGAGTTGGACAATGACCAAGGAGGATAGAAGGAGAATTGATGCCTTTGAGCTGTGGTGCTGGAGAAGAGTATTGAGAATACCATGGACTGTTAGGAAAACAAACAGATTTGTCCTGGAGAGGGTTAAACCGGGTGGCTCCTTGGAGGCAAGGATTCTGAGGCTCCGTCTAACTTACTTTGGACATGTTGTGAGGAGAGACCGGTCCTTAGAGAGGGATATCATGCTTAGGAGGGTGGAGGGACAGCGCAGGAGAGGAAGGCCCTCTATGAGGTGGATTGATTCAGTGACTGGGATAATTGGGAAGGGAGCATCAGAGACAGTGCGATTGGCACAGGACAGAGCAGAGTTTAGGGCTGTTGTACATAGGGTCGCTATGAGTCGCAGGTGACTCAACGGCACATAACAACAACAACAATATAATTTCAGCTTTACACTATTGCCTATTAAAAAGTATCACCAATAAAATGTTAAAATCTTTAAGAGAAGAATAAATATCTTTAACTATAAGATGGGAACCATCTTTCTAAAAAATACTACCTAGGGAGAAATCACAAAGAAGCACTTGGGTAGGTTTGATAAAATATAACTACAAAACTGCTGTATATAAACACAATTTTATAGATTTATTTTGCCAATCCTGCATACATTTTTTTCTATTATGATCTTTAAAAGGCATTTCCCAGATTTAAAATTAAAGACTAGACATTTTTTCCAAACAATTTATCTATTTCCACAGCATATTTACTTTATATAAAATACTATAAGTATTTGAACCCACTATAGATTAAGAAAAATCTATATTCAACACATAGGAAAGACAGAGTTGATATAATTCAGTAAGAAAAGTAATGTCCTAAAAGTAAGGGAGGGATCTATGGTGGCCTAGTGGCAAGGAGCTGCACTGAAATCCCAAAGGTATGGGGTTCAAATCTAACAGGTGCTCTTTGGAAGAAGATGGTGTATCTCCCGTGCAATTTCTGCCTCTTCAAACTGGCTGGAGAGGTAGCTGTGGGTCAGTTCTGACAGAAGGGTTCTACAACAACCGTGATAAAATAGGGAATTAAGAGATTATGAAATGGAAAAAGTAACATTTCATTCAATATAAGAATGATAAAATGATTTAAAAGTTTCAATTCAACAGTGGAAATCTAACTTAGATTTTAGAAAAGTCTTTGCATTGCCTGCTACATTGGAAAGATTTGTGGGGTTTTTTTTAAGAGAAAAACAAAACCTATTGCTGATTCATAATGTATGATGTTAATAAAATATTTTTTAAAAGAATCAAACTGGTAAGATTTTTAAAGACAATTCCCAGTTTCAGAAATTCTGCCATGAAGTTCCCTTAAACGGATACTCTGCGTAGAGGATTTCCCTTACGACCTGTCTCTTAGACCAATACTGTGTGTGGTGCTCCAGAAAGTACACGTTCTTCAAGTTGCATTACTGGAGGTGGATGAACACGCATTCCTGCCGTCACCTAGCACAGTGTGTCCACTCTGTCAAATGCAGGGGCTACTCCAGAGATGCCTGATCAGCCAGGTCCTAAAACCCAGCAAGTGGGGTAAGTCCACTGCTGTCCCCTCATCCTTCCCCGCAATATATACTTCTCTACCTTCTCATCTTAAACAACGTCAAGGTTAGTAAATCCAGCTGACGGACAATTCCTTATATTGTTAGGAGCTACCGAGCCAGCTCCAAGTCCTGGTGACCCGATGAGTGCAGGGCAGCACCGCCTGGTCTATGCCGTCCACATGTCCACACTCACTGCCTGTGTGCCCATCACTGTACCCACCCTGCTGTTCTCTTTCCTCCCTCTGCTCCTCTCCCCTCTCACCTCCCACTTCAAAAAGTCTGGCTGGTTAAGAACAGAGTCACAGAACCTCCCGTTCGCTCAGCAATTGTTGGAAGAGGCATTTGAGGAAGGTTACAAGGACAATAAGGAAGGCAACAAGCTTAAGCAGTAGCACAAGCTTTTTTCTTTTTGCTGTGATGTGGGTGAAAATTTACAGAGAAGATTGGTTTTCCATTCCACAATCCAAATACATTTTGTTTCTTGACATTGACTTTGGTCCCTGTAATTTATGAGCACTCTCACCACTTCTTGTGTTTCTCATTTCAATCCCTCCTTCCCGGCATTCCTGTCTTTTGTTCTCTCTGGGCAAATGTTACCTTTGTGATCTTGTAGAGCTAGTGCTCTGAGGATTGAGTACCCTCCTTCTGTTATTGACAAGCATGCAGGTCAATTGGAGTTTGACTGAAAGTTGAGTCACTGGAGTGAATTCAGATCCTGCTCAAGGCTTGAAAGGCCTTAGTATTGTGCCCTCACTAGTCTTTATCAGGTGTTTCACAAACTAAGACAGCTTCTTTCCCAAACCGGTGCAAGCCTGCCCTCCAGGCACATGTGAAACTCTGCCTGCTCTCCAGCTCCTACAGCAAAGTCACCTCTGGAGAAGAGTGAGGCCACACTAGCCACGCAGAGGCATCTCCTGCATCACCCCAAGGCCAGCACTTACACAGGGAGCCCGGAGCTTCATTTCACAAGCTGGTCAGTGGCTGAGGGTTTCTCATAGCCTCATTTTGTGTGTGTGTTTTGGGGGTAAAACAGCATATGAAAAAAATGCTTAAAAGACATGGTCTTAAATAGAAGATGAAATATTTTCCTGTTAAACGATTACTAGATGTTTTTTTCCTAAGGTTACCATTTCTCTGCCCAGAGACTTCCTGTAACAATTCGCCACAGTTCCTGACCATATCGGAAACAGATACGGCTATGGCGGGAGCCAGGATCTGCAGCTCCTCTGGGGAGCGATAGTGGAGGAGTGCATTACACACTGTTGCCAATGAATGGGTCAGCAGTTGGGAATCCACCAGCTGCCCTCAGGGGGAAGTTGGACAATCATTTCACCCGGGGATTTTAGAGCCTCAGAATCCTGATGGAGGTGGGGGACCTCTGTGAGGCGGAACCCACTCACCAGGGCTTTTAAGTGCCTCTCTTATGCACACACAATTTTCAGAACAATCCTTCTAATTTTCCATGATAATCCCAACTTCGTGAGATTTTAATTTCAATTTAGAGCAATTTGTTAAATGCATGCTTATAATTTAGTCATTTCAAAACCATTTATTTAAAGTTTCTTTAACATGAACGCTGAATAAAATGTTACAGGAAGGCTGAAGAAAATGCAACCGACTCAGATGGTGAGGCTGCCAAACACTTCATGCCCTCAATTATCACAAACCTACCATCAAGAAGAAAGTACAGCAATCAAGTAGATACACACAAAAACTAATGGAAAGCATGCTAATTACCTAGTCATCCAGGTGGGAGTTTTTAAAAAAAAAATTTCTCCTCTCCTTCCGTCAATTAACTGACTCACAGACAGAAATCCCAAACTTGTTTGGTCACTGGACATTAAAATGAATTTTATTTTCCCTCTGACACAAATGATAACGTGAAAGCTAGAGAAAGCCAGCCTCACCTTTCGCATCAATCCAGGTGCACGCGCTGCTGAGCCTAGCCCGGTCAGTGCTGAAGAGAAGAGCTGTGACTCCTAAAGGCAGTGTCGCTGGGCTGAGAAACCCTTTTAATCCTTCTGGGATTGGGATTTCTGGTGTCTGTACAGTTAGGGGTGTTCCACGCAGGCCATTGACCCTTTCCTGTCTTTTTGAACCTTGACGTCCTCCCTCCCACATTTATTCCTACCTGAAATTATCCCGAGCGTCATTTGTTTACTTAACTCTTGAACTGGTTGACTTCCTAAAATCACATTTAAGGTGAACAATAGCCTAATAAGCAGCTTTGTCAAGACCATCTTGCTTTCAATGTTGGGCTCCTTCTTACCATTCTCTGTGCACAGTTTCAGGCAACAGAAACTTCCAGGTGGGATTGGAAGGTGCACTGTAGATCAGATTGTTGTAGTGCATTATGGGTTGTACTGTGAACCAAGAGGTTAACCATTCACGTTCACCAGCCGTACTCAGGAGGATGAGACAGTATCTTTCTGTAAAGATTCATCACTTTGGAAATGTCCTGTTGGAGGGTCATGTTGTTGTTGTTAAGTGCCGTTGAATTGTAGATGACTCATAGCATAGTGAAAGACCTGACCACTTGTATAACTTTTATCATTTCTGCCGGTTCATAGGGTTTCCAGAGACAAACTATTTCTGAAGTGGATGCCACTCCTGCTTACAAGCTTGTTTTAATCGGGGAGCTCCACCAAACACTGTCCTCCATGAGGAACCATTATCGCATTTGACTCATCAGTTCCTCAGTGTCACAGTGTTTAGCATCACAGCAACCACAAGTTACCTCTCTCTGTGCAGTAATGACAGACCATTGCTATACCACTTAGAAGAATGTTTGACAAAAAACAATTTAAAGTCTAGTACATAGAGAAAAGACATTTTCGGAGTCTCAAACTGACAAGACAGCACTGAGTTTGAGGATCTTTTCTGTTGGCGGGATTGTTTCCCCCTTTAGTTTGTTATAAGGTCAACATTATCGTGTGACAACGCCGACTAAGACTTTTGGAAGTTCTTTTGGTTGTTAAAACTTTTTTTTTACACTTCTTAGCTAAAATGTAAAGGAACTCTGTACCAGTTAAGCTCTCAACTGACGACTGGACATGGCAGTTGGAGTGCACCAGGAGCAAAGAGAGAATAATTCCAGTACCAGTCAATATTTGAGTAAATCTGGACTCCGGGAGACCCCAGGTGTGTCAGATTGGAACTGTGAGCAAAGGAATTGTCATTGGCTGTTAATTCAAAAATAGAACCAGCAGTTCTTTCTTCTGGAGCACTTCTGAGGAGACTAGAATCTACAAGTCTTTGTTGTTAGTGAAGTATGTTCACCAATCTTACCATCTGCGGACAAAAATAATGAGGTTGCTATTCAATCCCACCAACTTACATTTGTGTCATTTAATGACTGCATGTGTATAGATTTTTCAGGGTTTCATGAAACCATAAAGATACAAAACAAATATAAGAAAGTTTTAGATATAGATGATATAGATATAGAGATAAATATTAAAAATATAAAAACATATTTCTGCATCAGATTTTGCAAACTAGCACCATGAACCACGTTTCATCCAGAGGTGTATGATGTCCACCTGGCCAACTGATTAGAAGATATCTACCTTTATTCCTATTCCAAGAAAGGTGATCCAATAGAATGTGGAAATTATTAAATAATATCATTAATATCACACATAAGCAAGATTCTGCTAAAGATTATCCAAAGCCGAACTGTTTATCAACAGAGAACTTCCAGATGCACAACCTGAGTTTAGAAGAGGTCGTGGCACTGTAGATTTTATAGCCAATGTTAGATGAATCTAAGCTAAAAGCACAGAGTACCCCAGGAATGTCAGTGTCCCATTGACTATTAAGGCATTTGACTGTGTGAATCACAACAAACTGTGGTTAACCTTGAAAAAAATGGTAACCCCAGAACACTTAATTGTGCTCATGTGAAACCTGTACACGGACCAGGAAGCAGTCATCCAAAGAGAGCAAGGAAATATTACATGGCCTAAAGTCAAGAAAGGTGTATACTAGAGATGCATTATGACTCCATACATTTTCAATCTATATGTAGAACAGATGGACTTTATAAGGAAGAATGTGGCATTAGGATTGGAGGAAGACTCATCAAAAAGCTGTGTTATGCTAATGACACAACCTTGCTTGCCTAAAAAAAAGAAGGACTTGAGGCATTTGCTGCAGAAGGTCAAGGACAGCAGTCTTTAATATGGATTGAAGCTCAACATCAAGAAGACAGAGAGTCTCACCACTGGGCCAATTGGCAGCGTCATAACAGACGGTGAAGAGATTGAGATTGTTAACAGCTTCTGTTTGCTTGGCTCCACAATCAACACTCCTGGTACTAGCAGTCAGGAAAGCGAAAGATGAATTTCATTGAAAAAATATGCTGTCTGGGACATCTCCAGAGTCCATAAGGACAACAGTGTCAGTCTAGGGACTAAGGTGTGCCTGATCCAGGCCATGATTTTTTTTTAATTACTTGCTCTGCATCAGAGAGCTGGACAATGGGTAAGGATGATAGAAGAGTCATCAGTGCCTTTGAACTGTGATGCTGGACAAGTGTATTGAACATAAAATGGACTACCAAGAGAACAAGTAGGTCTGTTCTTGAGAGGTTGAAACCAGGCTTCTCTTTTGAGGCAAGGATTTTGAATCTCACATCTCACATACTTTGAGCATGTTGCCAGGAAGGACCAGTCCTTGGAGGAGGACATCATCCATGGAAAAATGGTGGGACAGCTCAAGAGAGGAAGATCCTGGAGGATGTAAATTAACTCAGTATCTGAGGGAATGGGGGTAGGTGTGTCAGACTCAATTCAATTGGCTCAAAGTAGGGAAAGGTTCAGAACTATTGTTCATAGAGTTGTTATGAATTCCAGGAGATTTGACAGCACACAACAACAAAAACTACAAGGTATTTTAAAATTTGCCATCAACTGTTAAAATGTGATTTCACAAAAATTATACTTCTGGTTTTTTTATAAAACTGAAGATTTGACCAAAGTCACTACATACCTGTAATAAGCATCTTCCCATGAAACCTCTAGTTCATTACAGGTCTACTGGTTGGTTGTATGGTTAAGTTTGTGACATATAAATATCAGTATGGTACTCTGAATTACATATATATAATTGGTCGTTCACTGGGAGGGAGGAAGCCACTGCAGAGAGGTTGTGGACTGTTTAGTGTGTTAACCAAAGGCTCAGTGATTCAAATCCATTATCTGCTCAGGATTCAATAAGGTAAAAAAGAAAATTCAGTCTGTTACTGTAAAGATTTTTAGCCTTGGAAGCAATTTCTTTTTTGTCCTACAAGGTCACTATGAGTTGGAATGAACTCAATGACAGAGTTGGGTTTGTTTTGTTTTTCTCTTTACATAGTGGTTGCATTTGACAAGATAGCTATGGATAAAGCAGAGAAAAAGAAGCTACCATTTAGGAGCAGAGAATCAGCCCATGAGCCAGTCATGAGGCTTTTCTGGATGGCCGGAGATGGAGTATAGAAAGTCTTCATATCTGTGGTAATGATGTAGTTAAAGTGAGATAGGACACCCGTGGGAGGGGATTCTCTACGTTCTGGCTTTTCTCAGGTGTTTGAAAAGTTTAGTGGAAGTCATAACAATAAGGATATTGATTATAAGTAGCTCTTAATAAATACCATTAATTCATTGGAACAAGTCAATGAAAGGCTAATTGATCCAAAATTTAAGAGAAAATGTGAAAGACAGAAACTTTCCTTGCTAACAGATAAAGGGATTCTTAGTTTACGTAGTTGGAGAACAGGAGAAAAAAACAACAAACCAAAACAAACAAACATACAAACACAAAACCCAAGCAAACCCGAGAATCAGAATAAAAAGATGTTAAATGGAAGATTGAACATAAACCCTGATATAAATGAGTTAAGCAACAATATATAAACACTTTCAGGAGGTTCATACTGAGCTCTGGCAAGGCTCCTAGTTGTCACTGAAGCTTGGAGAAAGTGATAGTGCACATTAACTAGGGTGGAAATGTCAAGATGCCTGTGTCAGATGGAAGGAGAGAATCACAGAACTTAGTATTGCAGGCAAAGTAAATGGTGGTACACAAAAGGTCAGAAAACCCACCAGACTACTCAGACCAGAGAAGCCTGCTCATCCACGAGCTGAAGACTGGGTTGGTTGGGAAGGGGTCGTCACCTGCAGGGCTGGGATGATGCTAGGAGCTACAGCTATCCCTTAAGAGTGGAGATTATAAAACAACTATGAGTCCAGGTGGTGGCACTTAACCATTCAGAAGCCAGGTGGATGTAATTATCATCATGCTTTGCAAGGTCAGAGTGGCAGCCAGACGCGTACCGGAGAGAGCTATTGAGATAATTGATGGGACATATTCTTTCTGGGAGGCTGGTGGAAGGGGAGCCAGGAAGGGCACGGCTCCATGTACATCATTAAAGGAACCCAAGCATGGATTCTGAGGAGCCTGAGGCCAGTCGTTCTCATAAAAAGTGATGATCTGGCACTTGGTTTCCAGGCATGAGTTAGTTTTCAGATTCAGGACCCACAAACTGAAAGGAAAGCTAGGGGTCTATGAGGAAGAATGCAGACCTTCAAACTCGTTTGTTCCAGTTGGATCCTCTGCTGAGACTTTCCTTATCTACCAGAGTCACCGAACCAGAATCTAATTGTTAAGAAGATTCACAGGTTCTTTCTCTAATTCTCAAGGTGATATGCACACACACACCCTGGGGATCTTGTTAAGATGGAGATTACGATTCAGTATCTCATGCATTGTTGTTGTTGTTGTTGTTGTTATGTGCCGTCGAGTCGCCTGTGACTCATAGTGACTTTATGTACAACAGCCCTAAACTCTGCCCTATCCTGTGCCAATCTCACCATCTCCAACACACCTGTCCCCATTATTACCCCAGTCACTGAATCAATCCATCCCATCATGCATGGAAATGCAAATTCTCACCAGGGGGATAAACTGGAACCAACCAATTCAAAGCCCTTGGTGACTGGAAGCACAATGGCAAAATGTAAGTGGTAGTGCTGGCTCTTGTGCTATTTTAGGGACCTGTGGTGGCCTAGTGGGTAAGGCGTTGTGTTGCTAATCTGAACATAAGGAGTTCTAATCCACCATCTGGCCCATGGAAGAAAGATGGGTAAATCTTCCCATTGATTTATAGTCTGAAAATCCTCTGGATGGAATACCTATGAATTGGCTTTACCTTAATGACACAGAGACAACCATGATTTCTTCATTATTTAGGTGGAAAAGAAGTTTGACCTTCACTACCAACTTAAAGAGTGCTGGAAAAATTCAATCGGTCTGCTTTTAGCACGTTTATGGTTAAGAGGTTCTATGGAGTAGGTCTCTATAATGCACCACGCTACCATGAGTTGGAAGTGACTCAGTGCCTTTAACAACGGTGTTTTTACTATTCCTTTCCCTAGGGACTCAATATTCTCCCTGTCCAGTAATTGGACATTTGGGGAAAAGGACATATGAAGACTATTAGACACAGTCCCCCATAACGAGATAAAAATTTCCATCTTCCCAGTTCCTGATAAATTGTGGGCACTTGCTAAGCATTCATTGTTGGTTATCCCCCAGGAAACCCCAGTAGAAGTCTTCCCTCGACATCGGAGTTTCTGTGTGACACTGCTGTCCTTAGTTGCTGTCACCTATGACTTATATTTGACCCTATATAAAACAGATCTGCACCCTGCCATGTCCTGTTCCACCCTTGTCATCTTCTGACACACTTGAACCCGTCCCTACAGTCACTGTGTCCATCCATCTGGTTGAGGGTCCTCTTAGGGTCCTCTTCTTTTTCACCTAACCCCCACTTTCCAAGCATGATGGCTCTCCAAGAAATAGCCTCTCCCAACAACACGCCCAAAGTATGTGAGATGAAGTTTTATCATCTTTACCTCCAAGGAGCACTCTGGCTGCACCTTCCCCAAGACATATCTGTCTGTTCTTTTGGCATGGGATGTTCAGTGCTCTTCTCCAACAACACAGCTCAAAGGCATCAATTCTTTTCCTGTCACCCTATTCATTGTCCAGATCTCAGATGCATAACAAGTGACTGAAAAGATGTCTTGAATCATGGTGTGACAACAGAGTGTAAGGAGTTCTCAACATGCATAGGTTAGGGTAGGTTGCCAATTAATGACAATCTTTTTACCTTGAGAAAGAATAAATATTTCCTCTTTTTTGCGTTAAATATAAAATGCAATTTCATTTTGGACCCATTCAGAAGCATACAATCATGCACAGAAGATATTCACAAATTCAATGGCAAGCTTGAGGTGAATAGTCTTCATAGGGTAGACAGTCTTCAGAAATCTGTTTTTTATTGGAAAGACGTTATAATTGAGAAAAAGCGAATTGTGCTACTTCTTCCAGACCCTGCAATATGGGTGCGTGCTGATATTGGAAAGGTCTTGAACATTTATTCATTTTGTATGTTTCCATGTAGCAAATAAAGAATTCTCAAAACACCTCTGTCCTCCAGAGTATATATTGTCTCTAGTTGATAAGCAGGCACTTCCTTATCTCTACATTAGGATTGCCTTGTTAAACTTGTCCACAGATTACACTTAACCTTCAGGGCTCCATAGCCAATCAGAAATACTTTTTATATGATCCTAGGAAGTGGCCTAGTGATAAGAAGCTGTGCTGAAATCATGAAGGCATGCGGTTCAAGGCCACCAGCTGCTCCACTGTGATAAACTGCATTTGAAAACCCACTGGAGGGTCAGCTGTGGGTCCACTCTGACTCTATGGTACACCATAACATCATGTAGTTTTACCAATGACAATTTATTTCCGGGAAAAAATGCATTCATGGCCTGAAAATATAAATATTGTGATAATGTGTAAAAATGAATGTGACCTTTTCACTGACACAACAAATGTGTGTGTGTGTGTGTGTGTGTGTGTGTGTGTTGTTGTTGTTGTTGTGTACTATCAAGCTGGAACCGATCCATAGCTGATCTTCCAGTGGTTGTTCAGAGGCAGTTAATCGCATAGGAGGACATTGCCTATCTTTCTGCTGTGGAGCAGCTAGTGGATTCAAACTGTGTGCCTTCAGGGTTGCAGTACAGCTTCTTCACACACACACACACACACACACACACACACACACACACAGTCTTTCTTTTCACCCTTATGTAATTACCTTTAGAGCATTATTCTTAAACAGACAGAGCATGCTGGTAATTAACTTTTGCCAAAAGGTACTATTAGAAATTATACGTAAATGAGACAACTTTCTAATTTAACCATGTAATACAACAGTTCACTCCACATTGCCTAGGATGGGGTGAGGTAGAATACACACAGAATTTTAGACTTGAATATATATATATAATGAAATTGTAATGTGAGAAAAAATATGATACTTGAGACATCAAATTATTTCATCATCCAGTCTTCTAAGACTGTGTTTAGAAGACAATTTGTCTAGATTTGTACAGTTACAAAGGTTTAAATGTCCAGACTATCGTGAACACACTGCTACCTGTGAACATGATTGGAACCCTAAAGTTCATAGAAGTCTATCCTTAGGCATCCTGTATTCCGTTCAACCCTCAGCATAAAGATTTTCTGCTTTGTGTGGATGCCTATCTCATAAATTACATCATAAATATTGATCTACCATATTTGACAATCTTTTACAGCTAATGTGATGTACTATTAAATAAAGCCATCAGGTAAAGAAGCAGAAAAACCAACCTATACTCTGACAGAGAGAAATAGTGCCAAATATTAAACATGTGATCACTTTTAGGAGCAGTTTCACGTGTGGATTTCAGCCTTCAAGGACCAGTTTTGGTAACACTGCCAGAAAAAAAGAAAAAGCAAAGAGAATAACTTAACATTAACTAATCTTGACTTCTAGGGGAGTGATATTTCTCAACAGCAGAAAGTTCAGAGTCCCATGTCATCCTGCTGGAAAATTAGTGTTGACAGGGCCAGATGTCTCCATCTGCATCACACGCCCTGCTGCAGACGTAGCTTCAGAATCACTGCCACAGTGGGGTCCTTCCCACCATCGCCGGGACTGTCTGCTCCTAAGAAAGCAGGGCACCTGTTCAGAAGCAACAAGACGCATTTTGCATCTCGTACTAAACATGACTTTCATCGTTGCACTTTAGATCTACAGACAATAAAGCGATCTTTCTTATCATTATGTGCCATTGAGCTCAGAACTGACTCACACCTCCCTCTCCAGTGGGTTTGCAGACACTGTGAATCTCCTGGAAGGAGACTATGCATCCTCAGCATAGCAGCTGGTGGATTTGAACCACATGCCTAAGGGTTGGCCGTGCAACTCCTTGCCATTAAGCCACCAAAGCAATGCCATCTGTTGTTGCTATTATTGTGTACTATTGAGTGGGACCCGACTCATACCTGACTCGCCAGTGGGTTTTCAGAGCCATTAAATGTCACGGGAGGAGACTGACCATCAATCTCACTCAGAGCAGCTGGTGAATTTGAACCGCCTGCCTTTGGGTTGGTAGCACAGCTTCTTACCCACTAGGTCACTAGAGCTCCCTCCTGCTGGATCCTAAACCCCTGTGACCCTACAGAATAGACTAGCACTGCCCCAGAGAGTTTCCAATTCCATAAATCTTTAAGATTTCGCCTTTCTCCAGCTGAGAACCTGGTAGATTTGAAGGCATGACCTTTCAGTTATCACCCCAACTTTTAAGCGTTAAGAAGAGAGTTACATGTTATCGAGTTGAAACTGACCTGTAGCAGATCCTCTAGTGGGTTTTCAGAGGTAGTAAGTCACAAAGGAGGGGATTGCAGGAGCAGCTGGAAGCTGATGGATTTGAACTGGGTGCCTTTGGGATTGCAGCATGGCTTCTAACCATTAGGCCACAAGCACGCCCTAATATAAAAATTACAACTAGCAGAGAAGATGGCTGTTTAACTGAAAAGCTCATTCTTGAACAATTTTCTAAATGGTATTATATTGACTAAGCATATTTAAAAATAAAGAATATTAAAGACAGAAACCTATGCAAAACCTAAATAAATTAATATCCTGCATTTATTATGTTTGTCTTTAATTCCATCCTCTTCTAGATCTTTTGAGACTTCACAGTAACCATTGTTCTTACTTTCTTTGTGATTTTCTCCTGTTTCTTTCCTTTGTTCACCAGCATTTTGAATTATTGCCTTACTGATTCATCACAAGACAGTATTTTTCAGTTGATATCTTTTACTACTTCTAACAACACTGGAATCTTTGAAAAGGCATGTCTACATTCACTGCTTCTTTATTTCATTTCATTTCATTTATGTTTATTCATCTAAGAGAATTTATTGCCTTCTCTTTTTCACCCATGGAGTTCTAGTGATGTAGTGTGTTACATGTTGTGCTATTAATCAACTGTACATTATGTGTTGTCATGTTAATCTACTAACTACTTCATGGGGGAGGGCGTATAAACAGCATTCTCTGTTAAGGATTTAGAGCCTTGGACACCTGATAGAGGATCACTATGGGTCTAAACTCAGAGATCGTGGGAACTACTATTTAATTAACAAAATCAATAAACCAATAGTTCTGGAATGGGAGAAATCATTGCTGATATCAGATGGGTCTTGCATGAAAGAAGAGAATAACAGAAAGATGTTTTGTAGTGTTTTATTGACTATGTCAAGCCATTTTAGTATTCTGTATTGCTTAACAAATCATGGCTAATATTGAGATAAATGGGGATTTCAGAAACCTTAATTTGTGATCATGCCAAACTGATACAAAGACTAAGAAGCAATCGTGTGAAGAAACGACCGCAGTATAGTTTAAAATCAGGAAGATCAGGTGTCAAGAATATTTCTTTTCCATCCCTATTCAATCTCTATGATGATCAGATAACTTAAGAAGATGGACCATATGAAGACAAATTGGATCTGGGTTAGAGGAAAACTCATTAACAGCCTGTGTTATTCAGATGACACAACCTTGCTGGCAGAAAATAAAGAGGACTTGAAGTACTTAATACAGAAGATCAAAGACTAACTAAAATCTTAATATGTATTGCATCTCAACATCAAGAAAACGTAATCTTCACCAATAAACCAATAGGCAACATAAAAAAACATAAATGCAGAACAGATTGGATTTATCAATTGTTTCATTTTACTTGGATCCACAACCCAAACCCATGAAAATATTAGCTGAGAAATCAAAAGATGTGTTGCATTGGGAAAAACTGCTGTGAGAGATTCTCCAAAAGTACTGAAAAGCACTGATATCAGTATAAAGATAAGACATACCTAATCAAAGGCATGCTATTTTCATATGTTTCCTATGAATCTGAAAATTGGACAATAAGTAAAGATGAAAGAAGAATAGGTGTCCCTGAACTGTGGTGCTGGAGAAGAGCACTGAATATACCATGGTCTGCCAAAAGAATAAACAAGTCTATCTTTTTTCCTCCTAAGAGGCAAGTATGGTGAAAATTTTTCCCACACACTTCGGGCATGTTGTCAGGAGAGGCCAGTCTTTGGGAAAGGATAACATGCTGGCAAAAGTGAAGGGTGGGAGAAAGATAAGAAGACCCTCAGTAAAATAGATGAACACATTGGCAGGAACAATGAACTTGAATATGGCAAAGAACATGAGACTGGTGTAAAACACAGTAGGGCAAGGTTCAGAGATGTTGTCCACAAGGTCACTGTGAATTATGGTGAATGCCACCTAACAACAGCAACCTATGTATGCATATAGACTTATGGTGGCATAGTAGGTTAAGAGCTAGACTGCCAACAGAAAGGTTTATAGTTCAAATCCATCCACTTTTCTTCAGGAGAAAGATAAGTAGTCTCCTTCTGGAAAGATCTATTGCCTTGGAAACTCAAGGAAGTCTTGCTATGACTAAGACTACTCCACAACAGCGTTTTGGTTCATCTGTTGTATGTTCTACACTTACACGCCATTGTTGTTAGGTGCTGTTGAGTTTAATCCAACACCTAGAGACTCTGTGTGTAATAAATGACAACTCTGCCTCTCCTGTGCCATTCTTACTGTATCTACTGGGCTGCCCTTGTTACCGTCACCATGCCAATCCACCACTTTAAAGGTTGTCATCTCCTTCTCTGACCCTTCATTCACTTTTCCAAACATGTTATCAGCTTTCAAGAATTGGCTCTTTGCCTTTAAGGAGCATTCTGATGGCCTCTCTTCCAAGATGGATTTGTTGATCTTCTAGCAGTCCATGATATGTTCAATAATTTTCGCTAGCACCTCAATTCATAGTCATCAATTCACATATGTTGAACATATACAAGTCAACGTATGGTATACATGCTTGGGATCAAAAACTTTAGTTTCCAACATTCCTTTTCTTTTAAGGAATTACATGAGTTCAAGATTATAGGTTCAGTTATAATTCTACTGCTTGTTATTTTTAGGACTCCAGGTGACACTGTGGTTATAGTGAACAACTGCTAAGAAAAAAGATTGGTTGTTGCCTTTCTACGAAGATGGCGCTAGAAGTGAAGAAGAAAGCCCTTCACCTTCCCAAAACTGAAGCCAAAGCAAAGCCTTTCAGGGCCAAGAAGGTAGTCTTGAAGGGCATCCACAGCCACAAAAAAAAAAAAAAAGGAAAAAAAGATCCACGTGTCACCCACCTTCTGGCAGCCTAAGATGCTGAGACTCTGAAGGCAGCACACATACCCCTGGAGAAGCACTCCCAGAAGAAACAAGCTTGACAACTATGCCATCATCAAGTTTCCCCTCACCACTGAGTCAGCCATGAAGAAGACAGAAGATAACAACACACTTGTGTTCACTATGGATGTCAACAAGCACCAAATCAAATAAGCTGTAAAGAAGCTCTCTGACACTGATGGGGCCAACACCAATACCTTGTTCAGGCCTGACGGCGTGAAGGTCCATGTTTGGCTTGCTCCTGACTATGATGCTTTGGATGTTGCCAGCAAAATTGGGATCATCTAAACTGAGTCCAGCTGGCTGATTCTAAATACAAATTATTCTCCCCACAAAAAGAAAGAAAGAAAAAGATTGGTTGTTAAAAATCTTATCAATTACTTTCTAGGATAAATTAATTTGCTTCCTTAAATGGCGTGTACCTTTGCAAACCTTATGGTTTTATTCTAATCTGTCCTAGAGCATTGCTATACCCCACAAACGACACAATGACAGTGAGTTTTGCTTTTACTTTGGCCCATCCCCCCCCCGTAAATATTAAAACACATTTCAGCTGTTCGTATCATAACTAGCTGATTTTGATGTCAATGGCACATGGGTAGACTTCTAAAAGCTAGAGGGTTGTGTTAAATGGAACTTCTGATCCACATAATACCATATAACACCAATTCTAGTTGATACTCTGTTTTCCTTCATCAATATTTATCTCTGATGCCACAATGTTTTCTTAGCCAAGATATCTAAATATATATATTTTATAAATATTTACTTGCTTATTATTTTTTTCAAAGTAAAGTTAAGCTTTTATGATTTCTCAGTGAAACCCTCAGAGAATCCACAGAGCAAGCAGAACTGTTTATGGAGAAATGCCATGATTCTGGAATTTTCTACAAGTAAAGCATGCGGGAACATCATGCTAAAAGGGGTCCCAGGTCACGCTGTCAATCTATGGTGTGACGTACAGCCTAAGGCGGCTGGGGGTCAGTCCAGAGTCAACAGCACCAAGAGTTTGAGATGCAGGACGCTGTGAGGTGGAGGTGATCGCAGGGAATTTACCAACAGCAGCCTGTGGACTCTGAGGACCTACCTCCCGGAGACTTCATGCAAGCTTTCCCTGTGTCGTTCCTGCTCAGTTCACCCACTGCACACATTTCACGTTTTCACTGGACTACATTAGAGCTGCCATAGTTATTGAGCATACCCATGCTTGTCTCACTAAGTACTGAGCACGTTTACATATTAGTTTGCATAAAGAATCGGGTCTTATGGAATTATCTGGAAATGTCCTTCATTCATGCATTCATTCGACAAATACGTGATTGATTCCTTCTGTGATACACCAACTCTGCTGATCAAAGTTTCCATTTACAGAGAAATAAAGGGCAGGCAATGACTCTGTGAACTGTATAGTACGGTGAAGGAGAAAGAAACTGTCTTGTAGATCATCCAATTTGCAACCCTGTATTTACCTATTGATCTCAAGGATATTTTTTTTAATATCAAGAGGAAGGATGTAACCATAAAGACTGAAGTGTGTATGACCAAGCCATGGTTTTTCCAATTGCTTCATATACATGCGAAATTTGAACAATGAATAAAAAATGCTGAAGAAGAATTGAAGTCTTTGCATTGTGGAATTTTCACAGAGCAGCAAATATGTACACTCAGGCTACCAAAAGGAGGAGTAACTCTCTAGGAAGAAGCACATCCAGAGTGCGACTTAGGGCATGTTGTCATGCGGGGCTAGACCTGAAAGCAGACCTCACACTTGGGACACTAAAGGGCTAGAAAAGGGCACCCTCAAAATGACAGGTTGGCTTAGTGACGGCAACAGTGGGCTTGATCAAAGCAGAGACTGCGAAGACGACACACAATGGGGCAAGTCTTCCATCTGTTACATACAAAGTCACTGAGTCGGAACTGAATGGACAAGACTTAACAAAAGTGATAAACAGCACAATGGCCTAAAAACAAACATTTTAAGACAAAAGGTAACTGGTGAATAACTCCTTCCTACCCATTTTGTCGAGGGAATTTGCCTCCTTTAATAGAGTGGAACATTCCTTGGTGATACAATGGTTAAGCCATCAACTGATAACTAAAAGGTCAGAGTTTTGAATCTCCCATCTTTGGAAACCCTTTGGGGCAGGTTTTCTCAGCCCTAGAAGCTCACTAAATATTGACCTTGATTAAAAATCACACGACTTGCTACACTGGAGAAACTGAATGTATACTCTTAGCTTTCTTTACTCAATAATTTGTTTATTCTAAAATTACTAACTAGGCAATGATTAAATGACTAGTAATAAGTGATAGTTTCCATAATGATCAATCCTTACCCAATTCTGTATGATAGCATTGCATTAAATTCTTATAGTTAATATAGAATTACATCTGCTTGTACCTGGGGTTAGGATTAAAGGTGTCAGCAGTCTTTCTTAGAATTCTGTAGACCCATAAGAAGATATCACAGAAATAGCAGCTTTCCTGGCAGATATAGGTCAAGTTTACAGCTGTGAGGAGGGGACCTGAAAGAGGGATAGCATGCCGTTAGCACAAGATACCACCAATCATCTTCTTGGATCAAGGTGAATGTCCTCTACCACATGTGTTGCTAGGAGACAAAAAGACAAAGGAAGTGCTTATCCACACCTGGTAGCAATTTGTGAATGAGAATAATGATAAGGAGATTAGCACAGATAATGACAAAATCCAAAAGAGATGGATAGTGAACAGAACTGTGGGAGCAGCATGCATTTCGATGGTATTGAAGCCCTTGGTTGAAAAGTATAGAAAAATGGAAACATTTTCAAATATTGTTAAAGTTAGCACCTCTCTGTGACCTGATTAATGTAACATTGCTGTTGTTGTGTACATTGAGTCAGAACCGACCCATAGATGAGTCTCCTGCAGATTTTCAGCAGCAGTTAATCACACTGATGGAGATTGACCAGCCTTCTCCTGAGAAACAGCTGGTGGATTCGAACCACTAATCATTGGGATTGCAGTGCAGCTTCTTGCCACTAGGCCACCAGTGCTCCCTACTCTAATATTGTATGGTTAAAATATCAACTGGAGATTCATGTACAGAAAATTATTTGGGAAAAAAAATCAATTTCACCTTTCTCTAAATGCTTAATGCTAATTGGGGCCCCTGAAATCCATGCCTCAGCCTCTCTTCAAGGCTCTTTCTCAGGTGCTCAAATTATCAGAGTGGCCTAATATGTGTCCATGGCCTCGATTAGCAGACCAGACGACAGTCACATCTATGAGTCAGCCCAGGTCCCTTTGCTGCGTTCCAAGCCATATATTTCTAGCTTCTCCTACAGCATCACCCCTTTGTTCCCTTTGTTTCCAAAGGTATCTAAAACTCACAACTTCCAAGAACCAACTCACCATGTTTTATCCTAATCCTGGTTACTTTTCAGTGCTTAAAAAAATGTCGTCTCAACACATCCATTTATGCAAACAGATATATTGGCAATTTACTCTTTCACTCCCTTCATCCCATCTCTAAAATGATTTTAGCACCTTCACCTCCTAGCGACTTCCATTTTTTGCAGACCACCTTGGTTTAAATGATCATCTTCTCTCATCTGGATGCCTGCAGCTTTCTCCTAATTGATCTGTTCACATTTCCTTCTCTATTTGTTAGCCCTCCCTTCTCCTCACCCTTGCCCTGTTTCCATCTGTTCTCCACACACACAGCCAAGAGAATTTAATCATGTCACACACCCACACATTGACTCAGGGCTGCAAATACAGAGCATGCATTGCCCTGAGGATAAAGAACAAAATTCTTAATAGAGACAGAGTTCCCTGCTTCCTCCTCGCTCTTATTTCTCTACTCCACCTTTCTCCATCTCGCTACCATCTCATACATCGCAGCCATTCTGATCTGCTAACCTCAGCGTCCTCAGCCTTCAAAGCATCTGAGTTGTAGAATTTATCTTTCTTCATGGAATATATGTTACTTTTTCCATTTCTCCAAACCTTTCTCATCAACTGGCCTTGAATTCAGTTACTGGGTGGTACAAACAGTTGGAACACTCTTGTGATCAATAGTTGTTAATAACAATGTTGGAGGCTCAAGTGAACCCAGAATAAAAGCCTTGTGATTCACTCCTGATAAACTGGCTATTGAGAACCCTATTGTAAAGAAAGCAAAGACTACATAGGAAAGACCAAGTCTGTCCTTTACTAAATTCACAAAGAGAACTGTCCCCATTAACATCATACACAGATTAAAGCTCATCGCTATGAGGTCAGACATGACTCCCTGTGCTGTTTGCCATCAAGATGGAACTGATCCATAGCTGACCCTCCAGCAGGTTTTCAGAGGCAGCAAATTGCAAATGAAGATATTGCCCAACCTTCTCCTTCAGAACAGCTGGTGGCTTCCAAGCTTGTACATTTTGGGAAGCACAATTTCTTGTTATGAGGCCAGCAGATTTGGATCCAAAATTTATTGCAAATGACCACATAGATTTCACAGAATCGACGGAAACAGATTGGGTAGGGAGGCCACAAAGGACAGCACACAGTGAAAGTCCACTTTTAGGAAATATTAGTCCTAAATCAGTTCACAGCAAGACATAATCCCTCAGTTAGCTTCTCAGTCAACAGCAGGTTGCCTCTGACCCTGAAGGATGCTCCCTGCTTTTTCTGCTGCTGCTTCTTACTGGTATTGAACTTACTTTCCCAAGAGCTTCCTTTGTCTCAGTCAACCTCTACAAGGTCTGGTTATCTTTCTCTTTTATGCCAACCTCACAGTTGTTGATGATGTTGGAAATACTGATCCACAGCTGAGGAGGCTGGAAACCACGCCCCCAGGAGAACTAACTGTAGGGGGTGGAGCCTTAAAGATTGATTTTACTTACACATTTCTACCTACCCCTGTGGTCAGATCTAAAGCAATGAATAGAAAAGTCATTCTTAAAAATCCTAACACTCAGGCCTCTGGCCCTCAAGCCAGGTTTTTAACTGTTTTTGGTCAAACATTCTTCTAAGTGGTATAGCACCGGTCTGTCCATTTGCAGTACAGAGGTAACTCGTGGTTGCTGTGCTGCTAAACACTGTCACCCTGATGCATCAAATGCAATATTGGTCTCCCATGGTGGAGCTCCCTGATTAAAACAAGCTTGGAAGCAGAAGCAGCATCCACTTCTGAAATAGATTGCCTCCGGAAACTCCATGAACTTGGGGAAATTATGAAAGTTATGCAAGTGTTCAGATCTTTCTTCATAGGGTCGCTATGAGTTGTCTATGACTCAACAGCACTTAACAACAACAACCACCCTATGGGTCAATGATGTCGCTTGATTTATGTGAGGTCACCATTAATCAGATTTGACGAGGCTACAGTAATATTCATTTTCTCCCACTGTAGTCTTTTGATGAGCTCAAAAAGATTTTCCTGAGACTCGTGACTAAGAGAGATTTCCAATCACCCTGTGTACACAATGGTTGCAGCACGTGTTTCTTTCCCACAGTTTACATTACAGGAATTTTGAGGTGATCCGCCGTAGTCTGCATTGTGCCATTAGTAACGTGCAGAAGA
Source organism: Elephantulus edwardii (assembly GCF_000299155.1). Classification (NCBI taxonomy): domain Eukaryota; kingdom Metazoa; phylum Chordata; class Mammalia; order Macroscelidea; family Macroscelididae; genus Elephantulus; species Elephantulus edwardii. The sequence continues at coordinate 5,421,288 of NW_006399753.1, read as the reverse complement.
CAATGATATAAAGATTTCATGGGCAGCAGAGTCTTTCCTATTTAACAAGTTAGGAAGAACAGTTTACCATCTCTTCCTGTTCTACATTGTCATCTGATCCCCCCCCCCTTTCCTCACTGTCCATTTATACAAAAAGTAGTTCCATTTTGCAGTATTTTATTATATTGTTTCTTGTCTTTCTTGGACTTATAGTTAGCTAATGAATGAATATCTTAGACCCTTTTGGATTTTAGTTGGGAATTTTCACAGCTTACATTTAATTTCTTTGGTTCTTTACTGTTTTTATTATTATTATAATAAATGTTAGAATATCAAACTTAAAAAAAGGAAGGGTTGCTAGTGTCTCCTGTTAATTCGTTGTCAGTGGTGGAGCATTGATCCTATAGTCACTGGTTCCAACCACCAGCTTTCCACACTTTGGACCCCACTGAGCCTGCCCAGAATCAGTATAAATAGGGTCATACATTTAAAATGAGAGAAATGTCATCTTCATGAAGGAAAAAAATAGGTCATGGAAATGTGGGTAATTTTTAAAAACTTTTATGTGTACACAGCACGAATAAGCATACATTTATGTTTAAGACTCATTAACAACTTGTGATAGGTAGATGACTCATTAACTTGCTCAAAGTGAAGGAGGATTTGAAGCACTTATTGACGGAAATCAAAGACTATACTTAAGCTTTCAGTGTAGATTGCACCTCAACATAAGAAAAATAGCAACAACCAGAAATGCTTCCTTCCGGTTAACAAAAAAATAGAGAGGAAAACGCTGAATTAGTCAAGCAACTCACTCGGTCCCCAACTCTTTGTCTCAGCAACAGGACTCCAGCTGCTGCTTAGTAAATAATACAGCAAGTTGCAAAGAAGCACATGGAAAAATTTCAACATAATTCTTAAACAAAGCAAGTCTAGTGCAACTCATTTTTGACACTTTGAGAATCAGGTGCACACTTTTATGACGTAAACCAAAGCAGTGTTTGATTTAAAAAAAAAATAAATAACATTTACTTTCCAACCAATCAATCAAACAATATCCTTAAAAGTTTTACTTTAAACTAAGAACAATAACTTATATAAATTCTTATTCCTCTAGTCAAGGGCATTATAGAAATAAAAATTGATAAATATCTAAAAAAAAAGTTTTCCTTTAGGTGAGCTTGCTCTTTCAATATTTAAAAATAGTCAATATATCTAATCTGGTGTTAGCAAAACAATGCTGAATAAACGAAGGGCTTTTAGAATAAGTAGCAAAGCAGTTGTGGAGAAAATACAGGCAAAATGCTCCTTAGTACCAAGGATGGCTTGTATTTTGTTGTACTTTGACATGATATTGTTGTTGTTGTTGTTACATGCCATCAAGTCACCTGCAACTCATAACAATCCTATGTATAATAGCTCAGATCCCTGTCCTGTCTTAAGCCAATCTCACTGTCTCCAACATACCTGTGCCTAGTATCCCAGTCACTGTGTCAGTTCATCTCATTCGACCAATCACTGAAGAAGTATATCATGCCTGGTAGAGTTAAGAGTCATTGGAAAAAAGAAAGAACTTCAATGAAATAATTTACGAAATGGCTACAAAAAATGGCTTGGCATTTCCTCAAAAAGATGAACATAGAAACCTCTTATGTCTCAGCTACTCCAGTGCTAGGAATATATTTCAAGGAAATCAGAATTGAGACATGAAGGGAGATATGTACACCTTTGTTCATAGCAGTTTTTCATAATAGCAAGAAAATGGAAACAGCCCAAATGCCCATAAACAAATGGATGGATTGGGAAATTATGATACATTCACAAAAGGAAATACTATGAAGCATTAAAGAACAACAGTTAAATAAATTACCCTATAACATGGAAAAATCTAGAGAGCAATATGCTAAGTGAGATAACTCAGTTTCATAAGGACAAATATTGCATGATGTCTTTACTATAAAAATAGAAGGATAACTGAGTGAGATATGAACAAATGTTCAAAAGGGAAAAGGAGAAGGGGGTGGAAGAAGAGGAAGGATGGAAATCACTAGGATGGAAGAGGTTAATGGGTGGATGAGACGTTGAAAGAATAGAAGAGGTTCAAAAGGGATGCGGAAAGACAGGGTAATAACAGGCATGTTGCTGTTGTTATGTGCCATCCAATCTCCTGAGACTCATAGTGATCCTATGTTCAATAGCCCTGAAGCCTGCCCTGTCCCAAGCCAATATCATTATCTCCAACACATCTAATTCCGTTTCTCCAATTACCAAGTCAATTCATCTCATCCCGGGTCTTCCTCTCCTGTGCTGTCCCTCTGCCTTGCCAAGCATGATGTCCTTCTCCAGGGACTGGTCCCTCTAGGCCATGTGCCCTAAATATTCAAGAAAGAGCTCCCAAAACCTTGCCTCTAGGGAGCAGTTTGATTTCGCCCTCTCCAGATCTATATGTTCTCCTGGTATGTTCAACGCTCTTCTCCAGCCCCACAACTCAAAAGCATTGATCCTTCTTTGTCATCTTTAGTCATTGCCCAGCTTTCAGATGCATAATAAGTGATTACGAAGACCACGGCCCAGATCAGGTGCATCTTAATCTCGAGACTGACATCTCGCTTCTCAGTATTCTGAAGAGGTCCCTGACAGCAGATTTTCCGAGTGCAATTCGTCTTTTGATTTCCTGCTTGCTCTCACAAAATGTGTTGACTATAGAGCCAAGAAAGTCGTAACTGTTAACAACCTCAATTGTCATAGTCCTGACAATAGGCCCAGTGGTGAGAATCTTTGTTTTCTTGATGTTGAGCTTCAATCTATATTGAAGGCTGCAGTCCTTGACCTTCTGCAGCAAGTGCTTCTGGTCGTCTTTAGTTTCAGCAAGTAAGGAGATGTCATCTGCATAACGTAGGTTGTTGATGAGTCTTCCTCCAAACCTAACACAACAATTCTTCTCTTAAAACCTAGCCTCCTGAATGATCTGTTTTGCATATAGATAGAAATGGTAGTCCCATGATAAATAATAATTACAGAAAATATGTTGTATATGAAAGATTGTATAAAACACAAAGCATATGCATGAAACATAATGTGTACAAATGATTGTATGCAAAGCAATAAAAATATGAGAAGGGAAAAAAGGGCGGGCAAACATATCAATGACTGTGAGACTGGTCCAGGATTAAACAACATTTTCTTGTATTAATATAGAGTCATGATGAGCTGGGCTGAAAGCACAGAGCAATGAAGCCAGAGATCACTTCCTGGGCCTCTTCCACCTGTACAACCTTGACTAGGTTTAAGCTCATCATTATTATTACTTTTTTTTCTCCTTAAGCTCATTATTAGTCATTGTGCTTAACTATTTCACGGCGAATCTTCCTCTCTTCCAAGGACTCTACTTTTCTAGACATGGTATCCTTCTCTAGTTCTAGTCTGTCCTGATAGCATTCTCAAAGGGCACGAGGCAGTCTCACCATGTTCACTGCTAAAGAATATTTTCTAAAACTGCAGCTGCAGCATTGTGAGGATCTACCATGTACAGACAAGAGAATCCCGGAAGGCACTTGGCTGCTAACCGAAAGGATGGTTATGACACACTAGCTGTTCTACAGAAGAAAGATGTACCAGTCAGACTCCAGAACAATCACAGCCTTAGAGACTCCAGGGGCGGTTCTATGCTGACATACAAGGTTGCTATGAGGTGGAATTCACTATATAACAATTTGTTATAACCTGTAGACCCTTAGACATTGGGGCTCTACTTTAAGAATTGCATCTACTATCAAGAAACAATGTTAAAGATGAAATATATGGAACCAGGAGTTTAAGTAACTTGATTAAAGATACATACTCATAACATAAACAATCTAGACTGAGAACTCGGTTTTATTCTCCCAGATCAATCACTTTCAATTTAGGGTGAAACGCTGCCACCTACAGATGGATGCAGCAATTCAATGGCATTACACCTACACAGAGCCATGTCTTACCTGTTCTCACCTGAGAATGTCACCTAGAAACCTAGCTCTTGCGAAGGAGATAGACACCTGAGTTTTGACTGGCTTCATGGAGTTGCAAACTCAACGGATGAGCTAATTATGCATATCTAACACAATGGCAGGCTGAGAGAAGAAATCTAGTAAAGGTCTTGAAAATTAGCTTTTGCCTCTGCCCACACCATTGCAGTCTATTTGGAATTGGAGCGGAGGTAAAACGAGTGGTAAAAACTGTGCTATCAGCCTCAGGTACGGGAGATGGGAGGAGGTTAGTCAAGTCTCTCATATCATACTGGTTCATTCTTCCTACTTCAGCTCAAAGAATACTGGGAGGGATTTTATTGGCTGACCTTTCCCCCTATGTCCCACCTAGAAAAACAACAACTCTGTGTTGTTAGCAGGAACCTCTGCACCTGTGTTTATAATCTCATTTGGGAATGGATTTCTATGCTATCTTAATGAGATGGGAAGACTGTAAAGTATGATGTGAGTGAATATTCTCTATAAAGATATAAAAGAAATTAAGTGGAGAAAACAGCAGAAGAATGTCTATTTATGTTTTATTGACTATAAAAGAAGAGTTTGACTGTCTGGATTGAAAAAACCCCTGTGGCTGCCATTGAGAAGAACACTTAATTGTGTTGATATGAAACCTACACCTAGACTTAGAAGCTGTTGTGCCAACTGAACAAGGGAACACGGAATGGTTTAAAATCAGAAAAGATGGACCCCGGGGTTGCAGTTTTTCTCCACAATTATTCAGTCTTTATGCTGAACAAACTATGTGACAAAGTGGATTCTGTGGAGAAGAATGCGGCATCAGGGTAAGAGGAAAAACTCATCAACATGTGTAGTACAGACGATGCAACCTCACTTGCTGAAGGTGAGGAGGTCATGAAAAGGTCGCTGCAGAAGATCAAGAACTACAGTCTTCAATACGGATTGCATATCACCATCACCAGAATGATAAGCACCATCATGATGGATTGGGGTAGGGGGAAGACTGAAATTGTCAATTATGTAATCTTCCTTGAATCCACAGCCAAAATCTTTGGTAGCAGTAGTCAGGATATTAGGAGACACATTGATCCACTGTCAGGGACCTCTCTGAATTACAAAGCCATGGTTTCTTCAGTTGCTTTGTATGCATGTGAAATTTGAACAATGAATAAAAAATGCTGAAGAAGAGTTGGATGATGTCTATCCGAAGACTTGGATGTGCTTGATTCAGGCCATGGTCTTTTAATTACTTGTTATGTATTTGTGAGCTGAACAATGAATAAAGATTATAGAAGAAGAGTTGATGTCTTTAAGTTGTATTGTTAGAGAAGAGTATTGAATGTCCTGGGGCCTGTCAAAGAACAAACAGATATGACTTGGGGGGAAAAGTGCAGCCAGAATGCTCCTCAGAAGCAAGGATGGCAAAGCTTTGTCTCACCTAGTTTGGGCATCTTGCTAGGAGAAGCTATTCCTTAAAAAGGGATGACATGGTAGGAAAGGTCAGTGAAGGAGAGGAAGATTTTTTATGAGATGCATTGACATCATAATGACAGTAATGTGTGTCAGAGATGAAGAGAATGGCACAGGATAAGATAGGGTTTTAGATCTGTTGTTCATAGGGTCACTGTCATACTTGACCCGATGGCACCTAAAAACAACAGCAAAGCTTAAGATAAACAGAGATGATGAAAGAGAGACACTGAACCACATGAGGACAGCCCAGGAGCTTGAGGAGACAAGGACCTTCTTCCTGAGACAGGAGAGGAAGAACAGGAAGTATCCTGTAGCCTGAATTTTCACTCCTAGACTTAAGAATACTTAAGAATACAATTATTACAGTATGATTGTAAAAGCATATTAGTTTTTCTATAATTGGTGAAGTTGTTGTTGTTGATTGCCTTTGAGTTGAGCATGACTCATAGCGACCCTATGAAGAAAAGGCCTGAAGCCCCTCTAACAACTATCAACATTTATCAAAGGGAAGAGGCATCTTGAAATCCTAGCTGGAACAGGTAAGACATAGAGATTCTGTGAGAAAAGAAACATTTGTTAAAGCCAGCCATTTATGATATTTCTATTATAACAGCACAAGGTAACTAAAAGAATTATCAACTGACCAGCAGATTTCTGGAATCAGTTCTGTTCTCCTATAAAATCCATCCAAATATAAAGAACCACAAAGATGTCAGGGTCCAATTTTAACTGGGAATCAGACAGTTTCACATTGTGCTCCAGTCTTCTTATCTCAAAATGCTACTTCTTACATGTGATGCTTGCAGTTGTGTTTGTTGGCTCTTCATATTTGTATGATTGCAGACATTTTCGCAGGCAGCTTCTGTGAGGTTATCAACCCTGGAAACTTTATGAGGCTTTTCTTCTTTGTCCTATAGGGTCATGAGGAGTCTTGTCATCTTTATTTCTAAGATGAAATCTGGTTGCATTTCCTCCAAGACAGATTTGTATGTTCTTCTGGTAGCCCCTGCTCTATTCAATATTCTTCACCAGCACCACAATTTAAGGCTTGGTTTCTTCTTCAGTCTTCCTATTGGGCTAGCTAGTAAGAACGAGAGAATAGTAAAGGGCACTGTTTAATGTAACAGGCATCTGTGGGAGGGGGCAGCAGACGCCTGCAGGGCTGCTTTGCCTCCAATTCATTTCTGCCTGTGACAACGGACAGATAAGAGGATCCTCACTCATCAGAGGTAACGTGCTCTAACATCATGCCATTTAAATAAATTTTATCTGATACTTTACCATCCAAATCCTATTTCAAGATCACGTTAGGAATACCCTCGAGACACTGTCTTACTTGAAAAATGTTATTTCAATTAGTTGAATATCATTCTTTACAAGATTTAGGTCAAGCGAGGGGCAACACTAAATCCAAACCAAACAATATGTGTCTGCAATAAATTTCTGTTGCTGAATTATTCATATGTAATGGCATAGGTGACTCTTCAAGCATTCTGAATTAAGTAGAATTGATTTCTCACTTTTTTTATGCTCTGTTGTACAAGCCTTTTTGTACTTTTACTTCTCCTTAACAAATAAAGTATTGATTCATCTTCACTGAACATGTTTTATTTAAACTTTGGTCTTTGTCAGCAACTTCGTCCTCAGTACCCACAATTCCCCGTCCTCACTTCCCAATTGTCTTTTGATCTTGAAGGTGAAAACCTTCCTTCTGGCCCTTTAGCATGAAGTAACTGCAGAATGTGTGAGGAACTCCCCAGGAACGATGGTAAGCTACCCACCTTTCCTTCCCCAGAGCCTCACACTAAACACACACCTGAAAATAGTCTTCCAGTTCTAATGCCATTTGGAAGATTTAAAAATTAGCACCACTTCGGAACTATATTGCCTTAGGTCTTGAGTGTGGGAGCAAACATGTTAAAGTGAGGGTGGGCGAGGCCCACGTTAGCAACCTCAGCAAGAAGCATAGAACCTGAATCGACTTAATAACTATTTGTAAAAACAAAACAAAACAACCCCTTCTTAACAGGATTTAATATTTTTATTTCTAAAGTAAATGAGGGAAACAAAAGACAGCAAGCCGGATTATTTGTTTTTCTAGGTTTTCTTGACATTCATGTTTTATATGAAAGTGAAAACCTGAGCAATTTAATTGAGAAATAAGCTGAGGATGAAGAGACTTCCATTCCAGCCCCAGCTAAGCCATTAGCTTTGTGAAACAGTGGCCTTGGGCTAACTGTTCCCGCTTTTGAGGGAGAGGAACTTGTTACAGGCTATCTACTTTCAGTCCTGGGACTACGGTTATGACCAATGCCACAGCCCTGCTCACTGCCCTCTCCAGTCCATGCTGCTTTGGGAACTTGCATTTTCTTTTTCCCACCCCATCGCTTCATGATCTGAACACAACCCAGCAAGCAAGGGTGCCTACAAACTGACTTGTTAGGTTCACTGACAATTGGCGACTGTTTGAGATAGTCAGAGTGGATCTCCTTGTCACTCCTAATTTGTTGCCAGTGAACCACCGGATAATGCAGTTAATAGTAATACACTTAGCTGCTAACCGGAAAGGTTGAGGTTCAAGGTTTACCAGGAGCACCTCAGCAGATAGACATGGGATCTTCCAAAACACTCTCCGGTGCACAGTTCTGCGTCTGCACACATGGCGTCACCATGAAACTGAGTTCAGCTGATGCATGGTATGATGTCAATGCAATCACACACCACCATGTCAATGAACCTATCAAAACCCCAGATACTCTCGCTGTTGGTCCTTGAGATCATCCCTCTGTCTGTCTTTAGCTTCACTGGCCATTCAGTCTGTGGACATCACTTTCCCTGTAAGCCAAGTCCTAAACTCTTGAATCGATGCAGGCCCACTCCTGTTTCTTTCCCGTAGTAAATTCAATTCCATATTCCTATCACACATTCTGTGCTCAGGATGATGAAAGGCCCAAATGGCCCAAAGATCAACTTGACACAACTTCTACATGAAGGAATTGTTAGTGTGATAGAGAAAGTTTATATCAACACAGGCACATTTTGTACAAATAGGCAATTACCCTTTCTATGTGAATGTCTTGGAAAAGGTGTAGCAAGTGCTCTTTGGAGGTAATGATAGTGAAACTTAGCCTCACGTACTCTGTGTTGTTGCTGTTAGGTGCTGTTAGGTGAAACTTAGAGTGACCCCAGATCTGAACCCCGTCCTATCCTGGGCCATCCTTATTACCTCTGACACACTTGAACCCATTGCTACAGTCACTATGTTAATCCATCTTGTTTAAGGTCTTCCTCTCTTTTACTGACCCTCCACCTTTCCAAGCATGATGACCAAGGTATGTGAGAAAAAGCTTTGTGAGTCTTGCTTCCAAGGAACATTCTGGCTGCACTTGTCCAAAGACGTACCTATTTGTTCCTTTGGCAGGCCATGGGATATTCAGTACTCTTCTCCAACACCACAGCTTAAAGGCATCAATTCTTCATCTGTCAGCCTTATTCATTGTTCACCTCTCAGATGCATAGCAAATGATTTGAAAGACCATGACCTGAATCGGGTACAATTTAATCTTCAAACTGACATCGTTGCTCCTCAGGAATTTGGAGAGGTCCCTGACAGCAGACGTGTCCAATGCAATACATCTCCTGACTCCTGGTGCAAATGGTGTTTAATGTGGATCCAAGTACAAAGAAATTGTTGACAACTTCAATCTTTTCTCCATCATGTTGTTAGGAAGAGCCAATTCTTGAAAAGGTGGAGGGTCAGCAAAGGAAAGAAAGACCCTCAGTGAGGCGGATTGACACAGTGACTGTAACGGTGGCCTTGAGTTTATCAGAGATGTTGAGAATGGCATTGGAGAGGGAAGGGTTCAGATCCATTGTTAATAGTCACTATGAGTCCTAGTGACTCTACAGTATTTAACAACAGCAATAGCATGTAGGTTTCCCATTCTAACAAGCAATTCCCGCAAGTACTTTCCTGGTACTTAGCTTTGATATGGGAAGGCCAGGCCCTCATCTCCTTTCATTCCACTCTCAAAGAAACATTGCCAAGGTCACATGTTTTAAGTGAAACAACTTATGTTCTTTCTTTTCTCAGCTCCATCTTTCCACATAGGTGTCCTAGAAACTAGACCTCTAGCTAAATACAAACGCCATACCTGATGATCTACTTCAAAGCTCTTCCTGATATCTAAGACTGCACTGAAGTACATTCTGGTATCTACTGGTCCTTTGGTCATTGGATCTTCTATTTGTTTCTGAGAAAGCCACTCACTTTCTTTTCCTGGCTCTGTGTTCTAGTGTGGAATGTCTACAAGCACTCCAACTCCTGTTCACTTCATTTCTGCTTCATCCATCAGTGCTCTTTTACCTTACATTTAGATTATCTCTTTAAACTGATAGGTTAACTACCATGAGTTAACAAGTTACCTTGTTCAGATAAAAGATTAATTTCACGTCATTTGCTATAGATTAACTAGTTGTTATTGACTTCTTCAGAAGACAGCATTTATAAGGTGAATTTCTTCATTGGCCACCTTGTCCCTTAGGTACATAAACAATTTCCCAGAAAAGAGTTGCTTCAGTTCCCCACCGTCATCAAGGGAGAAAACCTGACCTTTTTTGCTATAGGGTAAACATAAATATTCTTTGTTTGCTTCTTTCAGGAAAAGAAAAATACTTCTTTCAAATGATATTCAAAACATTTTTTATCTGATACCTTCTTAAATCTAGGGAACCTGTGCCCTAACACAGAGACTCAGTGTCACAGACAACACCCGTGAAGCAGTAGTGTTGGAGCCCAGCGTGCATTCATTGAGCCTTTTGGAGGAAGCCCGTACTAGCCCGCTGCCATGGACCTTTTCTGCATTTGTGTTGTGTTTCTGCGCACAGTTCTGAAATGGCTGACCTATGACTTCTGAAGACTGAACTGGTGTCTATGGGCAAATCAATTGCTCCCTCAAGAGGCAAGAGATGTGAACATGAGCACCGATAAAACAGAGCAAAGTAAAATAAAATAATGTAGTAAAAATTGGCAGGCTTTTGTGATTTACGGTCTCTGTCTTTGGGGTAGCAAACCTAATCACATTGGTTACTATTTCTCTACATTCACCACTGGAGTCCATTAGAACAGTCTAATTTACACTGCAGTGTAATTCATCTGTTTTATTAAGGTTGTTCTTGTATTTATGTGAGAAGTAAAAGCAGCCTCTGGCTCAATGTTATACAGTCATTCTGAGAAAATGCCACAGGGCACAGCAGTTAATAAACCCAGGCAGGAGATTACAGCACCAGCCTTGTTGACATCTGACAAGTTTACTACAAACGTAGTCACAGGGATGCAGACTCTTATCAAAGTAGACATTAGCATCATCACTACTAGCTCGTTCCAAATAATTGTAGACCTCATTTGTAAGGGGTTTTTTTGCATATACTTGGTTGAAAATGTGGACGTTTAATCTTACCCTTGTCTTCTTCCCTGGAAAACCAACATAAAGTTAGCTCTATCCATGTTAAGAAAATCACCCCTTCGCGGACTGATGATAAATTAACGATTGGGACATTGCTTGGTGAAGGCAGGCCACAATTGCAACAAGATTAGAAATTTCCATCAAAATCAGTGTTCACTCCTCGGAAGGATGTGTCCTTTAATGGGGAGATGTGGCGTTCTCCATAAATAACCAGCAGTGAAAGCTGACAGGACGCTGCCCAGGCGACTCCCTCCGAGATGCTCACAGACGATAGTCTTATATTGCAGGATGATACTCTCCCCAAGTGTCTACCAAAACTTTGTTCCAAAGAACTCATTATTTGCACTGGTACAGTGATAGAACCTCTTCTTTTCTGGTAAGGAAGGGGAAGTGTGATAGCCAGCTATAATTCATCAGCTACGGAAGAGGCAGAAGAAACAGGAGAGGGAGACAGGTATTGTAAAAAGAAGTTGGAGACAGTTCTGAGCCCAATAATCTCTGCTGGGTCAAAAGAAGATGAACTTTTACATGAAACAAGTTTTCTCTTAAATCCAGGTATTGAAGCTCATGTTCTCTGACAACAGCACTTTCAACAACATCTGGTGTGCAGCGAGAACTCAAGGAAAACTTTTAGCAACAACAAGCAACCTGCAAAGGATGATCCAAGACCTAAACCAGTGCCTGGAGCAATACACTCAAAAAACAGCTAAAAAAACCACTGTTGTTGAGTTGCTTTAACTCCTAGGAAGGCTCTGTTGTCTGAGACTGTAAATAATTATTAATTTTGTTTTATACAATCACTCTTTTATAATGTATTTCATATAATCATTCATATTCATTTTATTTTATACAATTAATTCTTTACAAGGGGAAAGTGTATTTGTCGTTCATCTGGTAGATTCAAACCGCTGACCGTTTGATTAGCAGCCCAACAAACAACGTACTAGGACATCAGAATTCGTCACATGTTATCGACAGCTGAGAATGTTTGTAAAGAGCAAATTCATCCTCTTCACTACTGTGTGAAAAGTCTCAAATCTGAGTCAGTTCTGGCTCCCACCAAGCCTCCACTGGGTTTCCGAGTCTGTAAATCTGTACAGACAGAGACCATCCATTGCTCTGCACTATTATGTTAGATATTTAAATGAATTTCCAGAGTGATTACAGCAAAAGGAAAGACCAACAAAAAAATCCTGGTGGGTCTTGAAATGCAAGACCCCTTAGATATCCTCCTGTTGAGGGGGAATTGGGGTATTAAGGAAGTTACTTTTTATGCAAACATAAATAACAACTTTCAATTCTTCAGCCTTGGTTTTCAGTGGTGACTCTGCCTCAATCCAATGGTTGACATGAGGCAGGTAATTTTACTTGTCTGAATTTCTATTTCTCCACTTTTAGATAAAGATACAGGATAAGTACATATGAATTATTCCTCCTCAAATTAAAATTTTGTGACTTCAGCATTCATTGAAAAGCCCACTCACTATTCAGATTGTTGACTCCTATGACCTAACTAGATTGAGAACAGAGCCTGCCGTTCTGACCTGCCAAAGCAAAGAAAAATGTAGCCCATTGCCAAAATCTTTCTGACCCACATATAACAAATCACTGATAGATTTTTCACTTGTGCTTGTTTGTGTAGTGTTGATTTGGAACCAGCACATATCTGACCTTCCAAGAGGGTTTTCAGAGACAGTAAATCAGGAGAGAGGAGATTGCTCATCTACCTCTTGTGATGCAACTGTTTGATTTGAATCGTGTACCTTTGAATTAGTGACACAATTCTTAACCACAAATCACCAGTGCTCCCTACTAATACAAGGTATTATTTCTACCTTATCTTTTTAGTTCTGAAGAACAATGATGTCACTTGGAGGAACAAGGTGTGTTTGATCTAGGCCATGAGATGCTCAATTTCCTCTTACATATCCTCACAGAAAGTGGGATGATGAATGAGGAAACAAAAGAATGCCTTTCAACTGTGCCATTGCCAAAGAAAACTGTGTATGCAATGAACTGCCCCCCAAATAAATGCATTCAGTTATCCAGAATGCTCCATGAAGACAAGATGGAAAGGTTTTGTCTCACATATTTTAAGGATGTCTTGTGGGTGTGTGGGTGGGAGACAGTCTTTATAGAAGGAAATTATATGTGGTAGAGGGTTAGTGAAAAAGAGAAAGACTTCAAAGGTCATATATTGACTTGTTGACTGCAAAAATGGGTTTGAATACAGCCACTGATATGAACTGGCACCATAGTGGGCAGGGTTTTGTTCTATTGAGTGTGCAGTCTGCATGAGTTGGAGCATCTTTGACACCTGAAAGCAAGTATTTATCAAAGTCATACTTCTTTTGAGTCCTACAAACACAGCTTCCGTTCAGTTGTTTATCATGTCTTTCCGGGACTGTCACAGTGATTCCTTGATTTTTTGCTACTCGATTCACACCCATCCTGTTCATATCCAGAATTTCCTAAGTTAGAGAAACTGAAGTCTTTCTCACTGAAACGTACGGTTTGCATATTTTCTCTTTCTTTTCTTTCCTTCCTTCCTTCCTCCTTCCTTCCTTCCTTCCTTTCTTTCTTTCTTTCTTTCTTTCTTTCTTTCTTTCTTTCTTTCTTTCTTTCTTTCTTCATACTTTCTAAGCTTTCTTTTGTTTAATCAATATCTTTGACCTTAAGAAAATTATCAGAACTCTTTCTATATCAGTTTAATCCTCTCTTCTAAGATGAGAAAGTTGTTGACAGTCTCAGTCCTTTCTCCATCCAGCATGATCTAGTGGCAAGGGGTTTTGTTTTCTTGACATTGAGGCACAAACCTTATTGAAGGTTGTAATGTTTAACCTTTTGCAGCAAGTGTTTCATGTTATTTAGAACCACAATCAATACACTTGGTACCAGAAGTCAGGAGATCAAGAAAGGTATTGCACTGGGAAAGTCTGTAGGCAAGGACCTCTCCAAATTATTGAGGAATAATGATATCAGTTTGTGGTGTAAGGTGCACCTGATTCAGGTCATGGTCTTTTCAGTCATTTGCCATGCATCTGAATGCTGGACAATGAGTAAGGATGACAAGAAGATGTTAGAGAAAAGTGCTGAAGATTCCATGGACTGCCAAAATAACAGACATATCTTGGAAAAGGTGGAGCCAGAATGATCCTTAGAGGCAAGGATGGTGAGGCTTCGTCTCACATACTTTGGATATGTTGCTAGGAAAGGTCATTCCTTGGAGAGGGGTATCATGCTTGGGAAGATGGTACTATCTGCCAATCTATAGAGAAAGATTTTTTATCCTTTACTGTGCAATTAACAGTCTCAGTTGACTCTGACTCAATGGCAGAAAAAATTGATGACTTTGAAATGTGGTGTTTTTGAAGAATATTAAATACTTTCCAAACATACTCATCTGTCTTGGAGGAATTTTTTTAAAATATGGAACACTTCATGAATTTGTGTGTCATCCTTGCACAGGGGCCATGCTAATCTTCTCTGTATAGTTCCAATTTTAGTACATGTGCTGCCAAAGTGAGCACTGACGGAATATTCTTTAGAGGCAAAGATTGTGAAACTTCTCTCACTTACTTTGGGCATATATTAAGGAGGAACCAATACTTGGAGATAGACATCATGGTGGGAAATACAGTTGTTGTTGTTGTTGTTAAGTACCATTGAGTTGTAAATGACTCCTAGTGACCCTGTGAATGAAAGACCTGAACACTTGTATAACTTTCATCATTTCTCCAAATTCATAGAGTTTCAAGAGGCAAGCTATTTTGGAAGTAGATGCCATTTCTGCTTCTGAGCTTGGGAAGCTCCATCAAACACTGTCCACCATAAGTAACCATTATCACTTTTGACACATCAGTGTCACAGTGTTTAACATCATAGCAACCATGAGTTACCTCTATACAGCAAATGCACAGACCAGTGCTATACCACTTAGAAGAATGCTTGACCAAAACCAATTAAAACCAGGCCTGAGGGCCGCAGGCATGAAGACCCAAATGCGTTTTTAAATAGGAGGCTAAATAAAATAAACTCATACCCAATGGTGAGTAAACATTTCATGCTGATCCTCCCTGGAACCAGAAAACAAATCTCTATAGAATCCAGCTGCTCCAAACTACTTCCCAACCTAGATTCCAGCTCCATACTGGTGACCAAATTCCTTTTTAAAGAAAAGGGAAAGACAGAGTTAGTGAAAAAAGAGAAAGAAAAAAAAAAAAAAAAGAGGAAGACCCTTAACAAAGTAGATTAGCACAGTAACTACCACAATAAGCTTGGCCTGACAGACATCAAACAGTTGATATTGTTGTTTTTGTTGTTATGTGCCATCGAGTCATTTGCAAGTCATAGCGACCCTATGTACAACAGACCTAAACCCTGCTCTATCCTGTGCCAATCGCACTGCCTCTGACACACCCATCCTGATTACCCCAGTCACTGAATCAATCCATCTCATAGAGAGTCTT
>NW_006399753.1:5385692-5405511 GCF_000299155.1 Elephantulus edwardii | reverse complement strand
TTTTTATTTCCTGGCTACTGGTGCCAAGAGTGTTGACTGTGGAGCCGAGCAAACTGAAGCTGTGAACAATCTCAATCTCTTTGCCATCCATCCTGATGCTGCCAATTGGTCCAGTGGTGAGAATCTTTGTCTTCCTGACATTGAACCTCAGTCCATACTAAAGGCTGCAGTCTTTGACCCTCTTCAAAAAGTGCATGAGGTCCTCCTCGGTTTCAGCAAGCAATTGGTGTAGGATAAGGAAATTTTCAGATATGTTGTTCATAAGGTTGCTAAGAATAGGAGTTGGGACAAAACAAAACACCAAAACCAATACTGTAAGTAAAAAGACATTATTGTTGAAATACTAAATTTTTACTAAAGTATTTTTTAAAGGCAAGGTAATGATCCTTCTGTTTAACATTATATTAGAGAGAAATATAGGTAAGAAAAGTAAGAACCACATAGAATGTAACTTTTTAAATAAAGTCTCTATTTGAGCTGTTGTGTTCCGTAAGAGCACTGAATATACCAAGGCTGCCAAAGAGCAAACATGTCTGGTGTCTGGTGGAAAAGTGCAGTCACAGTGCTCCTTGGACGAAAGCATCAAGGCGTGTTGCTAGGAGACGCTATTCCTTGGCAAGGGGCATTGTGTTTGGAAATGTAAAATGTCAGCAAAAGATAGGAAGATGCTCAACAAGACGGGTTGACACTGTGATGCACATGAGTCTATATGTGTCAGAGAAGATGCGGACGCCACAGCACAGGACAGGTTCAGATCTGCTATTCACAGGGTCACTGTCAGTTATGCTCAGCTCACCAGCACCTAAGACTAACAACAACATAAATGGGCAGAAGAAAGTAATATTCCCTAGAAAATCTTAGGTAAACTTCCAAATGTTTACTAGGTATTATTTATATGATAACAGTCCAGAATAAGCTGCATAGTAAAGTGGACTGGGGTGGGGGTGGGGAACTGTGCAACAATAAAAGGATTTTTTTTTTAAAAAAAAGATAAAAGCGAACTGGGTGGGGGGCAGGGAGCAAAATGTGCAACAATGAATGAATGGAAATCCAAGTTCTCAAGAAACTTTCATTAAAATCTCAATAAAAAATTGTTTACTATTATTTAAATTTCAATTAAAGTCCCAAGATTCAAATTTCATAAATAAAAGTCAAATGTTTTCTGTACATTAGTGTGAAAAGTGTATGCGTATATATATTTTACGAATTCTAAATAGGAAGGCATTCAATAAACTTTCATTAAAATCTCAATTAAAAATGTTTACTAGGATTTAAAATTCAATTAAGGTCTCAAGATTTAAATTCAATAAGTAAAAGTCAAGTGTTTTTCTGTACATTAATGTAAAACAAAAATGTGTGTGTGTACATATACATGTATATATATAATTAATTCTAAATAGGCAAGGCATCAAGGGTATATACACTGAAATCTATAAAGTATCAGATAGAAATATCTAAGAAATTAGAGAGATACACCATTTCCATTGAGAGTGTAAATACTTTTAAGATCATTTTAAGACAAACCATGTAAAAATATTCTATAGATTCAACACAAGTGCAGTCAAAATCTTGGTCTGAATTTTGGAAAAAGTAAGTACAAATATAATGAGAAATGCAAAGGCCCTTCTATACAGATAGGATTGATACTACCATATTTTATAACTCTCTCAAACTGATAGCTGTCAAATCAGAACCATCTCATAACTTGGCATCTAGTGATCTTCAAAGGTCGCAAATTACAAGGGAAGAGATTGTGTCTCAGAGCAGCTGGTGGATTTGAACTGCCTGCTTTTACGTTGGCAGGGTTACTCCTTATCTATTAGGTCACAAGGTTATAAAAATTTGTATTCAAGGCGGGGTAGCATTGGCATAAAGATGGAAAAATGGAAACACTCGAATAAGGCTATCAAGACTCACACTTGTCAGGTTAATACTCAAGGGAAATACAGCCAACCAGTAGAGAAAGAAAATAATTTTTATCAAATATTGTTATTGTTGTTGCTGTCATTGTTGTTATGTGTCATCGGGTAACCTGCCGCTCACAGCGACCCTGTGTACAGCGGCTCTAAAGCTTGACCCATCCTGAGCCAGTCTCACTGATTCTGACACACCAGCCCCCATTGCCCTAGTTACTCTATCAGTTCTTCTCATCTGGGGTCTTCCTCTCCTGCACTGTCACTTCACCCTTCTGAGCATGATGTCCTTCTCCAAGGATCAATCCCTCCTGGTCACATGCCTAAATTATGTGAGATGGAGCTTCAAAATCCTAGCCTCCAAGGAGAAACATAGCTTCACTCTAACATAGACCTATTTGTTTTCTTGGTGATCCATGGTAGTTCAGGGTATCTTCTCCAGCACCACAACTCGAAGGCATTGCTTCTTGTTCTGTTTTTATCAAATAGTATAAAAATAAAGAAAATAAAATGAGCACTGGTGGTCTAGTGTCAAGAAGTTGCACAGCAATCCCAAAAATCTGCAGCTCAGCTGTTCCACTGGAGAGGGAGGGGCAATCTTCCCCTGTGCAATTAACTGCCTCACAAAACCCTCCAGAGGGTCAGCATGGGCCAGTTCTGACTCCACGGTACACAGCACTCAGCAGCAGCTATGTAAAAATAACTAGTAGTTCATATAAAATATTAATTTTAAATTTTATCTAAAATCATGCACAAGAATTAACTTAGATGCGGCTCATATAAATGTGAAGGAATACCTCACAAACATTGCAGGTCTAACTCCAGATCAACACGATAAAGTGACTGTTACACTAAAGCAAGTCACATGAATCGTTGGGTTTCCTAGAGCCTGCATTTTGCACCTTCAGGGACTAGTGCTAAGGAGTTTCACTGCCAAGCCAAAAGCAGACCGTTTGAGTCCCCCTACTGGACTGAGGGGAAAAGATGGACAATCTCCTCTCATGTCATTTACAGTCTCTGAAAACTCCCTGGAGGGCCAGCTTTGATGTGATTCCGACTTGAGGGTAAGGAGGCGTGAGCACGTGGAATTAGGTTCACACTGCACTGCTGTCAAGCTGGTTTGAAATATTGTCAGAATTCCTAAACATGACACAGTCACAAAGTGAGCATTTATTGTAGGAAACCTTGTGCCAAATCCAGCCCAACAAAGCACTGCAACAAACCTCCAATTTGTAAAAAAATGAAGTATCTATAGAATGAAATAAAATGAAGAGCAATTTCAAAATGCATTTCTATATAGAAAGCAATAAGTTTCTGACACAAGTTAAACAACCCAAACACACTGTCTTTAAGTCAACTGCAATTAAAAGAAGTCCTCTCTCAGGTTCCTGAGGCAGTAAATCTTAATTGGAGGAGACCACGCATCTGTCTTCTGTAGAGCAGACAGATGTGTATTAGAACTTCTGACCTTGCAGTTATTAGCCCAACATGTTATGTGTCATGCTACCAGAGCTCCTTTCACACATAGTGGACACTTAAGCCATATTGGGGAGATCAATTTAATTACTGAAATAACCAGATAATTATTTTATTATAGCTGCAATGTACGTTCCCCCAAAAAGAACAGAACTCTTTAGAGTACAATAAGGAAGAGGTCTTCTCTGTCATATTTAAGTTCAACCTCTTATTATGAGCTCTTACCCAAAACTTTCAGGAAGTCAAGGCATTTTTTAAAATATTTTTTATTAGGATTTAAAAGAAGATTTACAGAAAGGTTGGCTTTTTATTCATTCATTGTTGCACATTCTCCTCCCTTCCACTCCCTTTCTCCAACTTAGTCCGCTCTGCAATACACCTCTTGTTCCAGATTGGTGTTACCATGAAATGCCTAATCATACAATCCTTTCCAACAGACCTTCCCCTCATCTGTACCAATGCAGTGCTCATTACCCCTCCATTCTTTTCCTGTTCTACCCCTACACCCAAACTCATGTCAGTCTTATTTTATTGTAAAAGCAGTGTTACTCAGTATTTGTCCTTTGGTAACTGAGATATTACATCCAGCATAATGTCTTCCAGGCTCACCCATGTTGTGTAATGTTTTACAAGCCATAATATTTTCAATTATGAGTTCTGAGAACCTGTCATCTTGTTTAACTAATCTATTGCCGTTGGTATTAAATTGATTTGGGCTCATAGTAGTCTTTCGGTTGAACTCCTGACTTATCTTTTAGAATCTGACAAATGATACACCACCAGGGCTTCATGGCAGCCTACAAACTCATGGGAAAAGCTCTCACTGTCTGTGAGTTCTGGAATGAAGTCCTGTTACCTGCAGTGTCTCTACGCCTCACACTCTTTGGAGATCACTTCTAACATAGCCTTCTCTGTGCTAGGAGATTGCAGAGCAGGGGCCTGGGCCCAAAGGATGTATTCCAATCCAAGGGATGTTTTCTGGGTAGTCTCGAAGTGGCTACTAATTTTGAAGTCATAAGAATAGGGTTCTATTCTCAGTTGTCTCCTAACTTCAGGTGCCACCTGCTTGAACTAATGATTTACTTTCTTGTCATTTCTGTTAACTTATAGATAAAACAAGAGGGCTATGTTAGGAAAATCTAAGATCTTTTCACCTGACAACATTTCATGGTTCTATAGCGAGCAAATTCAGATTCATCATTAAAACAAAACAACAAAACAAAGCAAACTTACTTTATGGTAAAATGAAAAAAAAACAAAACCTTTTTGACTCATCAGAGCTTCTACTTTAAAAAAACCCCAAACAAACCAAAACAGGAAACTTACATTTCAGAGGGCATGAACTTAACCCTGACTCAATGATGCTATGCTAGTTTTTAAGGCATAAATGCCCTTTCTGGAGTTCCCAGCCTGGCAGTCTAGCTAAGTCTAATTAAATCCCTTTGTGCAAACGTTAAATACACTTAATTAAAACAGGTAGACTCAGGATGATTAATTCCAAAAGTAAGTAGGTTAAAGTGCAGCTCATTTCTTCTGCTAATTAATTGAAGAATGATCTTTGTTGCCAAGGGGCCAAAAGGCAGAAGCTTCATTTCTTAAATTCAAATCTGTTTTAAAATGACTTCTTGAAGCCTTTAGGCTTTGGAATTTGATTTCTATAAAATATTGAATTCCAGGGATTATATCTTCTTATTTTACACTTAGTTAAATGCAAAGCAGGGCTCAAGAGAGATCCGAGGGCTATAAAGTGCCCAATGGTCGGTGAATCCTCACAGGCAAGCTGCTAACTGCCACAAAACTGTCCACATGGAGACTCTGTTATTTCTTCATCACCCTTGAGAGACTTGCCTCAAGTTCCTCTAATAATAGGCAGGTTTCCAGAAACTGTGACTTATTTCATTAAATATTTGATTCTTTGAAGTGTGGGGTATTCTTTGGTGTGGTAGAATGGTAGTCGATTCCCCAAGTGCTTTAATCAGGCTTAAGCGGAATTCCTGGATGATACAAATGATTAAGCTCTCAGATCTAACCTAAAGGTTGGCAGTTCAAGCCTACCCACAGGCATCTTTGTAGAAAAACAGAACTGTTTCTGACAGTCATAATCATGGAACCCCTAGGGATCTCATCTATTCTGACACACATGGGGTCACCATGAGTGTGTATCACTTTAATCACCATTGGTCTGGTCGTATAAACCATCTTTGTGTCCTGAGGACTTTTCCTAGTGAAGGGCAAGGAGCATGACCTTGCTAAAACTCCTTGAGGAGGCTGGTCCAAATTATGGTGGGAGGAAATGCGACAAAACCAGCTCTAGAATTTGCTAGTGTCTTGTATTATCTAGGAGAGGTATGACTCCCACACTATCACAGGAAACAAATGATTGTACTATGCAGTACTTCAGACATGTACAGTGCTGAGTCCAAGCACTGTCTGGATTCATATCACATTATACTTTTCAATTCAGAATGTCTCTTTTGATGTTGGAAACATGCTGTCATGAGGATACCTTGTGACATGCTGAGCCTTTCATTTTTGTTCATAACTATGTTCTGTACAAGAGTACATAATTTTTATGAAATTTCTCTCATGTAGCAAGTGGTTGTTATTGATTCGAAGGAATAGGTAGGTTTTCTCTTGATCCCAAGGATTCCCGAAGACACAAGAGCAGACAATACTTTCTAAGTCAGATAACTACCTCCAAGCTGTAGTTTCTTGTCAAGTGAACAATACTAGATGCACAAGAATATCATATTGCTCGTATTTCCTTTCCATAATTTTATTATTGCTGTTGTCAGTAGGGGTGGCAGCCTCAAGTATGACTCATAGAAATCCTACGAAGGGCAGATCTAAACCCTATCCTATTTATCCTGTGCCAACCTGATGACCCCTGACAAGCTTGAGCCCGTAGCTATAGTCACTGTGTCGATTCATCTGGTTGAGGGTCTTCCCTTTAATCACTGACACTTCACTTTTACAAACACGTCCCATTCCAAAGAACTGTCCCTCTTGAAAGCATTGCCGAAGTATTTGAGATGAAGCTCTACCATCCTTGCCTCTAAGGGGCACTCATTCTCATTGCTCCTTTTCCAAGATGTATGTTAGTTCATCTTGTGGTCAGTGGGACCGTCAGCATTCTCCTTCAACATCACAGATCAAAGGCATTGCTGCTTCTTCTGATCCTTATTCATATCCAGTTTCCCAATTCATAGCAAGTGATTAAAAAAGACCACGGCCCGAATCATGTGCACCTTATTCTTCAAATGGAAAGTAAAATCATTTAAATGAAAATTATCATAGATGTCTTTGACATCAGACTTCCCAAATGAAACACACATTTTTATTACTTGACTTTTAATACTAAAAGTTGATGATTATGGATTCAAATAAGATGAAGTTGTTGACAATTCTCATCTTTCTCCATCTTTCACAATGTTTATCAGCCCATAGTGAGGATTTGTGTCTTCTTGATTTTGAGATGTAATCCATGCGGAAGGTTGTAGTCTATGATTTTCTTCAGAAAGCACTTCAAGTCCTATTTTCTTCAGGCAAGCAAATTGTGTCATCTGAATAATGCAAGTTGTTGATGAGTCTTCCCCCAATTCTGATGTAACATTCTTCTTCAAAAAAGGGTTTTTGTTGTTGTTGTTGTTGTTGTTATGTGCCATTGAGTCGCTTGCAATCATAGCGACCCTATGCACAACAGTTCTAAACTCTACTCTGTCCTGTGCCAATCTCATTGCCTCCAATACACTCATCCTGATTACCCCAGTCACCGAATCAATCCATCTCCCAGAGGGTCTTCCCCTCCTGCACCTGCCCTCCACCCTCCCAAGCATGTTGTCCCTCTCCAAGAACCGGTCTCTCCTTACAACATGACCAAAGTATGTCAAACGAAGCCTCAGAATCCGTGCCTCCAAGGAGCAGCCCGGTTTAACCCTCTCCAGGATGAATATGTTTGCTCGTTTAGCAGTCCATGGCACCTTCAGAACTCTTCTCCAACACCAAAGCTCAAAAGTATCAATTCTGCTTCTATCCTCCTTGGTCAATGTCCAGCTCTCTGATGCATAACAAGTGATTGCAAAGACCATGGCCTGTACCAGACTCACCTTTGTCTCCAGAGACACACCGTTGCTCTTGAGTACTTTAGAGAGGTCCCTAACAGCAGACTTTCCCATGGCAATACACCTTTTAATTTCATGGCTGCTGGTGCCAAGAGTGTTGATTGTGGAGCCAAGCAAACTAAAGTTGTGAACAATATCAATCTCTTCGCCATCCATCCTGACGCTGCCAATTGGTCCAGTGGTGAGAATCTTTGTCTTCTTGACATTGAGCCTCAATCCATATTGTAGGCTGCAGTCCCTGACCCTCAGCAGCAAGCGCTTCAGGTCCTCCTCAGATTCAGCAAGCAGGGTTGTGTCATCTGCATAACGCAGATTGTTGATAGATCTTCCACCAATCCTGATGCCACATTTCTCCTCATAGAGTTCAGCCCCCCGGATGATCTGTTCTGCATACAGATTGAAAACATATGGAGACAGGACACATCCCTGGCATACGCCCTTCCTAATTTTGAACCATGCAGTGTTTCCTTGCTCTGTTCTGACAACTGCCTCTTGGTTCAAGTATAAGTTTTGCATTAGCATGATCAAGTGTTCTGGGATTCCCATTCTTCTCAGAGTCAGCCACAGTTTTTTATGATCCACACAGTCAAACGCCTTTGCATAATCAAGGAAGCACAGATAGACATTCCTCTGGTACTCCCTGCTTTCTGCCAAGATCCATCTAACATCAGCTACAATATCCCTAGTACCATGACCCCTTCTAAACCCAGCCCGGACTTCTGGCAGTTCTCTGCTGATGTGCTGTTCCAGTCGTTTTTGGATAATCTTCAACAGAATCTTGCTTCCATGTGAAATCAATGATATTGTTCTATAGTTTCCATACTCTGTTGGGTCACCTTTCTTTGGAATGGGAACAAATATAGAATTCTTCCAGTCAGTCGGCCAAGTGGGTAGCTTCTCGAATTATTTGTTCAGCATACTGAATGAATAAGAGAAAGAAGGATTCAGCCTTGATATACACCTTTCTTGATTTTAAACCATGCTGTGTTCTCCTGCTCTGATCAGACAACAGGCTTCTTGGTCTAGGTTTAGATTTCATATGCACACAATTAAGTATTCTGGAATTCCTGTTCTCTCAATGTTAGCCATAATCTGATATTATTTACACAAATTCCTATATATAGTCAATAAAACATACATAGACATTCTTTTGGTATTCTCTGCTTACAGCCCAGATCTATCAGCAGTGGTATCCCTCCTGCCATTGCCTCTTGTACACTGTTGAACTTCTGGCAGTTCTCTGTAAATATACTTTTCTAGCTATTTTTGGATAATCTTCAGCAGTACTGTTTTTCATTATTTTAGGATGATAATAACGCTTCTCCTACCTTATAATGTCTAGAACAGCGAACAGATCTAAGTGGTCTATATTTTTTTTTTCCTATTTCAAACACTTGCATTCTAAAGCAAACCACCACATTCCTTAATTTAACTCTGTAATAGTTAATATTGTCTGGAGCTGTGATGTACAATGGTAGCTTGTTTCTTGTTATGATGCTGGAAGTTATAACATTGGCATTATACCAGAGCCATCCAGAGTATAGAGGCTTCAATCAACCTTCCAGACTACTTACAGGCTAGGAAGAGAGATCTGCCAATCCACTTCAAAATGTTAGCCACTGAAAACCCTACAGACCACAGCACACTGGTGTCTGATATAGCGCTGGACAACGTGCACATTAAATTGAAAAGTGTTTACTCAGCATAAACAGTGTTATAACAGTGGGCTCTGTTTTATGAGTGATTGCTTGATAGGGAAGGCCTGGGCAGCATTCCATTCTGCTGCACACGGTGTTACCATGAATCGGACAAATTCAACAGCAACTGACAACAATTATTGAATACTATGTGTCAATCTCTGTTCTAGACACTTAAAACAAAAACTGTGCTCTGTTCAAGAAAATTCATGCATTTTATGGGAGGAAGAAAGTTATTTTTAATGGGCTCTCCGGAAGCACACAATATCAACAGTTGATCCAGAAGGTACATTTGGCCACAAGCAACAACCACAATTCTAATGGCATGAAGAGCTGTCATCCTCCATCCTATGGTTAAAATGAAAAAAGGTGAAGAGAGACATTGTAAGCTTTTCTCCCTCACAACCTCCTAAGAGACAAGAAATAGTCCTAAAATGATCTACTATATAAAATCAATCATATCAGACTTGTCAGAGAAGTCTGTCTGCTAAGGTCCTCTTGCATATATATACCTCAGCCATTTTCACTGCCCCCTTGAGTTATAAATGCTGTGGTTTTTATTGCTAATAATGTATTACTAATTTATAAATGTTAATTTATATTTTATATAAAAATATATAGTGTGAACTAATGTAGTAAATGCAGATATGCGTTCACCAAGACTAACTGACCTTTTTGTACAGTTGCTGTTTAAAGTAGGTAAGGATGCTCACCTGCACCCATCACGTCACATCTCTAACTTAAGGTGTGCTTTAGTGTGGTTGAGATATTATTACCCATCATTTTATTAGTCTAGACTCTGTTGTTAGTCTAGCAAGTCTTAGTGAGCTCCAGATGCAAGCAGGGAAACATTTGTGCAGTAAGGAGAAGATTCCCTGACTTGGCAGACCTTCAGGAACAGCGCTCAGGAAAATCCAGGTTACCTGAGCCACGTGAACATGGCAGGACTCGGACGACCCTCCAGATGCAGTGCCCAGGGAAACCTCAGGCACACCCCGAAGTCGAGGGAAACCCATTTTCGTAGTCTCTCTGTGTCCTCGGGCAGATGCTGACAGAGAATAAAGGGTCTGTCTTCTATTCTCGCTCTCTGTTCTCACTGACCCCCCACTTTCCCGTGCATTTTTCTAAGGACTGGTTCCTCTTGACAACATACTCGAAGTTTAGAAGAGGCCATGATAGCCAGTGTTAGATGGAGCATAGCTGAAAGCGGAGAGTACCAGAGGAATGTCTATCTATGTTTAATTGACGATGCAAAGGGATTTGACTGTGTGGATTATAAAATATTGTGGCTAATCTTGAGAAGAATGGGAATCCCAGAACACTTAATTGTGCTCACGAAAAACTTAAAATTGGGTCAGGAAGTAATCATCAGAACAGGGCAAAGAAACACTGTATGGTTAAAAATCAGGAAAGACATGTGCCAGGGATGCATTTTATCTCCATCATTTTTCAGTCTACATGTGAAACAGATCATCCAGGAGGCTGGACTTTATGAGGAGGAAAGTGGCATCAGGATTGGAGGAAGACTCATCTACATCAACAACCTACATTGTACAGGTAACACAACATTGTTTGCTGAAACTGAGAAGGACCTGAGATATTTGCTGTAGAAGGCCAAGGACTGCAGCCTTCAGTTGATTAAAGCTCAACATCAAGAAAACAAATATTCTCACCAATGGGCCAATTAGCAGCATCTTTACAGACAGAGAAAAGATTGAGATTATTAACAGCTTCAGCTTGCTTGGCTCCACAGTAAACACTAGCAGCCAGGAAATCAAAAGACAACTTTCACTGGGAAAAATCTACTGCCAGGGACCTCTCCAGAGTACTGAAGAGCAATGATATCAGTCTAGAGACTAAGGTACACATGATCTTCTTAGAAGCCATGGTCTTTTAAGCATTCACTTGCTAGGTATAGAGAGCTGGACAATGGCTAAGGATAACAGAAGAAGAAATGATGCCACTGAGCTGTGGTGCTGGAGAAGAGTATTGAATATACAATGGACTGCGAAGAGAACAAAGAGGTTTGTCCGGGCGAGGATGAAACCAGGTTGCTTCTTGGAGGAAAGGAGTTTGAATCTCTGCCTCACATACTTTGGGCATGTTACCAGGAGGGACTAGTCCTTGGAGAAGAACATCATTCTTGGAAGGATGGAGGGACAGCACAAGAAAGAAAGATCTTGGATGAGAGGGATTAACTTTGGGGTAATGAGGGTAGGTGTGTAGGGAATAATGAAATTGGCTCAAAATAGAGCAGGGTTCAGAGCTGTTGTGTGTAGGATCACTATGAGTTGCAAATGACTCAATGGCACATAACAGCAACAACAACAATAACAAGAGAAGTTGCAATGCCATCCTGAAAGCATATGGTCAAATCCACCAGCTGCTACACAGAAGATGGGTCATATTCTCCCATTCAACTGTGTTGAAAACCCACAAGAGGGTTAGGTATAGGTCAGTTCCAACTCAGTGGTATACTACAACAAAAACAACAACATATACATTAGAAGGAACATAGGTAGCATAATATGCAACATCATTGGCTGCTAACTGAAATGTTATCAGTTCAAATAAACCAATTTTCCCATGGGAGAACAATGAGGCAGGCACCTCTTGTTATGATTTCCAGCCCCAGAGACATGGGGAAAGGAGGTCATGAATCAGAATCAACTCAATAGAAATGAGTTGGATTGGATGTGATCCGTTAAGGATGCAATAATGGACGTGGCCACAGTATCATAAACTGAGCACAATAGAGAAGGAGCAAGATGATGCCGTTGTTGGTGTGTGCCTTTGAGTCAGAGCTGACCCATAGCTAACCAGACAGCAGGTTTTCACAAGCAGTTAATTGCACAAAGAAGAGATTGCCCATCCTTGTCCCACAGAGATCTGGTGGATTTGAACTGTGTGCCTTTGTGATTGGGGTGCAGATTCTTACCACTAGACCACCAGAGCTCCCTAGCAAGACAATAGTGCAGTTTAAGCTTTAATTACATGTTGGAGAGGCTGGTAGACCATACATCTGGAAAAGCCTATCAAAGAGTTAAAAACACAGAATAAACATTGGAGAGTTAGATATATAGGTTAGTTACATAGAGATGAAATCTAATAGAATCCATTCTTTTGGGTGGGAAGAACGAAATGCTATCATTTTCTTACATGAGTGTTCCACAATGTAAGCACACTGTCCATAACACAATTCAATAGCTTAGAAAGACATTTAAATTTCAGCAGAATTCAGGACTTACTTAGATAAATGGTAATGATGACCTTTCAGAAGGAAAGGTGTCGAAGAGAGAAAAGTATTCCCAGCGCAGCTAGTAAGGATGGTATTTATTCCTCTCTAAATATGGTGTTTATCTGCTGTAATATAATTGGGAAAAGTAAGGGACTCCTGATGCTCATTTATAGTCAAATAATTCCTCCCAAGTGAAAGGTACATAAATGTGCTGTTTTTCACGTATTCTAATTAATACTTAACTGAACTGCATGCTAGCGATCTCTGCTGATTTAGCCTACTGTATGCTGCACTGCTAACCCAGAAACTCACAAGTCTTCAGAGGTTCAAATCCACCATCAGTCATCAGAAGAAATATGAGCAGTCTCTTCTCATTACAACTGATAACCTCAGGAACCCCATAGAGGGTCATTATGGGTTAGAACGAACACAATGGCAGTGAGTTTGAGTTTTTAAACATAGTATGCATTGCCTCACTTGCTTTAGGCATACTGCTAGAAGAGACTCTTCCCTCAAAAGGGATGTTATGCTAGAAAAGGTGGAGGGTCAGGGAAGGTGAGACCTTCAGTGAGATGGATTGGCATCGTGACAGCAGCAATGAGATCAAGCATGGCCCAGTGAGACTTGATATGACAGCACCCAATAACAACAATTTACCTTGAAATTCTTGATAAATGGATGTATGTAAGGTTGTTTACCAGGACTAAGCAGAACTAAGTCAGCAATGAGTAAACATGCATAGGTAGGCATGCACTATGTCTGTCTCTCTTTCTTTCTTTCTCCCTCTGCTATCAAGCCAAAACCAACTCCTAGCTGACATTGTAGCAGTTTTTTGGAGGCTTTAAATTGTATGTGAGGAGGTTATTAGCGTTTCTTCTGTGGAGCATCTGTCAGATTTGAACCGGAACACAAGCTGGACCTTTGGATTAGCAGCCATTTCCCTATGGAATAGGTCACTCGAGGTCCCCACACAATATACACTGTTACATGTTAGGAGGCTAAACAAAGGCTCTCTTCTTGGGAGAAAGAGGAGGCAGTTCCTTCCTATAAAGATGGAAGGAAATTGATGAAGGGTCACTAGGAATTAACACAGCAGTACTGGATTTACATATGTGTAAATAAATGTGTGTGTCCACATATATGTGTAATTACATAATTATGTATGTATGTTTTAAAATGTCAATTTGGTGATATTAAGAAATGGTAACCCAGGAGAATCTGAAGCGCTTCTTGCAGAAGGTCAAGAACTGCAGCCTTAAATATGGACTGAAGCTCAATATCATGAAAACAAAGATTCTCACCACTGAGCTGATTGGCAGCATCGTGATGGATGGTGAAGAGATTGAGGTTGAAATAGCTTTGGTTTGCTTGGTTTCACAATCAACACTCTTGGCACCACCAGCCAGGAGATTAAAAGATGTATTGCATTAGGAAAGTCTTCTGTCAGGGACCTCTCCAGAATACTGAAGATGTCTGGAGACAAGGGCGTGTCTGATACAGGCCATGATCTTTGCAATCACTTGCTATCACAGCATCAGAGAGCTGGGCAATGACCAAATGTGATAGAAGGAGAATTGATGCCTTTGAGCTGTGGTGTTGGAAAGGTGTATTGAATATACATATTGAGTGTGCATGGACTGCTAAAAGAACAAACAGCTTCATCCTCCCCAGGGCTAAACCAGACTTCTCCTTGGAGGCAAGAATTCTGAAGCTCCATCTGACATACTCTTGACATGTTGCAAGAAGGGACCAGTTCTTAGAGAGGGGCATCATGTGTGGAAGTGTGGAAGGATAGCACAGGAGAGGAAGACCCTCAATGAGATGGATTGTTTCCGTTACTAGGGTAACAGAGGTAGGTGTCTCAGAGACAGTAAGATTGGCACAGGATACAGAAGGATTTAGGGTTGTTGTACATAGGGTCACTATGAGTGGCAGGCAAATAGCACATTGTAACAACAATGTAAATCATATCTCTGTTGTAATGTTGTTGTTGTGTGCTGTTAAGTTGGAACTGACACAGAGCTGGCCCTCTGGAAGGGTTTCAGAGGTAGTTAATCACACAGGAGAAGATCGCCCTTCCTTTTCCTGTGGAGCAGCTGGTGGCCTTGAACCCTGTGTCTTCAGCATTGCAGTGTAGCGTCTTGCCACTAGGCCACCAGAGATCCCTTGCAGTAATATTAGTATTCATAAAGCTGGTTCAAGCTCACAGAGCACATCCATCAAGTTTCCAAGGATATCAATTTTCCTGGGAGGAGACTGTGCACATCTTTCTTCCTCAGTGCTGCTGGTGGATATGAAGTACTGGAGACTTTGGTCTTCTGGTTAGTGAGCGTGTTACTATGAATTATGTCACCAGAGTACCTTAAAAACCTTCAAGGGGAAAAAAACAACACAACATCTACATGTGCAATCATAAGTATGTGTGGCATAGAACCAAGTTTGTGCATAGACTTACTAGCTGTAAACTTAAGCAAACAATTAAAGATAGAATGGAAAACCCAAACCCAAACCACCACCATTGCATCAATTCTGACTCGTTACAATCTCCCATAACATTTCAGAGGCTGTAAATCTTAACGGAAAGAGACTATCCAACTTTATTCTGCAGAATAACTGGTGGATTTGAACTACCAAAATTTCAGTTAGCATCTCAGCATAGAGTTCCTTGAGGAAGGATAGGAGTTATGTTTACTGTTTCTTTAAAAAAAATGGATGATGTGGTTAGCTTCAACTTAAATATTGAAAATCAATGTTTTAGACCCTACTCTCCTACTTTCTCCATTTGATCTGCCATTTTTCCCGCCTTCAAAGAGCTCAAATTTTACCACTTCCATGGAGACTTCTCTGAAAGATCACAATTAATGACTCTTTCCCCCACTTTTAATGTGTATTGAGAATCTATTTTCCTAAACTTCCAAACACTGTTTGGTCTTACTTTTGAAGATGTGTTAAATTTTAGCACACTTGAAAATGGACTTCAACAAAAGAGTAACCACACAAATTTCTCTAAATCAAGTCTCTGGTGATTACTTCCTCAACATACAATCATCAAAGCTAATAAGGTTACTATCAATCGTAATTTCCCTAATTCCAATCATAGGGTCTTGCTTGGTAGAGTCTTGCTTGATAGTAGGAAGTCCTTAAATATTTGAGTCCTTGAGTTCTTGTGTGGTAAAGAGCCTGCGTGGAGAAATGTGGACATCAGGGAATAAGGTCATCAAGTGGTCACATGCTCAAGATGCTCTAGATTATTTGAGATGAGTGACATATAGTTATCACTAATTCAATAAAAAATTACACCAAGTACACTATAGCTTCAAATGTGAGATAGATGAAAATGAAAATGAACTTAGCAATGTTAGAGCAGAATTGGAAGTGTTAGTTTGAATGTATGCTTTGTAAAGATTAACCTAGAAAAAATATAAATATAAATTAATATATACAAATAAGTACATTCTAAAGTGGTGCTTCTTAGGAAGATACAAAGAAAACCCTAAAGGCCTAACAAAAATACCTGTTAGACCTAGTCAACCAATTTAGAAGAGTGGCAGGATATAAGATCAATATACAAAATCAGTGGGAGTCTTTGCAGTAACAAAGAAAACAGTAAAGGAAACTAAGAAGTAGATACAATTTACAATAACCAACTATGAACTGAGATACTTGGAAAGAAACCTAATTAGAGAAGTAAGAAACTGTGCTACAATCTAGAAGACACACATTTTGAATCCACTGTTTTGTGGGAGAAGGATGGGCAGTTACCTCTTGTGCAATTAACTGCCTCTGAAAACCAACTGGAGGGTCAGCTATGGGTCAGTTCTGACTTGATGGTATGCAAGAACAACAAAAAGAGATACAATAGATTTTTATGAGGAAAATTACAAAACAATGAGAAATCTAAATAAATAGGAAAGTGTTCTCTCTTCACAGATAGGATGACTCAATACAGTGGAAATGACAATCCTACCAAAAAACAATCTACCTGTTTATCACCCCTAACAACAAAAATGGAAGTAGTACAAAAATATTATATTAAATAGGAAAAGTGATTAAGAATTAATAGATAGATAATAGTTACATATTAAGATGGGCTAGTGGAAAGGAAATTTATATTAAGGAGGTATCCAGTATAATACCATTAAAGTAAGGGAAGATAAAAAGGGGTACATAAAAAACAGAGTTAATAATAGATATATAGGCCGACAGGCAAGAGGAGTGTATATCTATAGAAACAAGAATTACATGGATGAAGTAGAACAGTACAATTACCTGGTGATATTGTAATGAATGTTATGAAACAAAATGTGTGTGAAAAATGAATTTGCTTTTTAAACTGTCACTCAAGTTATAATTTTAAAAATAAACACTTTAAGAAGTTTTTTGTAATCCCCTCAAATTAATGATAGATGATTTTAAAAATTAATCATGCTACTATTACTACTAAAGAATCAAAGAAAATGATTGTGAGAAATGAGTTGCAGAACAAGACTTGAAAACCTAAGCTTTGTGTCATTCATCCTCTTCAGAGTTTATACTAATGCTCATCAAATCGGATCAGTTTTTCCAGTTCTTCAGGACCCTGGATTTACTGCAATTGCTTTAATCTTCAAGAAAAGTACACCTATCTTACAAACGTGGTCGTTTTTCTCATATCTTAACAAAGGACAAAATAACTCTGCAAGATCTCGCTTGTACTTCCCCTTCTACCTTTAAAAAATATTTGTACAAATATATGCTTTCTCAGTTTTGGTATTTGTTATGGGAAAATAAATACTTAATTGACTCTGAAAACTGCAGGAGGGTCAGCTATGGGTCAGTTGAAACTTGTTGATAGACAATAACAACAACAGAGTGCCTAATAAAACAGGATTCAATATTTTATGAATTAATTAACCTAAGATTGCTACAGGAATACTTTGTTTTATCAGACTTCAAAATTATTTTGTGTTTTACGCTGAAGACTTTTGGCAACTCTTCATACATCAAGTCTTGTCATTTTTTTCTAATACTATGTGATCACTTCATATTTCTGAGTCACATTTTGGTGTTTTTCATACTATTTCATTTTTTCATAATGTAATTGGACATTTAGTAGATTACAATATAGTGTAAACATACCCTTTTAATGCCCTGGAGAACAAAAATAAAATTATATGGCTTGCTTTATTGTGGTATTTTCTTTATTGCTGTATTCTACAACTAAACCCACCACACCTCCAAGGTATGATTGTATTTGACTGTCTCAGAATTTCCTAAAGATCTTTCACTTATTTGTTCATTGAAAAGAGAAAAGGGAGAAAAGAAAATGACTCTTGTTCAGATTGTTGTCATGGTGTGCTTTTGAGTGGGAACTGACCCATAGCTGACTTTTCAGTAGGTTTTCAGAGGCAATAAATTGCACAGGAGGGGACTGCCCATCCTTCTCCTGCAGAGCAGTTGGTGGATTCAAACTACATGTCTTTGGGATTTCAGCGTAGGTTCTTACCATCAGGCCACCAGACCTCCCCATGTTCAGATTAGCATAATGGTAAGTGGGTGTGTTGGGTCAGGATAGAGCAAAGATGTTTTACATAGGGGTCACTATGAGTTGCAAGTGACTCAGTGGCATTTAACAACAATATTGAATCTTCCCTGATAATACTCAATCTGTTACTAACATGAAAATGTCAGTTACAGGAAAAAGGTACTTTGTTTTGTAGTCGCTCCTTAATAGACTCTATATCTACCATCAGTTCTATATAGTTAAGGGTTCCTTTGATAAGACCTTCACAGAAATTTATCTTAAGAAACAATAATTCCAGTTTCTTGGCCAGCTCCCTAATTACTGCAACTAACTCGGACTTCTATTTCCTCTTTCTATGTTCCACTCTATTAGGAAAAGAGCTCATATTTTCTAAACTGATGAAATTAAACTCTCTCATATTTTCCCAGTCATCATAATTTTTACAAAGAACTCATCTAATCAATTTTTGGCAAGAGAATGACAATAGTACACTAAACAGCACCATTAGGACGAAATAGTTATGCTGTTGAATCAGAGATACTTAAATTAGGTAGACTAAAATTTAGCTTGGCTTTTATTGTCCTCATTCTTCTAACCCTTAAATACATGTTTTGCAAATCTGGTCACTTAGCTCCCATCAATACTACTCCAAGTGCACAGAAAGAACTATCACTTTCTGGGCTTTTAAAAACTAAGATATTACACAGAAGCATAATCTGTAAGCTTTATTACAGGATTTTCAAAGAATCTAATAAAAACTTGCTCTATATTCTAGGAAACAGAATTCCACATGGAATACCTGAGCAGTAGTGATTCATTCCATTGTATCTAATATTGTTATCATCTAAAATGGTTCTAGGAGAACTTCTGGATTCCAGATCCTCAATATCTTCTAATCGGGAAAAACAAAGGAAGATAGAAAGAAAGGAAAACAACAACAAAACTTGTTGTTGGTGACCTTTTGTGACTCAGAGTGGAAACTATAGCCTAGAAGGTTTTCAGTGGTTGAAATTTTGAAAGTAGATTATCAGATCTCTCTTCCTAGGTACCTCTGCATGAACTCAATCCCTTTCAATTATCAGTCAGTAATTAATAATTTTATTTATACCAATTGGGTATGTCATATATTCTACTAAACAGGAACTAAATATTTAATATGAATAGACTGCAACACTAGTAGGTGTTATAGGAGCTACCAGAAAGCATGAGATAGTGTTAGTTTGTGAAAAGTAAGACCTTTGGAGAAAGACAGATCTGTAAAATTAAACCACACTATTTTAAATGGTACAAGTCCAAAGTGGACTTATTTGAAATAGAATTTTAAGTTAATACTAATTCATACCTAGAGTATCAACAGTGAGCCATGAGCCAAGAGAGAATGATTAAAGAAGTAAACTTAGTTGCTGATGGTGTTAGATGTCATCAAATATGTTCCAATTCTTAAGACTCTTAGATACAACAGAATAGATACTGTGAGTTCTACACAATCCCCAAAATAATCTATTTTATTCCATTGTTGCAGCCACATCATTTTATCTGTTGAGGATTTTCCTCTTTTTAACTCACCCTTTAGTTTTTGAAAAGGAGATCAGGACAATGGTGCGAGATAGGAAAATATTTCAATCCGTTGTCAACAGACCATTTATGAGTCATAGTCAACTCAACAGCATCTAAACACAATTAGTATTTCATAAATTCTGGATATAAGTCCCTTATCTGATATGTTATTACCGAATACTTTTTCCCAGTCAGTGGCTTCCCTTTTTACTCTACTGGAGAAGTTTTTGGATGTGCATAGGGATTTGAGTCTTAGAAGGTCCCATTCATCTATGTTATCTTCTCCTGGTTGTAGCTTTTCCAGGATACTGGGA
>NW_006399753.1:5359932-5384232 GCF_000299155.1 Elephantulus edwardii | reverse complement strand
CAAAGAAGATTAATCAGAACTGGCTTTGACAAGCACTGTGGCATTTGGACAAGAACAAACTGGGAGGAGGGTAGAGAGAATAGTGCAACAAGGAATGAATGGAAACCCAAAATCTCTATAAATGTTTATGAAAATTAATAAAATATAGGAAAAAAATAAAAACAATTAGTATTCTTTTCAAAGCATGATGCCCTTCTCCAGGTCTCATCCCCCCTGATAACACGTACAAAGTACGTGAGAAGAATCTTCTAAGGAATGTTCTGACTACACTTCTTCCAAGACAGATGTGTTTGTTGTTCTGGTAATCTATGTCCTATTCAACATACTCCACTAACCTCATAATTTTAAACATCATCAGTTATTTGTTGTTTTGTTGTGTAACAACGAGTCAGAACTGACCCATAGCTGATTCTCTAGTGGGTTTTCAGAGGCAATTAATTGCATGGGAGGAGATTGCACATCTTTTTCCCATGGAACAGCTGGTGGCCTTGAACCATGGGCCTGTAGGATTACAGCACAGCTTTTTGCCACTAGGCCACCAGAGCTTTTTTTCTTTAGTCTTCCTTATTCATTGTCTAGCTGGCACACGCATATGAAGCATCCCTGTTTTTTAAAACGTCATTTATCCTAGAAACTGGCCTCTACGGTTCTTTGCCCAATTCTAGGTAGGTATAGACTGCCTAGGAGGGAGACACATGCAGATCGATTAAAGACATCTTTAAGGATATGCTTGGAAGCTGAGGTCTTCGTGTTTAGAAGGAGCTAATGTCACAAATAAGCTGTGACTCTAAGGATCATAGTCAGGTTAGTTAAAAAAGAGATTTAAAAAGTCTGGGAGCTCTGTTAAAACCTGTTCACCATGGGTGAGTCTGCGGGGACAGCAGTGATGCTGGGAAGATCTTCAAGACCTTATAGGTAATATAACAGTTCACTAATAATTTCAAGTCGAAAAGATAGATATTTTCTGTTTTGAAAATGAAGTGTATATGGAATGATGTATTCTTAATATTATACTTCTTTCTAAAATATATACAATGAGGAGGAGAAGGCTTAACAGTGTGGTGACAGTGACAAGAAGCTGCATTGCAATCCCAGAGGTGAGCGGTTTAAATCCACCAGATGCTCTGCTGAAGAAGGAGAGCATCTCCTCCTGTAACAGTCAGATCTGATTTGACAGTACACACAAAAAAATAATGAAAAATAAAATTAAAAAAATTGTGGTGACAGACCGGTTAGGAAACTCTGGTGTTGTAGAAGAAATAAAGTGGAAGTTTGAATTTAGGTGCTAGCAATGAACCTAGAAAAAATAATCAATAGATTTAAATGTTAAAACTGATTGGAAGTTGGAACTGAGAGAGAGTTACCAAGAACTATCCTCTATTTTTTAATTGTAAGACTGAAGGTCTCCATTGATACTATCATTTTTAGGTGCTATCAAATCGAGTACAACTCATATTGTTATTGTTGTTATGTGCTGTCGAGTCACTTGCAACTCATGTTGTTGTTGTTGTTGTTGTTGTTGTTATGTGCCGTCGATTCATTTGTGACTCACAGCAACTCTATGCACAACAGCCCTAAACCCTGCTCTATCCTGTGCCAATCACACTGCCTCTGACACACCCATCCCGATTACCCCAGGCACTGAATCAATCCATCTCATAGAGGGTCTTCCCCTCCTGCGCAGTCCCTCCACCCTTCCAAGCATGATGTCCCTCTCCAAGGACCCGTCCCTCCTTTCAACATGCCCAAAGTATGTCAGACGAAGCCCCAAAATCCTTGCCTCCAAGGAGTAGCTTGGTTTAACCCTCTCAAGGATGAATCTGTCTGTTTTCTTGGCAGTCCATGGTACATTCAATACTATTCTCCAGCGCCACAGCTCTAAGGCATCAATTCTCCTTCTGTCCTCCCTAGTCATTGTCCAACTCTCTGATGCATAACAAGTGATTGCAAAGACCATGGCCTGTATCAGGTGCACCTTAGTCTCCAGAGAGACACCATTGCTCTTGAGTACTTTAGAGAGGTCCCTAACATCAGACTTTCCCATAGCAATACATTTTTTTATTTCCTGGCTGCTAGTGCCAAGAGTGTTGACCGTGAAGCTGTGAATAATCTCAATCTCTTTGCCATCCATCCTGATGCTACCAATTGGTCCATGGTAAGAATCTTTGTCTTGTTGACATTGAATCTCAGTCCATACTAAAGGCTGCAGTCCTTGACCCTCTGCAGCAAGTGCATGAGGTCCTCCTCAGTTTCAGCAAGCAGGGTTGTATCATCTGCATAACACAGTGTTAATAGATCTTCCACCAATCCTGATGCCACAATTCTCCTCATAGAGCCCAGCCTCCTGAATAATCTGCTCTGCATACAGATTGAAAAAGTATGGAGACAGGACACAGCCCTGGCGTACACCCTTCCCAATTTTGAATCATGCAGTATTACCCTGCTCTGTTCTGACAATTGCCTCTTGGTCCAAGTATAGGTTTCACATTATCACGATTAAATGTTCTGGGATTCCCATTCTTCTCAGAGTCAGCCACAGTTTGTTATGATCCACGCAGTCAAATGCCTTTGCATAATCAATGAAACACAGATAGACATTCTTCTAGTATTCCCTGCTTTCAGCTAAGATCTATTTAACATCAGCTACAATATCCCTAGTACCATGACCCCTTCTAAACCCAGCCTGGACTTCTGGCAATTCTCTGCTGATGTGCTGTTCCAGTCATTTTTGGATAATCTTCAGTAGAATCTTGCTTGTATGTGAAATCAATGATATTGTTCTGTAGTTTGCACACTCTGTTGGGTCACCCTTCTTTGGGATGGGAACAAATATAGATCTCTTCCAGTCAGTTGGCCAAGTGGTTGTTCTCCAGATTTCTTGGCACAACTTGGTGAGCATTAGCTGGTATTAGGTATTAGCTGAAATACGTCAATTAGTATACCATCTATTCCTGGGGCCTTATTTTTTGCTATTTCCTTCAAAGCAGCTTCAACTTCTTCCTTCATCACGATAGGCTCTGGCTCAAATGCTTTTTCATTACATTCTTCTGTATCTGACAATTCCTCTTGATAACGATGACTCAGTATATTCCTTTCATCTTCTTTTAATACTTCCTGGATCATTTAATATTCTGCCTAAAGCATCATTGATTATAGCAACTCTAGGTTTGAATTTGTTCTTCAGTTCCTTGAGCTTAAGAAATGCTGAACGAGTTCGGCCCTTCTGTTTTTCCGACTAGCTCCTCACACAATTCATTGTAATATTTTGCTTTGTCATTCCGAGCAGCCTTTTAGAATCTTCTGTTCAGCTCTTTAGTATCTTGAAGTATCTTTAGTATGTGACTCATAGCAACCCTATAAACTAAGGATCTGGATCCTGTCCCATCCAGTGCCATCTTCATAATTTCTGATATACCTGTGCCGGTTGTCACTGTCACTGTGTCAACCCACTAAAGGTTTACCCTTAATATAAATGGCCTTCTTCCTCTGGACCCTATACCACTTTGTGTCAATCCACTAAGGTTTACCCTTTGCATGAAATGAACCTCTCCCTCTGGAGCCCAGGCCACTTTGCCCCACTCTACTTTGGTGGTTGCCCTTCTACGGACAACTTGCTTGTCCTTTGGCTTCTGGTGCCTTGTGATTACTATTTGACTTTCCCAGTGTGGTCATTGGCTCATAAATGTCAACATTTTTGCATTCTCTTCCTTGTCTTTGAAATGACCTTTTACTTTCTTTGTGGATGATAATCTTGCTGTTATTCCACAATTCATCTGTTCGACAGTCATTAGTGTTAACTACATCAAATCTGTTCTTGAGACTGTTTTTAAACTCCACTGAGATAGACTCTAGGTCATATTTTGATTCTCATTGACTTGTTTTAACTTACTTCAGCTTTAATTTGAATTCACACATGTGTAATTGATGGTCTGTTCCATCATCAGTCACAGGCCTAGTTTTAGTGGCTAATATTTAACTTCTCCATCTAGTTTTTCCACATATGTAGTCATTATCACTCCTATGTAGTCCATTAGGTAAAGTATATCATCGTCTTTTATGATTTTCAAAAAGGTATTTGCAAGGAGTAAATGATTTTTGGTATAAAATTCATTCAACATCATATCCTTCACCATGTCCACATTTTCCAATTATCTGTCCTTCTTTGCCTCCAAATTGTTGTGGTCCAATCAAAAATTACTAATTCACTTTGATTGTTTGTTTGGTGAATTTCCCAGCACAAAAGTTGATAGGAGTTCTCAGTTTCTTCATCTTTGGGAGACGAGAGAAAGAACACATGGAGTCACTGTACCAAAAACAGTTGGTCTACAAAGAGGCATTTCAGGAAATAATTCATGATCAAGAACTAAAAGAAGTGAAGGAAGACATTCAAACTACAATGAAGGTATTAAGCAATAATGGTCCCAGAAACTAAGTAAATACAAATTGACACATTTCATCAAAGAGATATAGCTCTGGGTTTGCTCAAAACTTGTGCCAAAAATTTGGAAAATAGATATCTGGCCAATTGACTGGAATAGATTCATATTTGTTCTCTAGTAAAAAAGAGAGAGAGAGAGAGAGATACAAATAGAATGTGGAAATATAAAACATTATCATTAGTATTGATTGCAGGTAAAATATTACTGAAGATTATTTTAAAAACAATTGCAACAGTACATTGACAGGTAGAAACTCAAACTGAATTTAAAAAGGCCATGGGAAAAGGATATCATTGCTAATGTCAGATGAATCTTGACTGAAAGAACAAATACCAGAAAGATATTTACTTGCATTTTATTGACTATGCAAAATCATTTGACTTCAACAAATTATTTATACCACTTATAAAAATGGGAAACCCAGAACAGTTAATTCTGTCTATGCAAAAAAATTTACATAGACTAAAGAAGCCAGTGTTTGAACAGACATAGGGGGACACTGTATAGTTTTAAATCAAGTGTGCATCAGAGCTGTGTCCTTTTTTTCCATACCTATTCAGTCTGTTGTTGTTGCTGTTGTTAAGTGCTGTTGAGTCATAGACAACTCATCGTGACCCTATGAATGAAAGACCTGAATACTTGCACAGCTTTTATAGTTTCTCCAATTTCATAGTTTCTAGAGGCAAGCTATTTAGGAAGGGGATGCTACTCCTGCTTGCATGCTATATTCTGAGCAAATAATTTGATAAGTTGAACTATATGGAGAAGACTGAGGATAAGGCATGAGGAAAAGAGGAAGATTCGTCAACAATATGCATTATGCAGATGATACAACCTTGCTTGCAGAAAATGAAGAAGACTTGAAATGCTTAGTACAGGAGATTAAGACTGCAGGCGTCAATATGGATTACATTTCAAAATCAAGAAAGCAAAAATCTTGATCATTGTGCCAATAGGCAACATTGTAAGAGATTGGGGGGTTGGCATGTTGGTGGGGGGCCCTAGTATTTGGAAACAGACATCATGCTTGGATAGGTGGATGCTCAGAGAAGGAGAGGAAGACCCCTAACTCGATGAATTGATATAGTAACTGTCACAGTGAACAGATGCTTGTTGGAGAGTATGAGACTAGAGTAGGTTAGGCAAAGTTTTTAATCTATTGTTCAGAGTTGCTGTGTATTGTAGTTAACTGGATGGCACAGAACAACAACAAATCTTGGCAATACTTGGATTAACCCGCTATTAGATCCGGGAAGATGTTCTTTCTTTCCAAGATGCAATAAAAGATTCATGAAATTAAGTAAGTAGTGGAAATTAGCCTGGCTAGGAATTACAAAAGGAAATTGGACTTGGATCTCAATTTTTTCATCCGAGTGCAAATCTAGTATTTCTTTATTTCTTTCAGTCTAAATTCTAATTTCAAATTCTACTATGTGTTAATGTGTGCAATATGATTAGCAGTATATATTTATATGTGTATGTGGTTTCAAACTAGAGTTTATCTGTCCTGTAGAAGAGAAATATAGTATGAAGACACACTCTTTGCTCCAGTTCTTATTATAAGAAATATGTGCGTTTTTCCCGCTAAGTACAAGTACTGTTGAGTTTGCATTCAATGCACATTTTATAAACTGCCATAAAAATCAAATAGTGCTGACATCCAGTTTAAAGTGAACAATATGTCAAAGCAATGCATATATCTGATCAATGCTGACACACTCTACCTTAATTTACTTCCATCTTGCTCCGTGTATCTTCTCCTCCACCAGCCATTTCAGCAGCTCTTCTAGACATTAAGACTTCTGTGTCAGTGATATTGACCTGATATTCTGTTTCTCAGAATCAGATGCTTACACACAAAATGAGAAGTCAAGTAAGGAAAGTTAGGAAATGGCTGACATGTCCAGCTGACATGAACATCAATCTGATTTTATGACCAAATACAATTGTCACAAGTAGTTTCAGATTTAGTAAGGAGTTTACAGTGTATATGAAGCTAAAAATGGGCTAATATTCTTATCGACATTGCCTACATAGACCAGAAATACGAATGCTAAATTGTAACCTTTCATTTTTAAAATTCAAGCCAAATACCCATTTACTGGAGAGATAGCATCCATTGGGAACATTCTCAAGTTACACCATCTTTGCCTCTAAGATGGACGCTAATTGTATTTTCTCCAAGACTACCTTGTTTCTTCTTTCGGCAATTCACCGCTATTCAGTATTCATGTCCAATACCACAATTCAAAAGCACCAAATGATATTAGGTCATCATCATTCATTGTTTAAGTTTCAGATGCAGAGAAAGTGATTGAACACAGCATGGCTTAGTTCAACTGTATATTATTCTTTAAATTTACACATTTACTTTCTAGTAGTAAGAAATTGCTGCAATGCCAAAGACACGTGGTTCCAATCCACAAGCTGCTCTGTGGCAGAAGGATGGACAATCTCATTCTTTATGATTTACTGTCTGAAAACCCACCTGAGGGTCAGCTATGGTTCGGTTCTGACTCGACACCACATAACAACATAGGATAAATACAGGCTGCCACTAAGTCTATTGCAAAGTGTGATTGAAATGGTCAGCTCATCTTTGTAGGTTTCTCAGCCTTTGGTTTGAAGACTTGTTACTGGTTGTGCTCTTTTCACTTTATAACGTGATATTTAATTTTTTGCCTGGTTAAATGTGGCATATATGCAAGAATTCTCATATGAGAGTGAGAAATGAGTGTCAAAGTCGGACCTCTCACTCGTTACCAATCTGTTGTTTCATTGGTTACTCCTCTCTGAATCAAACATTTTTTAGCCTATCAGATAAAGATAATAACTATACTCTCTGTTTTAACAAAAATATTGTAGGAAACAAAATGACTTATGTATCAATAATGTATTCACTGTAAGGTTTTGTGTATGTGTGTAACACTGGATGATTTAGAAAGAAGACAATTATTAAACTGAAAATCTGGCTTCTAGGGTTTTCGTTGTAACTTCATGTAGTGTTCTTCTGAAAAAAAAACTTTGAGATTTATTCTCCTTATTTATAAAAAAGCCATGAGAATAGTTAATAATCTTAGGTATGGCTGTTAACTCTAATACTATAATACTCCATCATGTATGCTATTACATGTTGGTGCTGTTATTGTAAGTTCAACATTATCCTTTAACACCTTCACCATTTTCATCTACATTACTATTTTCTAATTATTTTCACACCTTCCCTACACATATGCTTTTCTCTTTTACTTGAACACATTTTTTCCATGAAAAATCACACTTTATAAGTATCACTGATCCCCCCCCCAGAACTATTCAGTTCCCCTTCTATTCCATTTTTTCTTTTATATTCCTAACTCTTCCTATTAAGCACCATTGACAATTTAATTTTGGTACGCATCTGCTTCATTCTTGGAGATAAGCTACCACAAAGGATGTAGAGGACATGCCATTTCAAAGACTGAATAAATACTTCACAAATTATACTAAATTGGAAAATATAGCAAGCAACAGAGAGAATAAATGTGGACCATAATGATTTTTGAGAAGTTAGAAACCCAGGCAAATAATAGGAAAATTGGATTTTGTTGAAAATAAATGCACAAAAACATAAATGTCCAAAGAAGAATACTGAAGAAAATGATAAAGAAAAAAAAAAGGAGCATTATTGTCAGTAGGTGTTGCTGAGTCAGCTCTGACTTACAGCCACCGCAGATTCAACAAAGCACTGCTTGGTCCTGCCCTGTTCTCACCCTTGTTACTGTTTTCAGCCCATTGGTGCAGTGCTGTGTGAATCTCTCTCAATCAGGACCTTCTTCCTTACCCTTGACTCTCCACTGTGGCGTGTGTGTCTGAGGATTGGATACTCCTGGACATACTGTGAAAAAATTATGTGAGACAACGTCTCACCATCCTCCCTGCCAAGAAGTCCTCTGCACACACTTTGTCCAGGACAGAGTTGTTCATTCTTCTGGAACTCTGTTACATACTCAATATTTTTCACAAACACTGTAATCCAAAGACATCACTTTTTCCTCACTCTTTAATCATTATCCAGCTTTCGCAAGTATATGATGCAATTGAAAATGCCATGGCTTGAGTCACGTGCACCGTATGCTTTACATGCAAACTACCCCAGTATAAAAAACAAACAAGCAAACAAACAAAAAAACTTTAGAGACTGGTAGTGGATAGTGAGTTATTATCGACCTAGCTCTGTATTTCTTTTTCTAAAAGCTCCCTCATATATTCCACAGGAAAAGAAGGGTTTTTTTCCCCATCATAATAGCTATAATAAGTTGGACTGGGTTAGATTTCTTTAATCCCATCACATCTGACACTTTTTAAACTAGAAAAATACCAAACAGTGGAAAAAGAATGATTTCTTTCTTGCGTTTTCTACTCATTTGTGATCATTTGAGCTAGAGGGCCTAGGTTTTACTCAGCACCATTTCTGAAGTTTGTGATATCACGTATATGCCATTATTCATTTAAATCAATAAAGTAATATATATGTTTATTGTAGAAGAAATCTGAA
This sequence comes from Elephantulus edwardii, assembly GCF_000299155.1. Taxonomy (NCBI): domain Eukaryota; kingdom Metazoa; phylum Chordata; class Mammalia; order Macroscelidea; family Macroscelididae; genus Elephantulus; species Elephantulus edwardii. The sequence continues at coordinate 5,375,256 of NW_006399753.1, read as the reverse complement.
GTGACATGGAGGAATGTTGGTATAGAAACAAAGATGAATGCCTAAATACTGGACAAAGTATCTGTGCATAGCAGGGAGGTGAGTCAATCCAGCACAAGTGTCGTGCAACTTGGGCATTCACTAACTAGGTAACTTTGGGACATTTGTTTTACCTACTGACCAGCAATAAAGTGGACTTAAATTTTACCTCAATGATCAGTTTAAAAATAAAATTAAACACCATTTCAAATATATATAGAACAATAATTGAGACATTCCAGGTATACCACAAATTTTCATTTCCTCTTTCATTCTTGATTCCAAAAACACAGGCTTTGGAGGCATCAATTTCAGATAACTGATCATAAATATTTTCATAGTTACCCAGGAGATATAGTCTTGGAGTTGATAAGAAAGCAAAGAATGATGCAGAAAGTAAAGAGAATTCGAGGACTAGCAGATACTAGACTATAGAAACTCAGAGACATACAACCTGTGAGGCCAAACAAGTTAATATCATTTATGTTTTCTACAGTAATTTTACATTTCGTTCCTCTTAGCATTTCTCTTTGAAAGTGTGCGCATGTCTCAGCTAATGTAAGAAGAGATGAGGGAAGAGTCATCTGTGTCCACTCATGAATGGAGTTTTGTCAAGCACCTCTTCCTTCAAATCCATGGAAGAAGGGAAGAGAATCTGAGATCATCCCAAGAACAAGAACCTTGAAAATGTCCAAGCTAGGTCATCTGGATAGTTTTCTGCACATAAAAGCAAAGTCGTCTAGACCATGCTATGTGGGATGAAATAAAATTCAATTTCTACAAAGTCACTGTAAGTCAGAATGAAACTAATGGGAATAAGTTTGAATTTCATGTTAGGATAAGAAAAAGGAACCCAGTTGTCACAATGATTAAGTGTTCAGTTCCTAACCAAAAAGGTTGGGATTTGAATTCTACCACAGGAGTATGGCCCATCTATCTGTTTCTAAAGCTTACAGTCTAGGGAACCCTAATAGGCTTTAAGGATTTGCACCACCAAGCCAAAGGCACTTGATTCAAATTCATCAGCTGCTATGCAGAAAAAAGATGGGCAAGATCCTTCCTTGTGACAGACAGCCTGTGAAAACTCTCTGGAGGGTCAGCTATGAGTTGGTTCCAACTTATCACACAATATCAACACTGTATATATGGTCAAAATTGATCAAAATCATCTCATAGCATTGGATCAGAATCACCTGAATAGCGTAAGAAAAAGAATACGCAATGGTTACTTTTTCAAAATCATACAATTTTAAATTTAAAATGAAAAGAAAAATAAGAGGAAATAAAGAACTGCATAGAAGTCTTTGAACTGATTGAGTGTTCCTATTTAGAAAGTGTATGATTAAAAGAATAAAAAGACTATATTTTATGGCTGCTTTTATTTTATTATGACTGTTTTATAGGAAAAGGGATTAGCTATTCGTCTATGAGTGATAGATGCCGAATAAACTGAATTAGGGTTATTATTAAGGCTTCATTAAGTCAAGCAATTTCAATCACTCATTTATGTGCTCCTTAAACTTGGCATGCTCATTAAGGCAGAGGCATGATAATATTCGAAGCCTAATCTGCCTTTTGTGATTCAGCTACAGCCACACCTCTTCCAAGAAGTCTGCCTTGTCCACTTCAGTCTTCCCCAGCTCGGTCAGACATCTAGTGTTTCCTTTCTGCTCCTTCCCGAGGGATCCTATACAGTCCAGGAAGATGTTTCAAGTATTATCTCTAGGGAAGCTTATCGTTTTAGTGGGATTCTGGTTCTGGCCATAAACAAGAAAGACAGTTCAGAACTACACTTCTTTAGGACTACTGAAATAATAGGACAGTATAGAGGAAACAAATGTTTTCAAACGTTAGGAAACAGGCAGAAGAGAAATTGTGGTCTTTGAGAAAAGGAAAATGAGCAAGCAGATGCCACTCGCCACCTTGGGTTTCTGTCCCTGCAACCAGTCCCTGGTCTGGGGCACAGGAAGGAAACTAACAACCAGTCCCTGCAGCAGTCCCTGGGCACAGGAAGGAAACTAACAACCAGTCCCTGCAGCAGTCCCTGGGCACAGGAAGGAAACTAACAACCAGTTGCAAATCTTAGTGAAGAAGACCTAGAGGTTTGAAAAATCCAGAACATCAAAACTCAGCAGAGAAATACCCTGGAGGAAGGGACTTTGTGGTGAAGAATCTTCAAGAATCAGCATTGGAGCCCTTTCGGTCTTCAGTGGAACACCAATATATGCATAACTAGATAGAACTCCCACAAAGCTGAACAATAACAACCTGAAAGGTATGAACAATCACTAGAGAGTGATAATTAGTGCACATTCCTGTACCTACTCCTCACTGATGAGCTTGTGAGATTCCAAAGACAAGATCATCAAGCAAAATGGACTTTACTCATGGAGGAGAAGGCCAGGGAAGTACCACCTGACCCTGGGCTCACTGTGCTCTGGACCCTCAGGCCCTGCTTTTGGGGTTGTGCTTCACTGGTTATGGGGCCCAGAGACTGGGCTAGACACATAGTGGGTTGTTCTAGAACTTGTGTCAACAACAGGGTCAGGGGGCAAGACAAGCAGCTGAGATTGCTGCTGGTGGCCATACCTCCAGACAGCCACATCTTTCACTGCCCCAACAGCAGCCACTGATGGCCTCCACACAGGCCAGAGCGAAGCCTTGTGGAAATGAGTGAAATTCCGCTGGTCCTAGAGGACTTGGAATTCGAGACCAAGAGTCTGAGGTCTACCAAATGCTTGGAAGAGAAGCTCAGCACCCAGGCTGCAGAAGAAGAAGGTCCTACAGTAGCCGTCCTGCTCTTTTCACCTCAGAACTTGCTCCCTTCTGCTGTGCAGAGGGTTTGAAGAGAGTCACAGCATTCCCCATTGCGTCTAGCCTGCCTCTCCCTAGGACTGACTGACTGACTGACTGACACACTCTGTCTCTCTGTCTCTCTCTGTCTCTCTGTCTCTCTGCTCTCTCTCCACTCTTCTCTCTCATCTCTCCTCTTTCCTCTCTCTTCTCTCTCCCCCCTTGACACAACAAAATTCATCTCTATTTTCTCTTTAGCATTAAGATTTATTACAGTGATTCCAGAGGTGGGAACAGGACCATAAAGGCCTTCTGAAGATCTGGCTGTTTCAACTACAGGCCTGCCAGACAAGGTGGCTTTGTGGCTCAGAAGCTTGGCACAGGGTGGAAACACAGGTTAATGCACATAGAAATTAGACAGTAGAGTTTTTAAACTATTGTCATAAATGCAAAATAGATGATGAACTAATAAGTGAGGAGTAGGTTTCTCACTGATGTGGAGCGCAGGATGATAGCTGTAAGGGGGAAAAAGAACGATGATCGTGTAGAATGGGCAACCATTCAAAATCCTTCATCTTGAGTAGAGAGAGCTTGTTAAGCGGGTAAAACTTTTGGTAATTCCCCGGAAAGACCTTCGTAGAGGTCAGATAGCTTGGAAACGAAGAAGGCTGTTAATCCAGCTTGAATTAGTTTAAAATAAATAAATCTCAAAAGAATTTAATAAATTAAGAGATAACTCAATTGCCTTCAACCAAAAGTCCAACACTTCTAAAAGAGATGCACCAAAATGTATCACAACATAAACTATGTAATATCTTGTAGCCAAGTAAAACTTAATAGACAGTAAAATAATTAAGACCATGTGACCCAGTAAAGAGAGACGGTTGATTAGCAGCAAACTACTATTATAAATATGCATCAAATGTTCGTTATCAAGCCTTTGATGGAAAATTTTATGCAATGTTGACGTCTAGGATTGCTTACTTTGGAAGTAAGGTTTGTATCTCATTGGAAATGATAGTCTCCCTTGTCTGCCCCACGTTCACCTCGACCTGCTGAGACTGCAGTAATTCAGACTAAAATGTAGCACAAACTATATGACTTATAGTCATTGTTGTCTTCTGAATATCTACAATATGAGAACAGAAAATATTAACAAAGAAGGGATGCACTTGAGTTGAGGCATTGATGAAGAATGCTGAATATATTTTAGACTGCATTCCATGTGACCCAGCTATTCCATTGTTGGAATCTACCCCAAGGAAATTAGAACTGACACACAAGTGGAACTTAGAACATCAATATTCATAGCAGTATCATTCCCACCTCAATTGAATGGATTGAGAAAATATGGTATATTTAAATGATGAAATACTATGTAGAACTCAGGAAAATACTACGTAAACTGGGAAAGACTGGAGAGCATTATGCTAAGTGAATGAACTATTTTATAAGGACAAATACTGCATAAGACTTTTATTGTAAAAATGGAAGGATAACTAATAAATACTGTATGGTGGTCTAAGGTGGGAAGAGGTAGAAGCAGAGGGGTGAGGGTGAGTGGGCGGGGTGAGGGAATCAGAAGGTCACACAATTTGATTGGTGGAGGGAGAGGATAAAAGAAATGGCAAAGATTTGGTGGGGACCTGAAAAGACGGGGTAATGGTGGGCATAAATCAATGGGAATTAGTTTCATAAAACTCAATATGTGGTAATGATTTTATGAAAAGGTGAATGAAGGAAAGTGAAAAACACAATATATATGAATGTTGCAAATCAATATAAAAGATTTCTTTCTAAAAAGAATAAACAAAATTGTCTTGCAACAAGTTTGGCTAGAACTCTTAGACAGGATGATGAGACTTAGTTTTAAATAGTTTGGAAGAGTCCTTGAAAGACGTGGTGCTCGGTAAAGAAAAGGTACAGGACAAAAGATGAAGACGTACAACGATGTGAAGAACCATGGTGACTACAGGAATGTGAGTGTGAAACAGAGCTGGACAGGATTTTTAATTACGTATAGGGACAATACGATGCAATTCACTGTAGCTCACCTGGTGGCACTTGCCAACAAGAACAAAAACATCAACTCAATTATGTAATTGAATTTTCTAAACTCACAGTCAGAGTAGCAAAGCTGGCCAGCTTCCACAGGCCTGATTCACACACAGTAGAGGAGTTTTCTCGTCCCTGAGAAAGGAAAGAACACTGCAGAGGAGAGCTGGGGCTATCTGAAGCACCACTGAGGAATAACGCTAAAGCCAACACTAAGCAAACCTAGTCCCCCAGGGATCTGAGGTCACTCGTTCCTTATGCCATCTGGACCTATTTTCCTATCACTGTTTGTACCAGATTCCAGGGACATTACAATCTAGCTCTCTGTTATAGTAAAATGAACTATCAGAATCTATTGCATCACAATCTGGCACTTGGATAATTCCAATGTTGTCGTTATGTGTCATCAAGTCACCTGTGACTCATAGCTACCCTATACACATCAGGTCCTCTCTTGAGCCAGTCTCACGGTCTCTGACTAACTTACCCTCATTACCCCAGGCACCGTATCAATAACATCTCATCCAGGGTCTTCCTTTTATCCATTGTCCATTATTTACACACACACACACACACACACACACACACACACAACTTGAGATACGCACACACACACGTGCATATGCTCTGTTTTCATAGCTACAAACATATATATATATATATATATATGGAAATTATTTTAACATTATAAAATTATTAGTCTTATGTCATTCTATAAACTTCTAAACTCTTGAACTCAAAAAAGTAAGTAGAAGTATAGCTCTTTCCAGAAACATATACATAATATATACAAAGTTTGTAAGCAAATCAATATAAAACTTTTAAAAAGTTATAAATATTCAAATAAAACAAACAAAAACTGTATGCGCCTTGGTTCGGAGATTTGGAAAACACCTTTGTATCGGAGTAAACTATGTTCCTTGCGATACTCAATGGCTGATTTTCTAAATAGAGCACCATATTTTCTTCCAAGGCTCCTCTGGGTAGGCTCAGACAGTTAAACTTAGTAGTCAAGATCTTAGCCATTTTCTCCACCCCAAACCTCCTCTAAACTTTAGGTAAGCTGCTATATTATGATCTCCACTTCCTTTTGTGTTGTGACTTTCCTGAACATGCTCTATTTGTCCCCATTCACACAATGAGAGAGGAGAGCATTCCTCTCCCTGAGTCCCCATTTTTGCCAGGTATGGGGGGGATGTACAGGAGGTCTCATTCACAGCAACTGCTCAATATATTTAAACTCAGCATATGCCGTTACATTAATAATCACAGAATCTCAAAACAATGAAAAATTGCTGGTATGAATTACAGATTCCAATTAGTTTGACATCTTCCTTGAGCTCCTGTTGGGTTTGAAATGCATCCTGTATCACCTTTGCTGTGACCACAGCCCCTGCCTTGTTATGCCTCCTCTCCTCTCCTTTGTCCACAGTTAATCCTGTACCTTTACTCAGAAACTTCACTACATTTGGCCAGTCCTTCAACAATGTCTCTTTCTGACTTTTAGGCCTTTAACTCTCTATGTGGATCCTTATCTTATGCATTTTCATTCAATGGTATTCTTCCTAATCTTCAGGTCTCAGGTTCAGTTTCAGAGGAGCCCCTACCCTAACTCCCTCTGAGTGAAGGAGAACCACTCTCCACATTCCCTACACATATCCATCATCATCACAGCATGGGTTCCATTCCACTTCCCACACTCTGAAAAGGGGCCCTGCTAGTGCAAATAAATAAACTCTTGGCTGCTAAGCTGCCCTGCCAGTCTGCAGGAGACATGCATGACCCTGTAAAGACTGCAAAGGAGAAGAGCCCATGGCTCAGTTCTGTTATGCTCTACAGATCACAATGTGTTAAATCACCTTGATGGTAACAGACAATAGCAAGGCTATCATACTCTGAAGCTACTTTGCATTTGTTTTCTTGTTAATTTCTCTTTAAAAGAGGACTTGAGGAGAGAAGGAAATAGATAACTCCTTTTCACCAGTGACCAGCCAGCATCTGGCCTGGAGAGGCACTCAGAGCTATTTCAGCTTATATAACTAAAGCAGAAACTTAGGAAATATCCTTAACCATTCATTTTCTGCTTCCTCCTGTCCTGTTAGGAAATAGACCTATTAGAAAAGGACTTACTTTGTGCAAAGAACGCAGATAAAACTTCTGAAACATAATGATCAACATAATATAGCATTATGCTAACAGACAACAAGGGGACTCTGGTGGCCTCAAGGTGGAAACTGCTGTGATCCCAAAGGCATGTGATGTGAATGCAGCCACTGCTCTGCGGGAGAAGGGTGGACAATCTCCTCTCTGGAAATTCACTGAGGGTCAACTGTGTGTTGGTTCCAGCTTGACGGTACACAACAACAACTACGGACTACGGTGGGAGCTCTGGTGGCCTAACCATGCTGTTCAAATCCACTTGCTGCTCCAAAGGAAATGAATGGACAGTCTCCTCCTGTATGACTCACTGCCTCGGAAAAAACCCACTGAGAGGCCAGCTCTGGGTTGCTTCTGGCTCTATGACACAGCGACAACGGAATGTAAAGAAATTTATGTGTTTATGTAAAGCGATTTAAGTAACAGAAACGTTAGGGATCAGAGGATGATGTATTTTTTTTGGACCAATTACAGTTTCCTACCTTCAAATTGACAACAGTAATGTGTAAGGTTAGAGGGAAGAGAAGGGTTCAGTGAGTTTATGTTAACGCAGAAGGAAGACTCAGGAGAAGGAGGCCTGCACTACTTGAGAACTCTAATCACCATCACTGAACTGTGTAAGTAGAAGTGGGGGGTTTTCTATGTGTGCTATGCTGTGTATATTTTCAACTTTTAAAAAGCCTATGTTTTAACACAAGTTAATGTTTGAATTCACAACATGCAATTTACATGAATGATAGACAGGGGATACAAATTTTGTATGCAAACCAATATAAAATAAAAATAAAGTAGGGGGAAAAAATACATGTTTTAAGGTTATCTTAATCTTAGTCCACACAAGACAATTCAGGTTACCATTGACCAATGGTTTGTTTAATGAGATGGTTGTCATGAGATTACACTGTTTAAAACCTCTAATGAATGGATCAATCTTTTAAAAATAACAAGGAGTAGAGGAGCAAGAAAGATTTCACAAAACCCAAATCACCTGGGAAAAGCCATGTATCTTATTCCAATCTTTCTTCATTTCATTCAGACTTGCCTTAAAAAGCTAAAAATAAAACACGTTCCTGTCAATTTCCAGTGCTAACAGTACCAGGTACCTCTTAGCTGCAAGACTGTGTGCTCTGTGGGAGGAATCACTACACTTTGGAAAATGACTTTATTGGATTTATTGGCTAAATATCTCATCTAGACAGCACATGGTAAAAGCTCAATGCTGGAATGAATAAGATTATGGTTCAAATTAATGAGCCGAGAAGGAAAAGGGAAGGTTGCATATTAAATGCTTTCTCGTGAAGGTTCTGAAGATCAAAGCTGAATGCAGTGAAACTAATGAGCAAATGACCCCAACCTACAATGCTTCAGTTCCAGAAATGATGACTCTGGAAAGTCATCTGTAAATCAAATCCTAGAGCCCACCCACCATCCAGTAGAACTACAATTTTAAAATGTGTGTACTTTCAACAGAGTTTGATATGGGACACAAACTAAGGGTGGAGAAAGAAAGAGAACTTCTTGTAAAGGACCCCTGTCCTTTATAGCAAAGCGGTCATTGTTGGTGCCCCTTCCTAGGAGTCAGAGCGCCACGGGAGGTTTTGGTTGTTTGCAGACGACACTGCAAAGCTAACATTTCTTCTAAAGAAACCTGAATTTAATTTTCTAAAAGCAATTTGGGGAAACCACATATTTTAAGATGCTGGGCTGTTTTACGGTATTGTGAGGCAACATCCAGGAGTGTGTTTAAATCAAAGGAGATGAACGTTATTAAGGGATAGAGCCAGTCTGAATTGGGGATATCATCATCATCACAGAGCCAGAATGGTCCTGCTGCTAGACCATAGAGCAGGATACATTCTCATTTGTTGAATCAGGAACTAAAGGTTGTGAAATTCCTAATTGACTGAAACACCACCAGAAGAGTTAAAGACAGTTTATCTAAAAGCAGCAATTTAACAGCGATAGATCAGGCATAAGTGGGATTATGTGATTGGTAAAGCGGTCTTCCATTCATTTTCTGCCCAGGACAGCTGACAGAACAAATTTTTCTGATAACCTATTCTTCCTCAATCATGTCTGTCTGTTGAGGTTCTTTGTAAGATTTATAAATAACACTGTAACTCAAGACTCTTTAGGCTCAAGCTATCACATCTTACATCAATTTGTCTATAAAGATAAAGACTCTGGGAATAGGTTAGATATCCTGTTCGGGCCAGTATCTTACCTCAGAGAAAAGAAAGGTTGTCCTTTAAGTATATGCCCAAGTCAGCAACAAAGTTGAAGGGACTACCATTTAAAAGACAGCTTTTTAAAAACCATCATGGATTCCAGACTCATGTTAAGAATTAGAAATCAAACTCAGCCTTTTAGATTGCTCTGTACATACAGTTGGTACCAGCAGTCAGGAAATCAAAATACGTATTGCACTAGATAATCATTAGAAAACAACATTCTAACTTTTAAAGGGTCAGAGAACACTGTTAATGAGATAGCTTGATAGAATAGCTGCGACCCTGGGCTGAGCCAGTGGACAACACCGACACTCCGGACCATAGTATAGGATTGAGAGACGTTTTGTTTTTTATGTTACAGGACCACCATAAATCAGAACTGATTAGATAGCAACCAACAACAGCAACAAAATTCCTAGTTGAATTCTAGATGAGAAATAAATATATAGTTAGTGTAAATATGCCCACAATTTATATTGTTGTTATTAAGTGCCATGGAGTTGGCTCACTCCTAGTGAAATGAATATCTACTGGTTCTCTAACATCTTCATACCCATTGTTATGCTTGACCTATTGTGAAGCCTTATGTAAACTCTTCTCATTGAGGGTCTCTCCTTTTCCCCCTGGATCTCCACTTTACTAAAGAGACTGATCCCTCCTGATAATATGGCCAAAGTAAATGAGGCCAGGTCTCACCATCTTCACCTGAGCTTGCACGTCTTTCAAGACGGATTGGTAGGTTTTTTAGCAATCAATAACATGTTCGATATTCTTTCCCTACACTGTAATTCACAGGCATCGATTTTTCTTTGACCTTCCTTAGTAATTGTATAACTTTTGCACATATATACTATTTGTTATCATAACATGCCATTAAATGAATGTATCACTCATAACAATCCTATGAACAACAGCCTGCACCCTGCGTGGGGCCAGTCATGTCTGCCCTTTGCCAACTCTACAAAGATCACTGTCCAAGTCAACACCATCAACAACACCAAAGCAATTGCCAGGAGGTCAACACCAATCTTACTGCTTTTCTGGGTCCAAAATCTGATGCAGTAACTCACAGATCACACAGAACCATGCTGGGGCAATAAAAAGGTTATAATCCGCGTCAGGAGTAGAATATAGCCAGGACCTTCCTGAAATGTGCTCACAGCCACCTCAGGTTTAAGCCTCAGGGCTTGAAGTCAGGATTACAAAGTTCTTAGACCTGCCGGTACTGGCTCTCCTTCACCACCCCTAAGTTGTCCAACAAACCTTGGCAAAGGCTTTTAGCTTAACCCTGGTTCTGTCTGTGGGGTCCAGCAGTCCCAAGTCCCTCTCCATTGCATGTCAAGTCTCCGGTTCTCCATTGTGGCTGCTCTGGTCCTGAAGGATGTGTTGTGTCACTGTCCGTTCACTGGCAATGAACAGCAATACCCTGGTGGGGGTAAGCACGACGAGACACACCACTCTGGAGCCATTCAGAGAGTCATTCTCGCTCAGCTCTATCCCGATGGCACAGTTTCTTCACAGGGTCCAGCTTCACAAATGATTTGCTCAGCAAATTGAATAGTAGAGAGAAAGAGTGTAACCCTGACACACACCTTTCCTGAGTTTAAATCACACTGTATTCCCGTGCTCTGTTCTGACAACAGCTTTTTGGTCTAGGTGTAAGTTTCATATAAGCATAATTAAGAGCTTTGGGATTCCCTTTCTTGCCAATGTTGGCCATGTATGCATCAGACATCACCAATAATAAGCTTTGTTCCATCTCCTCTTTTGTGTGTAGTTTGAATTTCCCTGTCAATGTATACAATGCTTCAAAAGAATTTTTTAACTGACACCTATAAAATTGCATTCAATATTAATGTTATCATTTGAGAATTTTTACATTATTATATGTCACCATTTTGGAATGGACACAAATATTATTTTCCAGGTAAACTATCTCATAATTATTTTTTTAACATAGACAAGCTTTGCATTTATTTGTGGAAACATATCAATTTGTATTCCACCAATTCCTGGAGCTTTGCTTTTGCCAGTATTTTTAATCTAGCTTGAGCTTTTTCTCTTCAATATCATCATGTAAGTTATTGCATCTTCTTGCAATTCCAAAGTCACATTCTTCTTCATATAATCCAGATTCAAATTATTTGATCAGTGTACACATTGAATCAGCATGGAGGAAGGCTATAGCCCTGGCATATACCTTTTCTGAATTTAAACCCTCTCGTATCATATATGTGTGTGTGTGTGTGTGTGTGTGTATATATATATATATATATATATATATTCTTTTTTTAAGAGAACATTAGTTCCATCCATGACACAGACTACATGATTTCTGAATTTCTTCTCACCAATGCCTAGGTTCAATCTTCAAGTGTTTTATTAATCTTTATAAATTCCAATATTCCCAGATTGATGATTTTTACATTCAGTGTTCTGATTATATTTACAATTGATGCCTCTCATTTTGAGAAGTTCTGCAACGGTAAAGGAAGATCTCAAAGGCTTTCTCAGGCCACATCATTAAGGCTTACTCTGCTCTGAGCTGGAAGTCCTTCCCACCGTATTTTGAGTGCCTTCCAACCTGAGTGGTACATACTCAGTCTCTATAGCTGACAATGTCCTATTGCTCTTCATAATATTTTTTCTTGCCAGTATATTTTAGAACTAGATATTTCTACTTTCTTTCTACTTTGTCTCTGCTGAAATTTATCCATTCTAGGTGATCTTGATCACGTTTTTAAATACTTCTGGCATAGCTTTCAATATCTCAGCCACAATAAAGTCACCACAGAAGGATAAAAGGACAGCTCAGGGGTGGCACAATTTCACAGGCTATATTTATTACAATCTATGGATGTTATATTGACTGTGCAATGACTTTTTATCATGGTGATTATGGGAAATGATAGATAACATTACAGAAAGAGAGCATGTCAGAATAGTTAATTATGGTCACAAGAAATCCATACATATAGACCATAGAGTGGAGAAAATACTCTGAATCTGAAGTACTTACTGTCAGAGATCACAGTAGCTACATGAATTTGGAGTACTTACAGATGAAGATCACAGATCATGATGCAGGACTGGCCAGGCCTTGGATTCCATTGTACGTGCAGTAAATGAATCAGAACCAACTCTGTGGCACCTGACAACACCAATGGAGGAAAAAACGAAAGAAATTATTAAAACAGGGCCTTAATTTAAAAGGTATTGAATATATGATACACATAAATATTCACTAAAATGAAATTCTCTTAACTCCTTTGTTAATTCACTCAATGATTGGATGATGGATATTATTTTAGTGACATGGTTCTTGTGCTGTCATACCTGCTACTTGGCTCTCCTTTCTCAACCTACTGCCCTCTTTGCCTTCAGTCCTGTGTCTTATCCTCATCTGCCCTTTTTAATTGGAAAGGCAACACTTTGCTGTAGACTCAGCTCAATATCATGGTAAAATCTCAGTCTTCCTCTACTACTAATTTATTCAAGCCATCTGTCTTCATTTTTAAAGTTATGACAGTTAATAAAACTGGGGACAAGGACAATACACTCCTGGAAGACAAATTAAGATTTCAGAGTTTAATGATCTGCTTTAATAATATACAGGTTTGAGATAAGGCTATTTTGAAGTTTCAAAGTGTATTTAACAAAGCCCAGAGAAGGGGGAAAAATACGACTGGGCTAATTTCAATGTTTTATAGCAAGCCATAGGTTAAAACAACAATGACAGGAGTAGAATTAAATATACACAAAATTCCAGGAATGAAGAAACAAGACATTTCTAGACACTTTCATTTGTCCACTGGTTTTATATTATATATTGCCTTTCTTCCACAAAATCTAGTAAGAATAGCAAAAGGATGTTCCCCTTCATAAAAGAGTTGAGGTTAAGGAAAAAACACAATTGTGGCTTGTTCAACTTGCTTCAGCTTCTTACAACCTGAAAGAAATTATTGAATCTCAAAATATTGTTAGTCATGAAGGAAGATTAGAAATATCTGTTCCTCAGTGCAACAATGAAGGAATGAAAACCCAAAATCCCTGTAAATGTTCATTAAAACGAATAAAATTTAATAATAAGAAAATATCTGTTCCTTAAATTTGGGGGGAATAAAAATAAAACATTGAATGAGATCGCTTACAAACTACAACCCCAGCCCCTGCCACTGAGTGGATTCTGAATCACTGTCACACTCCACTGTTTCTGAGGCTGTAAATATTGATGGGAGGAGAGTGCCCATCATTGTTCTGCAGAGCAGCTCTTAGATTTGAACCGACAACTTTGGGGAACAGTGCAGCACGCTGCATGCCAACAGGACTCTTTAAGCTAAGCACAGTGCAAGCAGGGTACCTTGCCAGCTTACAAAACTCAAACTCATTGCTGCTGAATCATATCCAACATACAGTTGAGTCTTCAGTGAGTGTGAAGGCTGTGAATCATGTGGGAAGAGACTGCCCGTTTTTCTCTCTCGGAGCCACTAGTGGATTAAAACCTCAGAGACGCACCGCCTTTGGGTTCGAAGCACAAGTGGACAAGTTTTTAGAGCACAGTCCTCTTATAAAGTGAGTGCTAAATGAACACGTGTGGCCAGAAGGAAAAAGGAAGGGAGGAAGGGAGGGATGGAGGGAGAGAGGGAGGGCAGGCGAAAAGCCTACAGGAGCTAATTCTTCCAGAAGAGGTCTTCAAAGTGTTGGCTCTGCAGGGGAAGACCTCTGTCCCCCTCAGGCTTCACAGCCTTCTCCTGACACTCCAGAGAACCTGCTGCCTTCCTCAGATGTTCAGTCCCTTCACACTGTCACTTCTTTAGCACCTCGTCTGCTTATGAGGAAACCTGGCAAACTGGATTTCTCTAGGCAACCAGTTTGTACTTTCTGTCCTTTGATTGCAATTAATGAGATTGTTTATCTACTTCCCCATTATACTTTGATGTGCTCACGTGAATACATTCTTCAGGAATGTAAGGATTTAGTATTAGTGTGTTGTCTTATTGGGATAGCAGTGTTATTATACTGCTTCATTAATGCTTGTACATGTGGTTCAATTAAGATTTACAAATTAGGTTTAATTAAGGTTTATAAGCATTGAGGTGAACCCATGGCTGTGTTCACACTGCTGATTTCCTTTCTCTCGCGCGCGCTCTTTTTTTTTTTTTAACTGAGTCCTAAGTGTGATTAGAAAAATCAAGTACACTCTGGAGCCGGACACTCAAGTGTTTTTTTTGGTCACATGAGTCCATTTGCTGTCTGGATTCTTCCCCACTAAATGAGATGAAGCACAAAGTACTGGAAAAATCAATTACAGCAAGGAAATGTGAAGAAATCATTCAAATTATCCACAGAAACTCATGACTACCTGTAACAAGTTACCGGGTATAAACTAGTCCTAAATTTGTCTGTAAGAAGGTATAGGTAATTTAAAACAGATACAAACATCTCTTATTTAGCCTTGCAATGGATTCCTGCTGGTGCAATGAGTTACGATTTCGATTACCAACATGGAAGGTTGCTGGTTTGAATCCACCATCCACTCTACAGGAGAAATATGAGGCAAGCTACTTCTGTAAAGATTGTTGTTGTTGTTGTTGTTGTTGTTAAGTTCCCTCATGTCAACTACCGCTCATAGCAACCCCATGAACAACGGATCTGAAGTGTGTCTATCCTGGCCTATCATAATCACTACTTCACACCCTCGAACCCAGAGCTGCAGTCACGGTATCATTCTACCTGGCCAAGCCATGTGAGGGTTGTCATCTCTTTTGCTGTCTATCTAAGAATGCAGTCGCTCTCCAAGGAATAAACTCTCCTAGAAACATGCCCGTAGCATGTAAGATGGAGCTTTATCAACTCTGCTTCTAAGAAACACCCTGACTGCACCTTCTTCAATACATATCTGTTTTCTTCTTTGGGTTGTTGTTGTTGTTGTTGTTATGTGCCATCGAGTCGCTTGCGACTCATAGCGACCCTATATACAACATCCCTAAACTCTGCTCTGTCCTGTGCCAATCACACCGTCTCCAACACACCCATCCCGATTACCCCAGTCACTGAATCAATCCACCCT
>NW_006399753.1:5347619-5359487 GCF_000299155.1 Elephantulus edwardii | reverse complement strand
GCAAACTGAAGCTGTGAACAATCTCAATCTCTTCACCATCCATCCTGATGCTGCCAATTGGCCCAGTGGTGAGAATCTTTGACTTCTTGACATTGAACCTTTGGTAGTCATAGGATATTCAGTACTCTTCTCCAACACCCCAGCTGAATGGCATTATTGATTCTTCTATCATTCTTATTCATTGTTTAGTTCTCAGATGTTTAGCATGTGATTGAAAAACCATGGTCTGGATCAAGTGCACCTTAGTGCTCAAACTTACATCATTGCTCCTCAATAATTTGGAGAGGTCCCTGACTGCAAACTTTCCTGGAGGAATACGTCTCCTGTTCTAACTACCAGTTCCACCTTTATTGGTTGTGGATCCAAGTAAGATGAAGTCATTTATAGTGTCAATCTTTTCTCCATTTATCATGATGTTGCCTATCCAGAGGTGAGAATTTTTTCTTTAATTTTATTATTTGTGTGTTTCCTGTCAAATCAGATCTGACTGTACAGGAGGAGATTGCCCCCCTTCTCCAGCAAAGCATCTGGTGGATTTGAACCACGTACCTCTGGGATTGCAGTCTAGTTTCTTGCCACTAGGCCACCAGAGTTGCCCTAGTGGTGAGACATTTTGTTTTCTTGATGTTGAGATGCAGTTCATTTTGAAGGTTGCAGTCTTTCATCTTTTGTAGCGAGTGCTTCAAGATCTCACTTTCAGCAAACAAGCTTGTCCCATCTGTATATTGCAGGCTATTGAGAAATCTTCAATTCTGATGCTACATTCTTTTTCACAGAATGAATAATTTCTTCTTGAATAATTTCCTTCTTGAATACTTTGCTTCATCTCACATACTTTGGGCATGTTGTTAGGAGGGACCAGTTCTTGAATAAAAAGCATCATTTTAGGAAGGGTGGAGTGTCAGAGAAAGAGAGGAAGACCCCCAACAAGATGGGTAGTCACAGTGACCACTGCGATGGACTAGAGCTATCAGAGGTCACAGGATGGGTGAGGGTAGGCCAAGGCTTGACTCTGGTGAATAGGGTGACTATGGTTAAAAGCTAACACCGTCACCACAAAAACAATGCTGTATCATGGCCAATCACACAAATGGTAAAAGTTCGTATCTGTTCTTGTTTTACTTCATCTTCCATAATGAACTGATGAGAGATCCTGCATTAATGGGTAAGTATAAGCCGTCTGTGCATGGGATGCTCATAACCTGATTAGAAGTCCTGCACTAATGGGTAAGTGCGAGCTGACTGTAGGCTGGACGTTCATAATCTCGCTATCACTAGTACTTACATCACTCCTGTGATATGGGGATTGTCCTCTCTGGTGGCCATTTACTCTTCTGAAAAAAATATGTGCAACAGTGCTTGTTCTTAGGGATTTCTTACAAGAATGAAATGAAGTTTAGTAAACTGTGTGTGGTAGAGATGATTTCTTTAACTTATAAAATCTACGCGGACTTGTGTTGCTGCCCTCATGGCAGTATGTCTCTGATGGTTTGATTCCATAAGCAGATCGGAGGGAGAAGATGGGAAATGTCCTGTGCAATTTACTGCCTTGAAAAATAAAAATGAATTTAAAAATGGAGGATCAGCTATGAGTTGATTTTTAATCAATGGCAATGAATTTGAGTATCATTAACAAAAAAATTATAACTAGATTTTCAAATAAAAAGGAGTAAGGGACGTGGAAGCCGATTTCTATCTGACCACCTGCCTGGTCTATTGCTAATGCTTAATTCTGTCAAGACAGTTCTCTGTATTGACTGTAGTCTGTCTCTCCCTCTCTCGTGCACTTCATTTGAATTCTTCTTCTTAACCCTGTTACCCCAGCACATACATACATACTAAATACTTACTATTGGTATCACACACTGAGCACAAGGCAACCTGGGAAAAGAGTCAAACACCATGTCTGTAAGACTGAGCAGAGTCATCAAATTTCACTTTTCAGTTACTACTGAAAGTTACTTTTCTGCTCCTCCTGTTCTTTCCACTCAAGTACTTATTCATCTATAGTTCTGGGATGGTGGAGGATTCAGGCTTCCTGATTGTATCCCTAGTCTAAACTCACATGATTCAGTTTTCTTTTTTATTTCAATCATGGCTATTTTCAGAAACACGTTATCCTCTCTCTCCGCCTTGTTAGTCTAAGGGTCTCTCTTTAGTGTCTAGTGAATACCCAGTGTAAACTGTCCTGAGATTTGCATTAACCACATAAAAGTAAAGTGATGAAGGTTGACAAACTAAGTGAGGAGAAGACATTGTTGGTTAACTGACTTTAAAAAAAATTATACTGGTTTACATACAAAGTTCATAAAGTTCATATACAGTGTTCTTCACACTGGATCATTCCGCTTTCCTTTATCCGCCCCTTCCTCCAGGCCCATCAAGCTGTGTGACCCTTTGATTAAGCACACACACACCCCTTGGATCCTCATACCCATTCTGCAATAATGATGTAATACATTGTTGGTGGGACTATAAAATGGTACAACCACTTTGGAAGGCAGTTTGGTGAAAAAAGTTGAAAATAGAAATTCAAAATGACCCATCTTTCCACTGCTTGGAATACATCCTGAAAAAATGAGAACTGAGTCACAGAGATTTGTACATCAAAGCTCATAGCAGCATTATTGACCATAACAGGAACATGTAAATAGCCCAGTACAATCAAATGGATTGAGAGAGGCAGGAGCAATGATTTTGTAAATTCTTACTACCTAACAGGGATGGGACTGGAGAGCATTATGCTAAGTAAACTAACTCAGTCTCAAAGGTCTACTGACTTTGACTAAAAGAGTTTTTTAGGAGGAACAAATGACAATGTATTCGGCTATTAACCACAAAGTTGAAAATGTGACACCATAAAGAAGCACCTGGGATGAGAGACCTAGAGATTAATTTCCAAAACTCACAAAATTCACCGATCCAAGGCTGGGGGATGCATTTCTACTGTTTCCCCCATGTGTTCACCATGAATCAGAATACACTTCCAGCAACTGGTTGTAGAAAATGGCAATCAATTTTGTTTCTAATGGGGCACTGAATTTGTTCAAGTCAGCTGAGAGTGCTGTTGGGAATTTTCCTTTCCACTCCAGATACACTGAAGCTTAATCTTTTAACAAAGTCTTGTCTATATGTAGAAGAGCCTGGCAGCATGGTGTACGCCATCGAGTCCAAATTGATGCATAGCTGACTTTCCAGTGCGTTTCATATCACACAGGAGGTGATTTCTCATCTTTCTCCCACAGAGCAGCTTGGAGCTTTGAACCTCTGTCTCTAGAATTGTACTGCATTTTCTGACCACTAGGCCCCCAGAGTTAAGCCATTTGTATCAACTTGCCTTGTCAAAACTAACAACCTCAAAAATCTGATATGTATGCATGAGAATTACCTGAGATATTACTAAAATTTAGATTCTGATTCAGTACATGTGAAGTGGAAATACAAATTATCAGCAGGAGGTGTGGTGGGATGAACCAGTTCAAAGCCTTAGACAAGACGGACAATGCTTTACTTAACCTGTGGACAAGGTGCACAGAAAGAACTTATACAAAGAAATCACACTTCTTTTTGTTGAAGTGGATGAGCAGAGAATGTTTGGCTGACATTTGGGATTTATTTCGAGTGACACCATGATTCATCTTGTCAGGGAAAAGCCAACCAGAAAGGAAAGCAAGCTATGTTGATAGAAAGTTACACAGAGAAACAACGGGCATCGTGAAGAATAGAAACGATTATGAGGGGAATGACTTCAGAAAGGTTTTGCATCTTTTCTCAGGCCTTGGTAGACTATGGAACTAGAAACCAGATTCTAGATCTGGTGGTGTCCACTCACACCTCTATTTCGCTATCTGTAAATGAGAACATAAATAAGGGAAGAGACCTCTCCTTTTCCTGCCTTCACTCAAGAATAACTGACAAAACCCAGAGAAATGACAGATAACACCACAAAGGATCGGCAAAGTGGCACCTTAGATGTGGCAACATAAACAAAAGGAGTTCATTATGATGCTGATTACCAGTGATGACAACCTCAACAAATGCACTAATTACAACCATAAAATGAAGACGCGAGCACTTTACTCTGTACTTTCACGAGGGGTTTATTCTCCTAAAAAGAGCGATTATAAGCAGAAAATATTCTTTTTTTATTAGTACTGCAATAACTGTTCCATGTAATATTAATAACAATAATAAAATGTGAGCCATTTTCATATTCTTTTCAGGCAGAAAAGAATAGCAGGGCTAAAAAGTTGTGTGAGAACAAACTTGTTCCTTTTAACGATGTCTGTAAAAAGTCACAAAAATGCTAATAAATCTGGTAAAAACTTCATTGGTTTTGATGTTCTTGTTATTTCCAACACCTCTAATTTTGTGTTTGTCTTAACCCATTTCTGCCTCCGTTTCTCCCACATTTGAACCATTATGGAAGCATTCATTAAAGTGACCCTAGAGAAGCTGTTTCTGCTATAATCCAACACACCTCTCTTTCTCAAATTGTTTTTTTTTTTGTATGTTTGTATCTATTATCACACTTGGCCTGACTCCTTGTACAAATTATTGTTTTGTGACAAGACTTACATCAAGTGCTCCTGTTTAATTTAGATTACACTTACATGCTGAAGGAGTGCTGGTGTTGCAGTGGTTAAATGCCAGACTGCTATCAGAAAAGGAAAGTTATTGGAACCCATCAACCTCTTGACAAGAGAAAGTTGTGGAAGTCTGTTTCTCTAAAGATTTACAGGCTGGGAAATGCTGCAGGGTCATTTTTCTCTGTTCTACAGGGTGTCATGGGTTGAAATTAACTCAACAGTGATGAGTTTCATACCCACTGAACTTGTCATCTAGAAAGATTATGACAGCACACTTTTTCTACACTATTGGACACAAGCTATTTATATGGTGGCTGGGTAAACTAACCTGCTTTGACTCTCTGTGGCTGCTTCTAGGACACATGGTACCCATTATAATTTGAGCGAAATTGTGGGTCTAAATCGTGTTTTTCAATATAGTGGGATTAAATAGTCATGAGATATTCAAGACTCTTCTCTGACATCACATCTCAAAGATACCAATTCTTCTGCCATTTGTCTTCTTATATCTTATCCAGTAACCAAATAGTTAGCAAATGATTAAAAAGATCATGGCCTGAACCAAGTGCACTTTAGTATTCAAACTGATATCATTTCTCCTTAATAATTTGTAAAGGTCCAGGACAGGACTTGCCCAATGTCATATGTCTCATATGTCTCCTGATCTCTTGCTGTTGCTACCAAGGATGTTGATTGTAGATGCAAGTAAGATGAAATTGTTGACAATTTTAATCTATTTATCATCATGTTGCTTATTTTGTAGGTAGAGTGATCCTTAAAGGCAAGGATTGAAACTTCATGTCTTATACTTTGGGCATGTTGCTAGGAAAGGCTATTCTGTGGAAAGGGATACACTTAGAAAAGTAGAGAGGTGTAAGAGAGGAGAACTCTCAGTGGGATGGATTGACACAATGACTGCATAAATGAGCTTAAGTGTTCAGTGGTGATGAAGATAGCACAGGATAGGACAGGGATTAGATACATTCTTCACAGGGTCACTGTGAGTCACACTCGACATGACAGCACCTAACAAACACAACAGTAGGAACGTTGTAGTACCTAACAGTTGTGCTGCTAACCCAAAATTCACAACTCTCTGGTGGCTCAAATCCTCCAGTGGCTCAGTAAGAGAAAAAATGGTGAATTCCTGCCGTACGATATACAGACTCTGAAACACACTAGAGGGTCAACTCTGAGTTGATTCAGATGCTATGAGTGATTTTTTTTCTTTTTTTTTTTTTTGAGGTGCTTCAAAGAGTAGAAGATCAGAAAAAAATAAAAGGAAGAAGACCTTCCAAAAGAAATTCACACAATAATTTCAAGAATAAACTTGACCATGGCAAAGTATAAGGTAAGGTTTTAACCTGTGGTTCACAGAATTACTATGAGTTGTGGTTGACTTGATGGCACTATTAACAAAAACAAGGGTTCTATAATTAATAGGTATATAATTTAAAACAACCAAAACCCCTCATTCCTGTGGAGTAGAAATGAATTCATAGCTCAACTCCCAACAGGTTTCCAGCCATTGTAAATATTTGTTTTGTAAAGAAGCTGTTGGGTTCAAACCACTTGTCTTTGGGTTGGCAATGCAGCTCCTTATCTACTAGGCCACTAGAGCCACTAAAATATGGATATTGTTGTTGTTGTGCTGTGTAGCATAAAGTCGGAACCAACCCATAGTTGACCCTCCAGGGCATTTTGAGAGGCAGTTAATCACACGGGAGGAGATTGCCCATCCTCCTCCTACAGAGCAGCTGGTAGCCTTGAACCACCTGCCTTTAGGATTGCAGCACAGCTTCTTTCCACAAGGCCATAAGAAGATAAATTTTGAGGTCTATCCAAGAGGACTTGAACCACTTACAAGCAAAGAATCAAAGACTAGAGCCTTCAATAGAGATTGCATCTCAGTATCATGAAGACAACATTTCTTACCACTGGACTGGTAAGTATTATGATAGATGGAGAAAAGATTTATATTATCAACTATACTACCTTACTTGGATCCACAGTCAACATAGTAGCAGCATTCAGGAGATTGAGAAACCCATTTCATCCGACAAATCTGTTCTCAAGGATCTCTCTACAATACTGAAGAGCGATGATGCCAGTTTTAAGGCTAAGGTACACCCGATTCAGGCCCTGATCTTTTCAATCACTTGCTATGCATCTGAAAGCTGGACAATAAATTAGGATGACAGGAGGATTGATGCATTTGAGTTGTGGTGTTGGATAAGAGTACTGAATATCTAATTTCATTGTTGCTATATTTTTACATGCAATCAAATAGAATGCAATTCAAAGCTACTCTCAAGAGTCCACAATTAAAGTTGCATAGTGGAATGTACTTGGGGCGGTGGGAGGGGTGCAGGGGGATTGTGTACCAGGGAGGGAGTCTTTCTTTCACTTTTGAAAGAGAGGAGCAAACTGGGGGGCGGGGGGAGAGGGCTGGGTGGAGAGAGAAGTGCAGCAATGAATGAATGGAAATCCAAATTCTCTGTAAATGTTCATTAAAATTATTTAAAAAAAAGAGAGAGGAAAAAATGGATTTTTTAATACTAGTTTGTTTACAAAATTTGACTACATTACTTTTCAGACTCCTTGTTTTTTTCCAGATTCTTTCAATTTCCCTCACCCTCCCACCCATCAAATTGTACAATCCTATGATTAATCCACTCACCCCACCCCACACGCACATCCTCATCCCTCTGCTTCCACCTCCCCCCCCCCGATCTTCATACTCCTTCTACAATAATGATTTTATACAGTATTTGTCCTTATGTGACTGAGTTAGTTCACTCAGCAATAATGCTCTCTAGTCCCTCCTCCCAAGTTAGGTAATAATGTGCTGCATAGTATTCCATTGTGTTGTGAATGTACCATAATTTCTCAATCCATTCAATTGTGGTTGGACATTTGGTCTGTTTCCATGTTCTTGCAGCGGTTAATAATGCTAGTATGAACATTGGTGAACAAGTCTGTTTGTGCCTTAGTTCTCTTTATGGTTTTGGGCTTTACTCTCAGGTCTCTCATCCACTTTGAGTTGACTTTTGTGTATGGTGTGAGATGTGGATCCTGTTTCAGTTTTCTACAGGTAACATTCCAGTTCTGCCAGCATCATCAGGAGGTTGTCATTTTCCCATTTGATAGCCTTGATTTCCTTGTTGAATATCAGTTGACCACAAATATCTGAGCATATTTCTGGGTTCTCAATTTTGTTCCATTGGTCTATGTGCCTGTCACTGTACCAGTACCATGCTGTTTTGGTTACTACTGCTGCATAGTAGGTTTTGAGATCAGGGAGTGCTTTGCCTCCCACCTTCTTTTGGTTTCTCAGTAGTGTTTTGCTTATTTGGAGGCCTCTTGCCTCACCAAATAAATCTGACAATTTTTCTTTTGATCTCCTTGAAAAGTTAATTTGGTATCTGGATTTGGATTGCTTTGAATATGTAGATTGATTTTGGTAGGCTAGGATTATCGTTTTCACGATATTCAGTCTTTATATCCATGAAGAGGGCATATTTTTCCATTTCCTTAGGTCTTTTATTGTGTCTTTCAGAAATGTTCTGTAGTTGAAAACCAGACTTGAACATTGTCCTATCCTGTGCCATCCACATCATCTCTGACACTCGTGACTCTTTACAACAGTCGTTGTTAATCTCTCTCACTGAAGGTAAAGCCTCTTGTAGCAATATGTCCGATGTATGTCAGACAATTTACCGCATCTTTGCCTGTTATAATGAACCCATTGGATGCGCTTTCTCCAAGGCTTATCTGACTTTGTTGTGGGTTTTGTGGTGGTGGTTTTTTTTCCTTTTTTCTTGGCAGTCCATGGGATATTCTTCACAAAATTCAGCTTCTGGAATTATTTGCTCAGCATACAGTTTGAACAGATGTGGAGAAATGATACAACCCTGATGCACATCTTTCCTGATCTCAAACCATGCAGTGTTACTTTCTTCAGTTTGGACAAGAGCTTCTTGGTCTAGGTATAAGTTTCATATTAGCATGATTAAGTGTTCTGGGATTCATGTTTGTCTCAATGTTAGCCATATTTTGTTACGATCCACACAGTAAAATGCCTTTGCGTAGTCAATAAAACATGAATAGGTACTCCTCAGATGTACTCCACTTTCAGCCAGGATTCATCTGACATCAGCAATCATAATCCCTGGTGTCACTGAATCTTCTAAATCCAGCTTGAACTTCTGGTAGTTCCCAGTCAATGTTCTATTCTAGCTAGCTTTGGATGTTATTCAACAATATTTTATTTGCATGTGATATTAATGATATTGTTAGATAATTTACAAATTATGTTGGATAGTGTTCTACACATCTAGGGAATGGTAACAAATATGGATCTCTCCTAATCAATTGTCCAAGTAACTGGTGGGCATATCCAGGGATGCATCTGTTAGTTGAAACATGTCAGTTCATATGCAATAGATTTCTAGGGTCTTATTTTTACCAATGTCTTCAATGCAACTTGAACTTCTTCCTTCATTATCATCAAATTTTGTCCATATACCTTTTTGAGTATCAATCCATTCTTTTTGGTATAGTGACTCTGTGTATTCCTTCCATCTTCTTTTGATGCTTCCTGGATCATTTAGATTTTGTCCATAACATTTTTCAACATTTCTACCCGAGACTTCAATTTGTTTTTCAGGCTTTTTAACTTTTGAAAAGCCAAACAAGTTCTTCCCTTTTTATTCTCCTATTCTAGTTTTTTCCATATTTTGTTATAAGACTTTGTCTTCTCAAGCTGTGCTTTGAAATCTTCTGTTTCTTTTACTTCAGCATTTCTTTCCTTTATTTTGCCTTTTCAAAAATTGAGTACAATTTTCCTGGTCTCTTCTGACTTCATTTTGTTCTTTTTTTCCTCTTCTGTTTTTGACCTTTTGCTCTCTTCATGGATGACAGGTCTTCAATTATTAGTGCTCAATATATTAAACCTATTCTAAAGATGATCCTTTTTCATTTGGGTGGGATAAACTAACAGTCGTATTTTGGTTTTTGTAGACTTGTACTTTTCTTTAGCTTCAGTTGGAACTTGTACATGAGTAACTGATGGTGTTCCACACTCAGCACCTGGCCTAGTTTTGACCTCTGATATTGAGCATCCTTAAATATTCTTTCCACAGATGTAGTCAGTCTAATACCTGTGAAGTCCACCAGGAGAAGTTAATGAGTAATATCAACTTCTTTGTTTCTCTAAAAAATATTTGTGATGAATAAATTTCTGAACTTGCAAAATTCTATCATTTGATGTCCAGATTCATTTCTTTCTCTAAGGCTCTACTTTCTGACTATCATTCCTTCTTCACTATTTTCAACTTTTGCAACCAGTAACCAGTAATTATCAATGCATCTTGTTAGCATTTTTGGTCAAATTGAGACTAAAAAGTTGGTAAAAATTCTTATTTATTTAAGGATTTAAATCCTTTTCTTTGACTTTAGTTGTTGGTGTAAATATTTTAATAATTGTCATATTAATAGGTCTTCTTTGTATGTTTATGGGTAGTACCTATCACTCACAATATTGTATTTTAGGAGAAATCTTGAAGTTTTCTTTTTCACTATAAATACCAGACCATTCTTCCAATTCCTGATTACCAGCACAGCAGATCATGATTGTCTAATTCAAAGTGGACCATGTTTGTCCATCTCAGTTTGCTAAATGCCTAAAATACTGATCTTCATGTGGTCCACTTCCAGTTTTCCTACATTGATTCTTCATATATTCCACATTTTAATTATTAAAGGGTGCTTACAGGTGTTGCCCCTCATTTTCTAGTGACTTCCAATCTGGGATCTACCTCTAACCTTTTATTCTTCTATTACTTCAACCACTACTATAATTCATAGGGTTTTCAGAGACCTGTTATTTCAGAAGTGGATGGTCAATCCTGTTTCCTAGTCTGTCTTAATCTGGGTATTCTGTGGAAACTTGTCAACTACTGGTAATCTTTCTGGCATTTGAAACACCAGTGACATAGTTTTCAGCATCACAGCAACCCACAAGTTACACCCCATACAACAAACTGACAGACAAATGCTGAACTAATAAGCAAATCATAAACAAGCAATCATATACATGCCTAAGTGGAAAAGTAAATAACACCATGCAAATAATTCCCCCAATACAATGAACAGATAAATAAGTGTTGTGCCTCTAACAGCATACCATAAAGTCAATCAAGCAAATGAAGATAATGACAAAAGACAGGCTTCTCTGACCCTACCTGAGAATCACGGCAGTGTGGAAAGATATGGTCCTGAATAGGGGTTTTATGTAACAGATGGTGACTTAGTTCTAAAAATGCATAATCTTTCCACTTTTGCATTTGTAAATAAAGCCAGCTCATATTGGACATACCATTAAGTAGAACTGATCCCAAGAAACAAATGTCCTATTTTGTATAGAGTAAAAAAAAAAAAACCAACCAAAAAAAAACCCCAAAAAGGAAACTCTCAATAATGTGGATTGATACACAGTCACAACAAAGTTTTCAAACACAGAGATGGTCATCGGAATAGTGTAGGACATCACAAATCATAGTATACTTAATATTTTTGTGAGACAGGTAAAGTGTGATCTGAATTAGTGCACGATTATGTACAAAGCAATAAAGATGTATTGATAATTACTGGTGACTGAAATATAAAAGTTGGAAATGAAGAAGAAAGATCAGTGGCTGGAAAAAATTACATAAGTGACAGAAATGACCCCAGAGACCACCAACTTATCTGTTGAAAATACGTTAAAAAAAAAAAGCAAAACTCCTATAAACTGGCAATATATGTGGGATCATCACCTGATGGATTACACACCAATCAAATAAACTGTATCTGTTGAGAGATCAAAAATGAAGCCAGACACAAACTGTAGAATAGACAAGCAATTCCTCATATGCTACAACTGAAAAACAAAAACCCAACCAAGTTCTTAATAGTTAAAAAGCAACATTGGCTATATGCCACCTGAATTTAGAGATTATTGCAAGAGTATATTACTGACTGAAGATCAGACAAGGTGAGGGATGGTATTAAGAACATCACACATAACAGAAACCAAAAGATCATTCAAAAGAAAATAGATCAAAATGTCAGAAGATACTCTGAAACTTGGTGCTGTGCAAAAAGAAGCTAACTGCTACTTGATGATGGAGGAGGAGGAAGAGGAGGACGAAGAAGAAGAAGAAGAAGAAGAAGAAGAAGAAGAAGAAGAAGAAGAAGAAGAAGAAGAAGAAGAAGAAGAAGAAGAAGAAGAAGAAGA
>NW_006399753.1:5339275-5347519 GCF_000299155.1 Elephantulus edwardii | reverse complement strand
AGAGTAATTGTAGTAGCAGCAGCAGTAATAATATTATATGGTTCCCTGAAGCCATTCACGTCTGAACTATCTTATCACATTGGAAATGTGAAGAGCCAAGGGAATGATAACATTTGAAAGGGATTGTGATTTAAGCCATAAATAGTACCTGGAAGCATAAAATCACTAGACTCTAATTGATCTCCACTTAGTACTTTTCAGTTAAGGGTGGAGAATCAGAAAGTCTGAGGGATGCTATTTTCTGTCATTGTTCTCACCTGTAAAATAAGCATGATCAAATATACCATAAAGGACAGATTTTGATAGATTATGATAAGATGTATAAAAATTATAGTTCTTTGAATAGAACATGATAATTCCTAAATAAAACATGCTATTATTAGCACCATCAATATTTGTATTATGTTGAAAAAATTGTAATTTATTCCTTACAGCCTTCTTTGTAAAAGATAGAAAATTAACACTGAAAGATTAAGGAGATCCAGCTGTTTTGTGCCCCCCCCCTTCAGTTGCAGTGTGTTTTATTTGTGACTTTGTTCCTTATATATCTTAATAGATTTTTTGTCTCTTGGTCTATGAGAAAACAAATCAATGCAACATAAATAATTAAGCAGAGAATATGAGTTTCACAGCCTTCTTGGCAAAGTGAGAGATAGAGAAATCACTCCTAACACAATCCTTTAAGCAGTGTACATGCAAACATAAATTTCTACATGCACATGGTGAAGTTTATAAATATACTTCTTGCTAATGTGATCCCCAAGTGTATATTATATCAATATTATGTTATTTCATTACATCATACACAAAAACAATCCCATCTTTGTAAGAATCTCAAGGAGTCCTGGTTTGGAATAAAAGACATTGAGAACCAGGCAGCATTGAATCTTTTTCCAAGAATAATTTGTTTAAGAATAATTTCGTTTAAAGAGTGGAGAAAAGTACAAGGTGGCACAGGACCGTGAGTATCTCTCTGAAAAGGCTAGAGAAGAAAGAGTAGAACAGCCCCCACTGACCCAGAGTGGAAAACAGATGAAGAGCCTATAGCACAGCCCCACGATGCCTCTAAGAGCCACATCAACAGCGAGAGGTTTGTTTATTCATTGCTGACTCACCGACTGTCAGTTGTGGTACTGAGAATGGGTTTATTAGGGAAGTAAGTGGGGGAGGCAAAAATAACTCACAATACAGTCCAGACAGTTCAAAGACACAATTCCTCAATAAGTCCAGGCTCTAGTTTTAGTTCAGGAGTTAACTCTGAATCATCCAGCAAGGTTTGCCTCAGAGCAGTTATAAGCTTCCCCTTCAAACATCCAGCAAGAACATCCAAACCTTTAACTGTGGTCAGCACAAATGCAAGAAGCTTCAGGTTACAGTTTCTCCACAGCAATGCCACAGTCTCTCTACTACCAGTATTGGTATCAGGGTCTTGCCACCATGAGTCTTACTTGCCTCAAGTCTTGCTGCCCAATGTAGGAAGCACTCTTTTTCTTATCCTTGTCCCACAGCTGTTGATAATTTTCAAGACTCTGCTGATTTGCAAACCCATGTGTCTGCAGTTAATGTAGCTGGAGATAAAAGGTGGCTAACTGCAATTGGCTAAGGGGTAAGAGCCAACTTTTAAGCTAACACCACACAGAGTAATACTTGGAAAACCATATCTATATCTCTATGTATTCTAGTACTCATGTAAAACTTGGTGTCCCACCAATTAGGAACAATGCAAGTAGGAACAGTCTTCTTAATACTTTTTTTATGTCTCAGATCATGCCTAAGTTTCTCCATCAGGGTTTCACATCTTCAGTCTTCGCTTCTTCATTGATTCCTCTTTTGAATGCTAACTGGACAAAGAGAGTTTCAGAAAGCCAGGTGGACGGTCAGAAGTCATTATGCTGTAAACTGGAGAGGTGAAGCATCCCATTTATTAACAGACATTCACAGGTTCATGTTTAAGGGCTAAGAGTCTGGAGCTAAATTCAACTCAGCAACATCAATTGGCCTGTCTTTTGCAACTTTGTGCAAGGAAATTACTACATTCCTGTTTTCGTTGATCCATTGAGCATTATAATATCCTCTTAAAATGTTTGTTATAAGAATTGCAAAAATAACATATCTGAAATATTATATAAAGATATTGACTTACACATAGGATATGATTGTTGACTTTTCAATATTTGTTTCTCTAATTCTTGTTAAGTTACTGTTATGTTGATGCCAATTCGTGGTGACCCATGTGGGCCGAAAAGATTTTTCAAAGCTGAGACAATTTGAAATGATTTCCAGACCTGTTTTCCTAGATGCTCTTGGTTTACAGCATTGACCTTTCAGATAGCTGTTAGAAGTTTAACATCTGTGCTCTCTTGGGTCACCACACAAATAATAACTGATCCTTCCCAGAGCAGTGGCATCTGGTTACTTGAAAGGCCCTTGTTAATCCACACATGAGTTTAGAAGATTAGTTTTATGGTCCTCATTTGAAGACAAAAAAATGAGACTGAGAAAAAGAAAAAGCTCTAGTACTTGCGGTTTGTATTTGCACTGCTAACCTGGCAGTTGAAGTCCACCAGGACAACCCCTCTCAGGCACTTCACAACTTCAGACCAGTGGAGGGTCAGTCAGAGCTGGTTCTGACTTGACCGCAATCACTGACGTCTTGTGACATTTGGTATTTTCTTGTCGTGTAGCGTACTGTGTATTGAGCTGCTAATGAAAAGTTTGATTACACTAATCCACTTCTACTCCTATAAAGAGGGATGAATAAAAAAAAGATTTTTTAAACTTCCACTCAAATTACAATATAATAATAATAATAATAATAATAATAATATTCATAGTTTTAAAAACCCAATGGAACAAAATCAGTTGATTTGATAACAGTGGGTTTAATGTGACATGAAAGATCGTTAGTGGTGTAATGGTTAAGTACTCTGCTACTAACTGAAAGATCAGTTGTTCAAAACCAAGGATCTCAAGAAAAAGACTTGCCCTTCTACTTCCAAAGAGATTGCAGGCAATAAAATCCCATGGGACAGGTCCATCCTGCCCTGCTGGGCTACTATGTTTGGGCTCAACCTCATGCACAAAATGACAAGATAATATAAAATGAAAGCACTACGTTATAGAAACAACTTCTTCTTGAGCTATAAAACTCCCTTTACTTTGTATGTTTAATTTATTTAAAAGAGTAACTTTGAATATCAAGAGTTTATTGAGATTGATCTTATTAATTAATATTTCAAAGCATAAGCCTCATCTAATAAGACAAAGTCAGCCCCACTGCATTTCAAAGTTGACTGTAATTAATGATGATATTATGAAAATTAATGCTTTGCCATTATCCATTATGACATCATCAGTGGTAATGATCTGTTTATTGCTTCTCTGCTGGAGGCAGCTGAAAGAAACCACATTTTCAAGAAGGGAGGAAATACCTAAATAGTTTTCAAGCTCATAAAACTCTTGGCATTTAGGGAATATCGAATTCTTTAATCACACAGAAAATATGTGTGTGTAATTAAAGAAAACATAAAAAAATAGTCAATATTGTAAAAGTCTAGGGCATAATCAGGCAACTAGCATAAAATAACCCAATAAAGAAATATTGTCCAAGTGGATCTCCTCAGACACTCCTTCAAATGAGAAATCGTACCTAAGATTTAAAATTCTATTTTTGAGGAACTTGAGAAATTGAGGGAGGAAAAAATAAAAAGAAATTATTCCAGGGATAAGTAGTTTTGAATTTTATCTATATCTATATCATCTATATCATCTATACCTATATCTATATCTCTATCTCCATAATCGAATACTTATAATACCCATAAACACACAAATAAAACGTAATGCCCTTATTTAATATACCTAGAAACCAGGATAGCAGCAGTTACAATTGCACATCTAACAAAGGAACTACCTGGACCTTTCATTATAAACATTGCTGCAGTATTATATATGAACACCTTGTTTGAGAGTGGAGTCCGAGGACACTACAAATCATTAACCAACTCAAGTGCCAACCAAAAGATTTCTAGTTGAAGTATACACAGAGGCACTTAAGAAGAAAGATTCAGAAATCTGCTTCAGAAAAGTCGGGCCTGAAAAATCACATTGAGCAGAATTCTACTCTGGCATGGCTATCAATATTTTGGAACAGACGCATATGGTTTGGTTGGAGTTTTGGCAATAATAACCTTTCTTGAAGCAGTAAATAGGAAATAGAACCTACTCTTTCCTGTGGTTTAGACCAGAGAATTGCATGATGTTTATTTATAGAGATATTGATTTGAAGAGGTTTTAGGTAAATAATTGATGGATAAGGCACTGACTAATTTGCCAAGAAAGCACATGAAATTAGAAGGTGAGGACAGGAGAGGATCTTGTAAACTCTCCACCGACAAGAAGCTGAGGATATAAATATTCCAGAGACACTGTGAGTCAGTTTTGAATGAGGACGAGAATGCAGATGTCCGGACTCCTCAGATCGTCCTCTCTTCCTGCTATCCACCTTGGGTATAATGGTAAGTGCTCTTTGGGAGATGAAAGAAACAAACAGAAATAACAAGGCAAAGTCTTGACCTTCAATGTAGGAAAGAAACATATGATCCTAGCACTAACATTTTTACCCTAGAAGGGGAACTTCAGCAAGATGGACTGACAGAAGACTGCACCGATGGGCTTCAGTAGAACAGAGATTGTGAGAATGGAATAGGGTCGAACTGGTTTTGCTCTGTGTACATTGGGTTGCTATGAGCCAGAGTCGACTTCATGTCATCTCATATCAACAGGAAGCTTGTGGCAATGTTCTTTTTTACTGCACTAGTCCTGGGTCTAGCCATCTTTTCTCAACATCTCAGTGGATTTCCCCACCCTCAACTCACCACCTTCCCTCAGTTGCCTTCAAGTATGAAACTTGTACCTAGTATGGTTCCTCCAGAAATGTGCAGTTAAGTCCCTGACACTGGATTTTGCTGCTCTCTCCTTCTGTGCTGTGCACTTTCTTGAGATTCTTTGTTGTAACACACAGATATTTAATATACAAGGCTTTCCAGTTCACCCTGAACAATCTCCAAACCAAAGAAAATTCTGTGGACCATAAGTCGATTCTTAATCACTGAGACCTTTTAAGACAAAGTAGACGGGCCCCACGGGCTCTCCGAAGCTGTAATCTTTATGTATCCTGCAATTTCCTGCAGAGCAGCGGGTGCGTTTAAACTGCTCACCTTTTGTTTTATATATGAGTGCTTAACTCACTGCACCAGCACCATTCCTTAAGCACAGTCACAGGAGGAACACTGGTCTTTGTTTATTCTGCAGCGTCTTGTTCACGACACTCTGCCTTAGCCATGCTGATGCTCGTTGTGATGGACTCATTCATTCCAGCTCCTGGTGGCCTCTGTGTGTCGGAGTGATGTTGTCCCCCAGGACCTTCAAAAGATGGCCTGGAAAGTGCATTTCCTGGACTTTGTTTCAAGTTGCCTTCAGGTAGACTTCAGTCTCCAGACTTCCTTCCAGCTGGGGAGCTTGTGAACCACTTTCCCCTCTTACTGATTCTCAATGTGTCTATCACTCCTCTTCTGGTCCTTAAGTTGGATTAGACTCAGCTACCCACCCTCCAGGAGGTCTGGATGCTGTAAGAAGGAAATGACCTGTTTTCCTCCTTTGGTGCTACTAGAGGATTCAAACCTCCAGGGAGGGAGGCGCGATCTTTGGGTTCTCAGCACAGCTCTGTAGGGACCATTCCGCCAGAGCTCCCTAACATATACAAAGAACTGCACATTTTTGATAATGAAAGGTCCAGTTTCTCAGACGACCTCATGCACAATAAAGAGACTAGAAAAAACAATGCATTGCTTTTGACGGTCTCACTATTACTCAGTAATCTGAGCTCTGAATGGGATTGAATGTATTGTCGTTGTTGTTAGGTGCCATCAAATTAAGTATGACTTACAGTGACTCTATGAACAATAGATCTGAACCCCTTCCTATCCTGTGCCAACCTCTCAATCTCCGACTCCCTCAAACCCGTTGTTTCAGTCACTGTGTCAGTCCACCAGGTTGAGGGGTTTCCTTCCCAAGCATGATGTCCCTCTCCAGTGAGTAACCTCTCCAAGCAACGAGCCTCAAGCATGTGAGTGAAGCTTTATCATCCTCGCCTCCAAGGAGCACTCTTGGCTGCACCTTATCCAAGGAGCACTCTGGCTGCACCTTCTCCAAGACGACAGTTTCAATTAACCCATGAGCCATGGAGAAGAGATTGTGAGAGAACCTGCTTGGAATAGTAGTTCTCAGCTCTTCCCACTCCCCTGATGCCTTCCGCAGGCTTGAGATGACTTTCAGAAATGATTGTCCCACAAGCCTGGAGTTAATGCAGCAAACACTCCACCTCTTCTTTTTCTTTCCTTAAACTATATATTTCACTTCTTTCATGGATCTTCACTTAAAAATTAGGAACTCAGTGAAAGGCTTTTTTCTTTTACTTTTCAAAGTGAAGGGTGAATGGAGGGGAGGGGTGGGCAGGGAGAAAAGTGCAACAATGAGTGAATGGAAATCCAAAGTCTCTGTAAACTTTCATTAAAATAAAAAAAAAATTAGGAACTTCAACATGGGCTTCCTTAATTTCTTCTGGAATCTTCTAAAATGATTCCAATAACATGTTTCATTAATGTTGGCTATTTCCCACCTCTGAATCGATTAAGTTGGGTTTTTCATCAAAGCCTCATCCATCTCTAATTTTGATATCCGGTGATTACACGGACAATGTAAGAAAAAAACGAAGCAGAGAAAGCCTGCCGTGCAATTATATCTTAAAAGCCAAGTCATAGCAGTTACTTTTATTCGCATTAACAATTAGCAGACCCCTTAATGCTGGCTGTGATAAAGGAATTCCTCGTAATGGCTTTGTAGTGGTGGTTTTACGTACCCGTCATATTAACATGAATAATAAAATTAATGTCAAAGGGGGTCGGCACAGGTATTCTTTACTGAAAAAAATACACAGGAGAGGAGAAGGGGGAAGGGGGGAGGGACAACGCAGGAGGGGAATACCCTCTATGAGATGGATTGATTCGGTGACTGGGGTAATCGGGATGGGTGTGTCAGAGGCAGTGCGGTTGGCGCAGGATAGAGCAGGGTTTAGAGCTGTTGTGCATAGGGTCGCTATGAGTCGGAAACGACTCGATGGCACATAACAACAACAACAACAATCATAGAAAACATCACCTATGGTGCTTAGTTCACTACTTTTGATCTTTTATGTTCCCAATAAATTCCTTGATTGATTGAAACACATTCCTTGGAGGTAGGGTTTGTGCATTGTATTTAGGATGGTAGGGTTTTAAAGTTGCAAAGATCTGTTTTGAAAACAGAGAAAGAATGTAATGGCCTTGTGAGTATTGCTATTAATGTTAAAAGCAAGAATATATATTAATGATTGAATGAAAAACCAATATGCTTCATCAACTTTCATTGATATCTCAATAAAAAAACAACATAAATTGATTTAAAATAGTTTCATTTCTAAGGCTTCTGTGTCATTCATGCATGGACTGTAACCCTCCTTTGAGTTTAATTTTAAGAGGGTGAAGTCTCTCTCAGGGAGGAGTGATAGGGAATGGCAAAGGACACACTGACAAAGGAAATTAATCAGAACTGGCTTTGACAAGCACTGTGGCAATGGGACAATTAAAACAGACTTTTGGGAGGGGGAAAGAGGAACGAACTGGGGGTGGGTAGAGAAAATAGTGCAACAATGAATGAATGGAAATAAAATATCTCTGTAAATGTTCATTAAAATTAGTGAAATTTAATAAAAAAAAGGTGTGAGATACGATATCTCATTCATACTGCAGAAAATTCTTCTCTTTCTTGAAGATATTTGCCATAAGATACATTTATGAAATAGTAGAAATAAAAGCATAATTAAAGCATAAAAGGAAGACAAAGGAGGCAAGAAATATTTTTGCTTTCCCCTTAATAATATATGGTGAAGTTTCTTCACATTTAGGGAAATGAGGATCTGTATTACTTGAAGATAAATCCAGGTGTCCATTGTCACACACACACACACACACACCTTTCACCTCTATCTTTGATAGGGGCCATTCTTGTTTTTTCCTATTGTGCCTTTTTTATTTTTGGTATGACAATATTTGTTTAGGAATAAAATTGGCAGTTACACTAGAAAGTTTACAAATAAATTTAGCTAAGAAAAGTCAATGGTTATGGAAATTACTACAGTACTTGCAG
>NW_006399753.1:5333725-5337000 GCF_000299155.1 Elephantulus edwardii | reverse complement strand
ATTAGTTTATCTCTTTAAAGAATTCTTAGTGTTCTAGATGTTTTAAACTATGTAAATGTGAAAATTAATACACTGTCAGCAAAGATTGTATAATAAAATTCTCTGTCAGTAAGACTAGGAATATTTTCTGAGGTAAACAAGCTCTATTAATCTTTTAGGTCTTTTTCTTGGAATCTAATACTGATAGTGTTTTAATTTTGATGTTGTTGTTGTTATGTGCCATGATACTGTGTTTTAATTATGACATGTGTATAAGGTACTGCTGCTTAAATGAACCATAAGAGCAGAGATACTGTTATGTTTTTTAAGTTTTTCAACAGGGAATAATAAGCATCAGGATATATTTTTTGGATCATTTATAGCTTATCTAATCATGACTTTACAGGTCTTGATATTTGGGTGTTGAATTTCCGAAATTTATTTTCTCTATAAGCACTTTCTTTATATAATGCCATTCTATAAAGGTAGTTATTGACATTGATATTCTACACAGGGGTAATAATGTTTTTGTTCAGATGTGACTGCACATTGGCAATGGATAGGCTGATCCAAAGAAGAGTTCTCCAAGGCTGTAAATCACAAAAGGAAGAGATAGCTCATTTTCCTCCCTCACAGCCTCTGGCGGACTTTAATGACCAAAGGCACTCCACCTTTGTTTCAGCAATGCAACTCCCTGCAGTTATGCCACAAGAACTCCCTGGACAATGACTAAGGATAAAAGAAGAAAATTGATGTCTTTGAATTGTGGTGTTGGAAAAGAGTACTAAACATCCCATGAACTGCCAAAGAACAAACAAATATGTCTTAGAGGAGACGCAGCCAGCATGTTATTTAGAGGCAAAACTGCTGAGACTTCATCTCACATACTTCTGGCATGTTGCTGAAAGGGGTTATTCCTTGGAAAGGGACATGATACTTGGAAAAGGAGAAAGGGTTGGTGAAGGAGAGGGAGACCCTCGACCAGGTGGACTGCCACAGTGGGTTCTTATGTGTTAGGAAGTATGAGGATGGCACAGGCTAGGCCAGGATTCAGATATGTTGTTCATAGGGCCACTAGGGGTCATACATGACATGACGGCATCTAACAACATTTATTAATTGCATTAACTATATTGTCCTTACATTGATTCTTCCCAGGTTCATCCTCCTGTGTCTTGGTCCTTTATAGTATTCAGGGTCTGTATATTCGTTCTGCTCACCCTACTCCCACCCCCACCCCTCAGACAACCTTTTATTATCACTGTAGGGGTCTTAGGCAATATTTGTCCTCTTGTAACGGAGTTATTTCATTCAGCCTAATGTTATATTTATAGGAACAGATTACATGCTCTTTTTCCTATGGGGTTTTGATGGGTTCAGAATATCAAACTTTCAGTTAGAAGCCATGTGCATAATCATTGCATCATCAGACTATCCATCAGTCATTCAATGCCTCCTTAACATCAAATAAGGAGCTCCATAGTGTTAAATAACTGCCGGCACAAAAGATCAACGGTCTGCATCCATGAGTCACTCTACAGAAGAAAATGGACACAGTGTATTCCTGAAAAGATCACACAGAGATTTTAAAACCCTGTAGAGAAGTTCAGTCTGTACTACGTGACTTATTCGAGTCAGAATTTACTCGGTGACAATGGACACCTATCTCCCTGTCCATGGCACCTGCATTTGTGTCTCCTCCTTGATTCCCTTTGACACCCCCCACACACACACGGTCTAACATTCTGCCCATTTGAATGTTATTGCCGTCATTGCTTCCCCTTTCCTTTAGCTTTCATCTCCCTCCTTACTCTGCTCATGAAACTTCTCCTCTGGATTTCCACAATGAAAATGGGCATATCTGCCCAGTCTACACAAGGCCTTGTGCTGTCTGAAGAAAGTCCACTCCGCTTTTTTGCCTCTGTTTGACCTTGAGTCCCTCTTGGATGATCTACTAGCTGCTGTTCCATTTGCATGGGTCCAGTCCCTTTTGGTTTGATGGCTGGGCTCTGCAACACTGCTTCTTGGTGTGATTTCATATTTTACACACGATAAATATCACGCCCAGGAGCTTACAATCTTTCATTGTAATGCTTGTGACAAAAACAGAGTTGTTCCTACAAAATAAAGCAAAGCTAAAAACAGACCACCAGTGAATCAATAATAAAAGGTCAAAACATCATGTGAGCCAAAGATGAGAACTTGCAGGTTTCGAAATACAAATTATTCACTACATGTCCTCTAGATGGAGTTTATTCATTTAGTCCATTCCCATCCTCATTTCATAAAAGGAAAACCTGATACTTGGGGAGAAGTGATTTTTGTTAAAATTTTAATACTTTAATTCCTGTAAATGAAGGTGCTAGAATTCAAATCCAGAGCGTCAGTCTCCTGCTCTGAGCAGGATGGATTGCCAGAGTAGCCACTCACTCTCACTGAAATAATGAAAGAGGTTAAAACAACACAAGCCAGCTGGTTTCTGTTTATTAGAGTCTCAATCATGGAGACCCATGTATTGCAGGGTGTAACTGTATGTCACGGGGCTTTAATGGCTGTGATCTTTGAGAAGCACATTACCACACTGTTCTTAGAGACAACTATCAACATTGTAGTTTGCACATGGTTTTGTGCTTAACCATTAGTGACACCCACAGACCCACAGAATGTGATGTTGTTGTCAGGCACCATCAAATCGAGTACAACTCAAAGCAATCTTATGAACAACAGATGTGAATCCTGTCCTATCCTGTGCCGTCCTCATCATCTCTGACGTACGCTTGCCATCACTGGGAGAACCCATATCATTGAGAGCCTTCCTCTCTCATCAAGCCTCCAATTTCCCAAGAATGATGTCCCTTTCCAAGGAATAATCCCTCCTTGCTCTACCTTCTTCAAGCTAAGAGAACTGAAGAACAAATTTAAGCCTTGTATTGCAATATTAAGGGAATACACAGAATCACAGTATCAGAAAGAACTGATTGAGATTGGAAAATGTCAGGAAGTTCCATATGAACAGGAATCAACGGTAATGAAGGAGGAAGTGGAAGATGAGTTGAAGGCATTGGCAAAAAGTTAGGCTCCGGGAGTTGATGGGATACCAACTGACTTATTTCAATTAACAGATGCAGTCTTGAATATGCTCACCAGTCTATGCCAGGAAATTTGCAACATAGCTGTCTGGTCAACAGATGAGAGGAGGGGAGGATAGGAGAATTGATGCCTTTGAGCTGTGGTGCTGGAGAAGAGTATTGAGGGTACCATGGACTGCTAGGAAAACAACCAGATTCATCCTGCAA
>NW_006399753.1:5315024-5333595 GCF_000299155.1 Elephantulus edwardii | reverse complement strand
CCTCTATGAGGTGGATTGATTCAGTGACTGGGATAATCGGGATGGGTGTGTCAGAGACAGTGAGATTGGCACAGGACAGAGCAGAGTTTAGGGCTGTTGCACATAGGGTCGCTATGAGTCACAAGCGACTCAATGGCACATAACACCAACAACGTATTTTCCCCCATTCCCAATAAAGATGATCCAATTCAATGTGGAAATTATCGAACAGTATCATGAATATCACATGCAAGCAAAATATTGCTGGAGATTATTCACAAACAACTACAACAGTGCATAGATAGGGAACTGCCAGAAGTTCAAGCAGGACTTAGAAGAGGTTGTGGCATTGGGGATATTATTACTGATGCCAGCTGGATCTTGGCTGAAAGTAAGGAATACCAGAAGAATGTCTATTTGTGCTTTATTGAATACACAAAGACAATTGACTATGTGGATCATAACAAGTTGGGGCAGACATTGAGAATAACTTGAGTCCCAGATCACTTAACTGTGCTCATGCAGAAACCTATACCGGGACCAGGAGGCTGTTGTGCACACAGATCAGGGAAATACTACATGATTTAAAACTGAGAAAGGAGTGTGTGTGGTCGGGTTATATTTTCTCTCTATAAGTTCAATCTATATGCTGAGTAATCAAGAAGCTGGACTCTATGAAAAGGTGTGTGGCATCAGGTTTGAAGAGAGACTCATAAATAAACTGTGTTTTGCAGATAACACAACCTTGCTTGCTGAAAGTGAGAAGAAATTGAAGTACTTGTTGCAGAAGATCAAAGAATGCAGCCTTTCGTATAGATTGTACTGTCATATCAAGAAAACGAATATTCCTACCGTTGGACTGATAAGCAGCATCATGATGGATGGAGAGGAGACTGAAATTGTTAACAGCTTTATCTTGCTTGGATCCACAATTAACACCCTTGGTACCAGCACTTAGGAAATAAGGAAATGTGTTACACTGGCAAAATCTCCAGTTAGGGACCTCTCCAAATTATTGACGAGTAATGATGTCAGTTTGAGTACTAAGGTATATCTGATTCAAGCCATAGTCTTTCTGATCAATTGCTATGCATCTGAGAGCTGGACAATGAATAAGAATGACAGAAAAAGTATTGATGTCTTTGAGCTGGGGTGTTGAAGAAGAACACTCAACATCCCATGGATGAACAAAAGAACTCTGGGTGCAGCCAGAGTGCTCTTTGGAGGCAAGAATAATGAGGCTTTGCTTCATATACTTTGGGCATGTTGCTAGGAGGGGCTATTCCTTGGAGAAGAACATGATGCTGGGAAGGGTAGAGGGTCGACGAAGGAGAGGAAGACCCTCAATCAGGTGAATTGACACAGTGAGTGCCTCCATGGGCTCTTGCAAATCAGGAGGTATAAAGACGACACAGGATGGACTAGAGTTCAGATCTTTTGTTCATAGGGTCGTTCAACTCGAGGGTATCTAATAACAATGACAAGAAACACATCCAAAGTATTTCAGATAAAGCTATCTCATCTTAGTTTCCAAGGTGAACTCTACTTTTCCCAAGATATGCTTGTTTATTTTTCAATAGTCCAGGGGATATTCAGTACTTTTCTCCAACACCATGTATCAGAGATGTCAATTCTTCTGTCACCTCTATTCACTGTCTGGCACTCAGATACGTAATAAGTGATTGAAAATATTATGGCCTGAGTCAGATGCGCATGTTGTTGTTGTGTGTCTTCAAGTTGAAACGAACCCACATCTGACCTTTCAAAAGGTTTTCAGAGACAGTAAATCACACAGGAGGAGATTGCCCATCCTCCTGTCAAGCAGCCAGTGGATTTGAACCATGCACCTTTGGGATTGCAGGGCATCTTCACCACGAGAGCTCCTTGGTAACTCGGGCTCATCTAGCCATTCTAACATCATACAGTTTTTCTAAGATCCCACAATGCTGTATGCTTGCCTCTCTGTTTAGGGGGAAATTTACACCAAACCAAATCCACTATCATTGAGAAGAATCAATAAGATAGTTTAAAAATATTTTCATAAACAGAAAAAAGAACAACCAGCAACAAACCCTAAACCTATTGCAGCTGAGAAGACGCTGACTCTTGCTCACCCTCTGCCAGGTCACCCAGGCTGTGAGACTTCACAGGAAGATACAGCACTGACCATCTTTCTCAGGCATCATTTAGCTTTTAACCCCAGACTGCTTAACTTTGTACTTCCAAATATAATAGTAACAGTATAATTATAATTCTACATTCTAATAATAAAAATCATTAAGATTGAGGAAATTAATGAGTAAATCTGCGGCTAAACAAAATATAAAGCTGACCATACCTGTGGACATTACGCTGGTCTGACAATGTTTATGACGATGGGCAACTCAGATCTTCATTTCTCTCCTTACAAAAGGGGTATATTCTCATGTGTTTTATGGAATACCTGCTAGCTTGGTATTAGTATCTGAGATCATTTTCTGAAGGAGAAAATACAGACACCTCTCTTTCTTATACGCCAGTATTTCTAAAATTTAAAAAAAGTGTGGAAAATCAGATTAAAAGATCCAAAAGTGATCACAGTTAATGTTACTCTGTGTGATGGCTAAAAATATGTGCCAACTTCACCCTGATTCTTAGTATCATTGAATTCTTGTGTGTGGTGTCCATTCTAACCTCTATGCTGTCAGTGACAGAGCTCTACTGCCACCATCTTAAGAAGCCACACTCCCGACACAACGAGGCCAAACCGCCTGCCTCTCAGTTGCTCTCTGGGATTGGAACCAGCTGAGGCTCTGCAGGAGAAAGCTGCACAATTTCCTTCTGTGCATTTGCAGCCTCAGAAGCTCAGTGGAGGCTCAACTAGATGTACGTCTCAACGTAATGGCAGTGAAATAGAGAAAAGGGGATATTGACAAGACAGGATTAGATGCAGTTCTGTAAACATATGATCCATTTTATCTGATTATAAAGACATCTCCTTGTCAGTGAGTCCTGTAGGGTACGATCAGCCTTCTCTTACTGAAAGGAATTCTCCTCGGGGATGTGGTGTACATCTGACAGATGCTTGGAACATTTTGTCTGTTCCATGTCTATCTGCCTTGTGGTCTCCATATCTGAACCAGTGACCTGCCATACTTACTGACTTTGGACTCACCAGCCTCCAAAGTTGTCTTTGATCCTAATTTCCCATGATTACCTTTGAACTCCCTCAACCTCTGAGTCTGAAACCTCGAAAGCCAGCAGCCTGAGAGCTGCCTGCCTGCTGTTAACTTAGGGTTGTTAGCCTCCCCAGACACTTCTCTCTCGAGGTCTGCCGGTACTTGGCAGCTTCTCCAATCAAGGTTCCATTGTCTTGAATTCTTGTTCCTATTCTCTCTTCCTCTACTCTTCTCTTTTTCTCACAACTTCATTTTATTTCTTTCTCTGGACAGCTCAGCCTAAGATATTGGCGATTCAATAACTTAAAAGCAGT
This sequence comes from Elephantulus edwardii, assembly GCF_000299155.1. Lineage (NCBI taxonomy): Eukaryota > Metazoa > Chordata > Mammalia > Macroscelidea > Macroscelididae > Elephantulus > Elephantulus edwardii. The sequence goes on along the minus strand of NW_006399753.1, from coordinate 5,330,144 downwards.
GCATTATGGGTGACACTGTCTCTTCTAAGATTATCTTCTCTCCTTCACGGTAGCTTAAATAGTCAAATGTAGTTGGAAACCTGCCTTTTGGGAAGTTGAATACCTGGTGAATCTCTCCTGCTTCTTCCTTTCTTTTATGCTCCCTGCCAGAACGGAACACATTACCCAACTTTTGAGTAGGGTTTTGTGAGCTTGAGAAAGATAATTCTTGTTTACTTCCCTTCAAATAAGGGTATTGCTTTTTTTTTTTAAATTACCTAATAAGATATAGCTAGAAAGTGAAATGACAAGGTAGGATTATAAGTACATAAGGAAGAAACTTAGGAGGTTATGGAAAAATATTCACAGTTATCAGAATTAAGCCATCAAATTCAACTTAAAGGAAACTGGCAAGCGGAGCAGAGAGCAGGTGAGCTGAGACTTCCAGGCACTCGTAGACAAGACAATGATTGAGCCCTGGGACTAAAGCGGAAATGGTTGAGTGTCTTATCAGATGCAGCTACACTCACAGGACAAAGACAGTCAGACACACTGAATCTCAGATGTCTGGGATTTGGCAGAAGCTGGTAAAAAAAAATCATGTTTGTTTCTTTTCAATTTGCAAAAGGTCTTGTTTCATTGCTTTCTTTACTCTTTAATTTAGGAAAGAGGGATTACAGATAGTGTGCATAAAATAAAAATTCCTAATGCATAGGTTGAGAATATTTTGTTAGTGGAACTTTCTTGGAATTTCTTTTAGGGGAACTATGGCCTGGTTCTAAAACACTGAAATATAATGATATCAGTTTGAGGACTGAAGTGTGACTGTTTCAAGCCACAGTCTTTTCAGTCCCTTTCTCTGCAGCTGAGAACTAGACAATGAATAAGGATTACAGAAGATGAACTTAGGCCTTTGAGTTATGCTTTGGAAAACAGTGCTGAATATCCCACGGATTGCCAAATGAACAAACATATGTCTTCGGAAAGGTGCAACCAGAGTGTTCCTTGGGGCAAGGACAGTGAAGCTTCATCTCTCATATTTGGATATGTTGCTAGGAATTGCTATTCCTTGGAAAGGAATATCATATGTGGAAAGGTGAAGGGTCAGAAAAAGAGAAGATGACCCCAATGAAATGGATTCACACAGTGACAGCAACAATGGGTTCAAGTGTGTCAAGAGATTATGAGGACAGCACAGAATAGGATAGGATTCAGGCTACTGTTCACAGGGCTGATGTGAGTCATACTTGACTTGATGGCACCTAACAACAATAAAATGGCATGTCAATAGTCCACAATGTTATCTCTTTATAAGCAAGATTGTGAGATTCTGTGCAAAATGATGTGGGATGGTCATGATCTCAATGATGTGGACCTTGAGCAGAGTTTTATTTGCTCCAGTGTGATGCTCCACGTGACCAGTTAGCACAGGAAACAAAATCATTCCTTGAGAAAGGGTGGAGACGCAGGGCAAGTGTGAGATTGGGTGTTTAGGAAGAGAGGAGGAGAATATCCAAGGTCAGAGAGATATTGGAAGAAAGGCATGTTGATGATAAAAACCTTAATACACTCACTGTAGTCAGAGCCACCAGACCAGATTCAAGAATTGGATATATATATAGGTAATCTCTGGGTAATGAAAACGAGAACTATCTAGATGCGTCTTAAAGTAAAATTTGTAGGTACTTAGAATACTGTTGCTGTCGTTGGGTGCCATTGTGTTGAGTATGACTCATAACGACACTATTAACAAGAGATCTGAATCCTGTCCTCTCCTTGCCATCCTCACTGCTGCTTACATTTCTTAAGCCCATTGGAGCAGACATTGTGTATATTCAGCTGGTTGAGGGTCTGCTTCTCTTTTGCCAACCCTCTACCTTTCCAAGCATGATATCCTTTTCTAGGGAATAACCTCTCCTACCAACATACCTAAAATATATGTCATGATGTTTCACCATCCTTGCCTCTAACGAGCCCTTTTGTTATACTTTCTCCAAGATCTATCTACTCTTTTGATACCCAGCACTTTTTTCCAACACCACAACTCAAAGGTATTCTGGCAAAAAGAAGTTCCTTCTTTTACAGCTTGTGCATATACATGCTTGCTTATTCAGGGTCTGCTCTTATGAATAGAGTACTTCTCTGTCAGTTTCTGTACTGAGGTCGCAGAGAGCCTTCAGAGTAATACAGACTGGGAAGAAAGAATAACTATTCACTTCTGAATTAACTAACCTTTGAACAAATCAGAATAGGTATATATAATTCTTATTTATTTCAGTAAAAAAACATACTCAGACACTTCAATGATTTAAAAGCTGCACACGAAGCAAGTAAAGGTGATTGCAATGAAAAATTTGTGGTAAATGGGAGTTGATTACATTATTTCAAATTTAGGGAAAATTTATATAAGTACGAGCTATGAGTAAGAGAGACATTTGTAAGCAAGCCCACTGCTATCAAACCCGTTCTGCCTCGTGACTCCCCTCCACTGGCTTCTGCGGTTACACAGCCGGACAGGAGCAGACTGCCCGTCCTTGTCCGGAGGAGCAACTTGTGAGTTTGAACATTCGCTCTTAGCTTACGGGTCCAAATTCACTGCCATTAAATCCATCCTCATATATAAAACTGATTCTTTATCTTTTTTAAATTCATTATTAATGTCAATGAAAATTTACAGAGACTTTGGATTTCCATTCATCATTGTTGCACTTTTCTCCCCTCCCAACCCTTCCCCCTAGTATATTACCCTCTTGGAAAAGTTAAAAAAAAAATTTCATTGTTTTGCAATCCCTCCACTCAGGTCCACTCCACTATGCAGCCTTGGCTCTGGACTCCTGTCACAACAAAAATACCTAATCACATATCCCTTTTAAACAGTTTTCTCCTTCATCTTTTTCAATTCAGTAAACATTATTGACCCTTCTTCTAACTTTTCCCCTGCACTTTCAAGTTGGTAACAATATAAATGTAGTATTTTTATATCACAACAACTTTATATATGTAAAGTTCATAGTCTATTAAGAATTCAAAGAGATAATTTGAGAGTTATGAATTTTGGCTTCTTCATATAATGAATAAATTAGAAGACAGTTGTATCAATTAGAAATAGGACATACAAGAGATACACACAAAGATAGATAGATAGATAGATAGATAGATAGATAGATAGATAGATAGATAGACAGACAGACAGACAGTAGATAGACAGACAGACATTTTTATGAAATGGCTCATGTACTTATGAGGACTGATCAAAGGTAAATTTAGGCCCACGTTGCCAAGCCTGGTGGAGACGATGAAGCCCACAGCCATGCCATCCTATGCTCTGAATGGTGTCGCCTACTCTGAGGACAGACACCCTTGCCCTCTCACAACCACCACTGAATGCCACCCACACTCCTTACTTGCCCCTGACATTTACTTTGACAGACTCCTCAGGCTCTTTCCTTTACTCACAGCTCACAACCCACAGACATCAAAGAGGAAAGCCTGGGAGAAAGTGGGCAGAACAACTCTAGACTTTGAGTCACATGTCCTTGTTAATGTTGGTTTTGCCCCACTGTACTTTGTCCAGAAAGCTCTTTCTAGGACCTTCTATCTGTCTGTCTGCTTGTCTGTCTGTCTGTCTATCTATCTACCTATCTATCTATCTATCTATCTATCTATCTATCAAGTCTGCGTCTGTATAGACCACACCTACAGAAAACTTACCTTCTCTTCCCCAGGATTCTTGAACCCTATGCCATGCACCTGGTCTGGTGTTTAGGACACTGGAAGTTGAAACGGGATGACATGGAGCAGTCTACTGCGAGAGGAGGTGCTGTCTTGTGTACGCACTGCTGAGGTGGTGGTATGCCATTGAGTAGGAACTGGCCCATACATGATCTTCTAGCAGGTTTTGAGGGGCAGTAAATCACAAGGGAGGAGACTGCCTATCCTTCTCCTTTCAAGCAACTGGTGGGTGCTGGGATTGCTGTGCAGCTTCTTATTACTAGGTCACCAGAGCTCTGAGATGACACTGCTCATAATATAATGGTGATGGTGGATCTTCTACATCAGCCTGGCTAGGCTTCAGTGCCCAGTTGTTTGGCCACACCAGTCTAGATGGTGCTGTCAAAGTCTTTTAAAGGTAAAATTAGTATTTATAATCAGTTGGCCTTACGTAGAGGAGACCAGTCTTGACAGTGGTGGGCTTCCTTCAAGACTTAATAGCAAAACCTGAGCATTTTTGGAATTGAAGGAATTCTGCCTCACGTCTACAACAAGGACCGCCTGCCAGGGCTGCCACCTGCCCTCGGGTTTTGGACCTGATTCACCGTTACTCCACAAGACAGAGAAGACTTGCTGAATGAAGTTTCAAGGTCTACAAATCTCTACCGATGCATATTTGCCACCTCTTTTTTCTGTGGAAATGATGAGCTCCAACCATGAACATTTTGGTTACTAACAGAATGCTGCAACTACCATACCCCCAAGACTCTTATTAGAGAAGGTTAGCCAAGGCAAAATCACTTAAAAAGCAATTTCCCACTCAACTTTTAGAATCAAATCTAGACCTGTTTTGGGTGTGAACTTCAAGTATTTCTCTGTCTGTGGTAAAAAGAGGCTTGAGTTTTGAGTCCATAGCCCCTTGTTAAGCCATTGGTCCCTGCTTTGATTTTAAGTGGTTACAATTGCTCCTACTATATCAGTATTTTTGGAAAATAAAAAACAACAGCTGGAGGCTGCACCTTTGTCCGTAGAATGCAAAATGTTTTTAGAAATACCAAAACCCTCTTCATCTGCAGCCTGACTTTGACAAACACTCATGTTTCTTCCTTTCATTTGTCAAGGAGAGGCTGATTAGGGGGCCTTTCAGATCACTCAGAGGTTGACACAGAACTGATTGTCCTGACCCTTGAAATGTCTTTCAGAGAACTTTGAAATTTACCTCTGAAGGATTTTTCTTCCTTAAAGTTTTTTTGGTTGCCACATCCATAAACTAAAGAGTATTAGACACAATGGAGGAAAATGCGACCAGGTTAATCCTCTCACATATATTAAGCATAGTGTCAGGAGTCACCAGCTCTTGAAAAAGCATGCTGGGAAAATGGAGCATCAAAGAAAGAAAGAAAGAAGAAAGAGCTCAGGATAGGTTGGTGCAATGGCCGCCTCAATGGGATGGGCCTGGCGGAGATCACGAGGACAGCATAGCATGGCTGTTCATACGGTCAGAGTTACTATGAATCATTGTTGACCACATGACACCTAGCAACAGCAGTAACAGAAATGGTAGAAGATAATGTTACTTCCTACCTTTCTGATTCTACAAATGTAAAAAGAATTTTGCTTGAGGGAATGTGTAGTCTTCCCAGAGAGGTGGCAGGAAGTTAAATGTTACAAGAAATATCATAAGTAGACTTTGTGGGAAGAAAAAAAAAGTTGAAGAAACAAAGTGATAGCCACACCCAGGTAGCACTGGACAACACAAATGTGACTCTTAAGAAAGCTTTCTCCTTTTTCCTTTCCGAGAGATTGATCTGCCACAACAGATAGGTATTGATTGTGAAGTCAGCCAGTATGTGTGATTCTCTATATTGCATTCTTGTCATTCCATCTGACAGAGACAAACAGGAGAGGAAACTCCATCTCAGTGAACAGTACTAGACGGCGATGGTAAAGTCTGAGAGACATTGCCTCTTTATCCATATTTAACACAGAAGTAATAGCAGGAGGAGGCATAAACCAACGAGACTGTGTACAGTGCATATTTTGGCCAAATGATTTGGGCATCACCTCCAAAACAGATGAGAGTCTACTGGGATCCCAGGAAGCTTCAGGAAAGAAAACCCTTCATCTATTAGGATGCTGCTTCCTTGGGTCTCTGAATATTTCAACTGAAGTCTTACATCTGTTAATATGAGACTGTCATTTGACTGCCTTGGCCCCCATTTGCCTGTGATCAGAACTCCAGTGTGCACATACTTGAGAGCCCGTCCTTCCTCTACAAACCTCAGCTTCATCTTGACCCCATTATGTATTCTTTCCTTAGTGTCACAAATCCAGCTCTTTGTCCCGACTGGGACAGAACGGCTGTCCTCCATCTCAATCACTACCCCAACAATTTTACTGCTGACCCACGCTAAATGGACCCTGTGCTACATTAAGCTATGCTTTCCTCACAGAACCAATTGAATTTTGTTGTTGTTGTTGGGTGTTATCAAGTCAACTATCACTCATATGTTGTTGTTAGTGCCATTGAGTTGAGGAGGACTCAGAGTGATCCCCTGAATTGGAGATCGAGGATCTGTCCTAACATTCCCCACCCGTATCATCTACAACACATTTAAATTCATTTCCGCAGACACTGACTCAGTATACCTCATTAAGGATCTTCCATTCCTTCACTGACCTTCCACCTTCCCACGCTTCTCCCTTAGAGAAGTATCATGTCCTTTTCCAAGGAACAGTTTTTCCTAACAACACGCCAAAAGTTTCTCAACTTTGCCTTCAAGGGACATTCTGATACTTTATCTAACACACATATATCTGTTCTTTTCATAGTCCATGGCTTGTTCAGCTCTCTTCTCTAACAGCACAACTCAACCACATTGATTCTTCTTCTGACATCCTTATTCATTGTCCAGCTGTCAGTTGCAAAACAGGTGATTGGAAGGACTGTGGCCTAAATCAGGCACAGCTTAATCTTTAGGCTGACATCATTGCTCTTTAGGACTTTGGAGACCTCTCTAACATCATACTATACGTGTCCCAATCTCCTGACTGTTGGTTCCAAGGGTGTTAACTGTGAATGCATGATTCAATTGTTGATAATTTCAATCTTTTCTCCATCTATCATGATATTGCCTATTGGCATCGTGGTGAGGAATTTTGGACTCCTGATGTGGAGATGTAATTCATATTGAAGTCTTTGATCCTTCAAAGCAAGCGCTTCAGGTCCTCCTCACTTTGAGCAAGCCAGGTCATGCCATCTACATAACACAGGTTGTCGATCAGCCTTCCTCCAATCCTCATGCCGCATTTTTCTTCATAAAATCCAACTTCTCATATGAATTTCTCAGTGCACAGATTGAGTAGGTACGGAGAGAGGATACAACCCTGCTGTACTTCTTTCCCAATTTTAAACCATGCAGTGAGTGTTTCTTTGCTCAGAAAACTCATGCAGACCCTCCCATAAACAACAGACCATGACCCTGCCCGATCTTCACAATCTCTGCCATGCACAATCCAATTAGTGTTAGAGTCACCGTGTCTGTACAGCTCATTGAGAGTCTTCTCTTCGACTGACCCACTGCTTCTAAGTCTGATGTCTTTTCTCAAGGACTGGGACCTCCTAACAATATGACCAAAGTATAGGAGACAAAATTTCCCCTCTGTGCCTCTAAGGAGCATCATGTTAGTACTTCCCCTAAAACAGACTTGATTATTCTTTTGGCAGTGCAATGGATGTTCAGTATTTGAAGCCAACACCACAATGCAAAGGCATCTGTTCTTGTTTGGTCTTTTTATTCATTGTTCAGCTTTCACATGGATATGAAGCAGTTGAAGATATCATGGCTTTGATCATGTGTGCTTTTGTCTTCAAAGTAAAAGATATGTTCCTTATCATTTTAGAAAATTTCTTTGCAAGAACTATTTAGCCAGGAGTCATGGTTTTAATGAAAAACATGGAGTATACTATGGACTTCCAAAAGAAGAAACATGTGTCTCAGAGAAAGTTCCGTCAGAATGTGCCTTAGAGGCAAGGATGGCTAAGGTATCTCACATTATTCTGTAATGCTGTTAGGACAGAATATTCCTGGGAAAGAGACATTATGATTGGAAATGTGGAGGGTTAGAAAACGAGAAGAAAACCCTCAACAAGATAGACTGATACAGCAATGGGCTCAAGTATATTAGAGATCGAGAGGGAGGCACAGGGTATGACACGGTTCCGATCTATTGTTCATAGGGACACTATGGGTCACACTCAATCCAACAGCACCTAACAACGTCACCATCATAATTATCTTCAGGTTTTTAGATGTGGAATTTAGAAAATTCATTTTGAAATGTTCCTAACCTGAAAATAAGCTCTGAAGATAAAAGGCAGTACATGCTGGACTGTGAACCAAAACACTGGTGGTTTGAAGTTACTGGGTTGGAAACCCTAGTCTGGGACAATTGCTATGAGACAGAATCAATTTGCTGGCTGGAGTTGGTTTGGGGAGATTGGTTTTGGTATGGGGTTTGTGGTGTCTTTTTGTTTTGTTTTTTTATTTTGGTTTGTGTTTTTGTTTTTAATGACACAAAACCTCTAACTATATTTAGAACTGTTTGAATCTAAAGCCTATGGAGCTGGCCACCAATGAACTTCTGTCACCATTCACATTCTGTGCATTTAAGGCACTGTCATCCCATTACTTCTCTTGGGTATTGATTATCATCTGATTCATTTCTAAGTATTTACCAGGTTACAAGCAAAGCTTCCTGTTGCTATAAAGGTTCAAGACTTGTGACTCAGAACGTGGCTCAAAATATCTCCACTTTGTATTCAAAGCTAGTCTCACTTTTCCATACTGGAGAGATATGGTCCCAATCAAGAAAATTCTAAGAATCATTTTGCAAAGTCTGGTCAAGAACAGAATACCTACTTTCCCTGCCTCAGCTGGATAAATCAGTGAGAAAAAGAACTCCATCAAAACTCAAGTCTGAGTCAAGCTGCATAAAAATATAAATTGAATTTTTAATAAAAATGGAAGTCTAAGCTATTTGATTAAAATCCACCCACCTGGTCATCCTATTTTAGGTCAGAATTCTAATCTGAAACTGTCATGGAGTCCCGAGTACTTTTTTAGAAGACTCAGACTTTTGAGAGGCCAAGAAAGAAAGGAGAGAGAATTGACAAGCATGGAGATCGGCGAGGAAGAAAGACAGGCACTATCAATCAGATGGAACTCTTCGCCAGCAAAGCATTTGTATCAGCAAATGAAAATCTTACTCAGGATCCAATAAGTGTAACTCAGAAATGTTTAATCCACAAAGAAGAAACCAAATTTAATTTGAATCAGGAAGAAAATTCTTTTGTCAAGCGCAGCAGTCTCTAGACATTCACAGATAAATTCATAGTTAGCCATTTAGAAATTCCCATGCTGTTATAAAGATATACATAAACACACATCACCTAATCATGTTTTCATCAGCCTATGTGAGCCAAATTTTTAGACAAGAAAATCTGATTTCTAGTATAACCTCCATTTCTGATGAGTTATGTGCCTTTGATAATATTTACAATTTCTCTACACCATGATTGTTCAATATTTCAAAATGTGTGAATCGGTGAAAACTTTGACCATCCTATACAGTGAGAGACTTTTTGGTAAAGGACCAGATAGTAAACATTTCAGATTCTTTAGAACATGCAATTTCTATCCTGACTACTCAGCTCCACCATTTCGAGTACCACTCACAGGGGCCCTATGAATAACCTTATCCTTTCCTGTGTCGTCCTGATAATTTCTAAAAAATTTGAGCTCTTTGCTGCAGTCTGTGTCAATCCATTTCATTAAAGGCCTTCCTCTCTTTTGACAACTCTCCACCTTCCCAAGCATAATGCCCCTTTCTAAAGAACATCATCTCCCAACAACATGCCCAAATAGATGAGACAAAGCTGTGACGTAGTTTCCTCTAAAGAGAACTGTGGTTGTACTTTCCAAGACACATTTGTTGGGTTTTTTTGACAGCCCACGAGATAGTAATTCTCTTCCTGTCATCCTTTTATAATTGTCTAGTGTTCAGCTACATAGCAAATGACTGAAAAAGCATGGTCTGAATCAGGTACAATTTAGTCTTCAAACTGAAATCATTCCTTCATAATACTTTGGAAAAGTCCCTGACTGCAGAATTTCACAATACAATATGTCTCCTGATCTCTTGACTGTTGACACCAAGGGTGTTGATTATGGATCCAAGATAAACTTGTTGACAGTTTCAACCTTTTTTTCCATCTATCACGATGTTACGTATCAATCCCGTGGTGAGAATTTTTGTTTTCTCACATTATTGACAGTTACAGTCTTTTATCTTCTGCAGCAAACATTCAAGTCTTCCTAACTTTCAGCAAATAAGGTTATGAGATCTGCATAGTGCAGGTTATTGCTGAGTTTTCCTCTGATCTGATATTGCACTCTTCTTCATAGAGTCCAGCTTCTCGAATTATTCTTTCAGCATACAGATTAAGTAGTTATGGATAAAGAAAACAACCCTGATTCACATCTTTCTTCATTTTTAAACCATGCAGTGTTCCCTTGCCCTCTTCGGACAGCAGCTTTTTAGTCTACTTATAGTTTTCTCAAGAGGACAATTAGGTGTTCTAGGATTCCCATTCTTCTCAATGTTAGCCGTAATTTGTTGTGATCCACAGTCAAATGTCTTTGTATAGTCAATGAAAAACAAATCGACATCCCTCTAGTAATCTTTGCTTTCAGCCAATATCCATCTGACATCAGAAGAGATATTTTTGGTGCCACAGCTTCCAAGAAACCTAGCTCGAACTTCTGTCAGTTCTCTGTCAATATACTATTCTGGTGCTTTTTGGTTGATGGTCAGCAATATTTTCCTTGCATATAATATTAATGGTATTGTTAAATAATTTCCACTTTCTTTTGGATCATCTTTGTGGGGAATGGAAACAAATATGCTAAAAGTTTTTTAATATAGTCTTCTTCAATCAGGAAAGCATTTGATGTGTTGTTCCTATTATTTGTTCTTCATAACAGAAGGATCTGGGAAAGATTGATTATTTGCCATTCCTACCTCGATATCCTATTTTTCTCCGACCATATGGAGCTGATGCGTCCAGAGATGATTGCTAAAGGAAGAGCAATTGAATGGAAAAAGCTAGTGGAGAACAGGTAATCCATAGATTGCTACATGAAGGCTGGACAGTGAGAAAGAAAACCAGAAGATTTGCACACTGAAACTGTGGTATTGATGGAAAACACTGAAGATGCTAGCAGCTTCATCTACGCAGCAGTTCTTTGAAAGAAAGACCTGCCTACCTACTTCCCCCCAATCAGCCGTTTGAATCCTATGCCTAAAGCATAGAGAGACTGGAATTCTCATACACTACTGTTATTTTCGTTGTGTACCATTGAGTTCAAACTGGCCTATGAATGATACAATCACTGTGGAAAGCTGTTTAGCACTTCCTTAAAAAAGCTGGAAAGAGAAATACCCTTTTATCTAGTCATCTCACTGTTAGGTACATACACTAAAGAAATAACAGCTGTGGCATGAACAGATATATACACATCTATGTTTTCTATGTTTACTGCAATGTTATTTCCAATAGTAAAGAGATGGATCACAACAAACTGTGGCTGACTCTGAGGAGAATGGGAATCCAAGAACACTTGATTGTGCTTATGTGAAACCTATACTTGGACCAAGAGGCAGTAGTCAAAACAAAGCAAGAAAACACTGCAAGGTTTAAAATGGAAAAGGATTTACACCAGGGTATGTCCTATCTCCAGAATTTTTCAGTCTATATGCAGAGCAGATGATCCGGGAGGCTGAGCTCTATGAGGAGAGATGTGACATCAGGAAGACTCGTCAATAACCTGTGTGATGCAGATGACACAACCCTGCTTGTTGAAACTGAGGAGGACCTGAAGGTAAAGGAAGGTCAAGGACTGCAGCCTTTATTATGGATTACAGCTTAACATCAAGAAAACATGAATTCTTACCACGAGGCCATTTGGCAGTATCACGACAGATGATGAAGAGATTGCTATTGTTAACAGCTTTAGTTTGCTTGACTCCACAACCAACACTCTCGTTACCAGCAGCCAGGAAATCAGAAGATGAATTACACTGAGAAAGTCTGTTGTCAGGAACATATCCAGAGTACTGAAGAGAAGGATGTCAGTCTGGAGACTAAGGTGTTCCTATCTAGGTTTTCACAATTGCATGCTATGTATCAGAAAGCTGGACAATGACTAAGGATGATAGGAGAATGGATGCCTTTGAGATGTGGTGCTGAAAACGTGTATTGAATATACCATGGACTGCTAAGAAAACAAACATGTTTATCATGGAGAGGGTGAAATCAGTCTGTTCCTTGGAGGCAAGGATTCTGAAACTTTGTCTGACATACTTTGGGCATATTACAAGGAGGGACCAGTCCTTGGAGAGGGACATTATGCTTGGGAGGGTGGAGGGACAGCGCAAGAGAGGAAGACCCTTGATGAGATGGATTGACTCAGTGATTGGGGTAATGGTCGTAAGTGTGTGTCAGAGACAATAAGGTTGGTTCAGGATAGAGTAGGGTTCAGAGCTGTTATATGTAGAGTTGCTATGAGTTGCAGGCAACTTGACGGCACATAAAAACAACAACAATGACAACAGCAGCAGCAAAGAGATGGAAATAATTCAAGGGTCCATCAACAGACCAATGAGTAAAGAAAGCATAACACATTCACACAGTTAAACAATATGAAACACCAAAGAACAATAAAGAATTCAAGGAACATTGATAATAGCATAAGTTAAATTAGACACCATTATGCTGAATGATAATTACATATTAGCATTAGGTCATTATGCTAAATCATTCACTAAAGGGCAAATACTGTATAACCACCATGGTAAGAATCTGAGCTACAATACCAAAGTTCAAATCCACCAGCTTCTTCTCAGGAGAAAGATGGACAATCTCCTCCCGTGTGATTTACTGTCTCTGAAAATTCATTGGCACATCAGCTATGGGTCAGTTCTGACTTAATGGCCCACAACAATACTACTGCCCTAAGAATGGGGGTGGGGGAACAAACCATCAAGCCAAAACTCAATTCTAGAAGAGATACAAGAAGAATACTCTTTGGAAAGAAGGTTAACTTGGATAAATCACAAAGAAACTGAAAAACCAAACACTGGCTGCAAAGAAACCTCATATTTGGTCAGTGAGAATAAAAAATATTTGAAATAAGATTAATTAACAGTGGACTTAAATATCCTCATAATGATGAAGATGGCATAGAACTAGGAAATTTTTGTTCTTTTATACAAAAAATACAGATGAGGGAACTGTTTAAAAGGGATATATGATCAGGCATTATTGTCATGACAGGAGTCCAGAACGAAGGCTGCACAGTGGAGTGGACTTGGGGGGAGGGAGTGTATAACAATGAAAGAATTTTTTCTTTTACTTTTCAAAGAGAAGAATAAACTGGAGGGAAGAGGTGGGCAGGGAGAGAAGTGCAACAATGAATGAATGGAAACCCAAAATCTCTGTAAATTTTAAAAAATAATAATTAATAATAATAATAGTAATGTTTTTAAAAAAATACCTTAAAGTTAAGAAGAACAGGAACCCACTGGATGACAACAAATATCAACTGTGTACTAAGTGTTATGGGTCACAGAAGCATATGTATTCATTAGTCAATGCATTCCCTGATGGAGAAAACCTTGTGTGCTAGTTTTAGATGAAATATGTAAACATGCAAAGTTGGCTCTACCCTGGGAAGTAGAGATACAACCGCCTTACAAAGTAGAAAGAATATTTCTGTTAAAAATGAGAAATCCAAGACGTGAATTGAAATGTTCAAGGTCATAGTACCAATTACCTGGTCGAGACTCACACCTAAATTTATTGGACCTAAAAGCCCGCCTTACACCCTGCTGCCTTTAATATCATAAAAACGGACACATTTCATCAAATATTTTTAACTGCCCTCATAAATCTACATCAATATATTCACACTTTACCAATGGTAAATGTTCTGAGTGATAGGATACTATCTAAACACAGGGAAAATCTGTTAATATGACAATTATACAAATATATGCATCAACAACTAGCATCAATACAGAGAAAAGAGGATTTCTATCAACTTCTACTGTCTGGAATTGACCAAACGTAATCAGGATGCATTAATGACTCTTGGGTGCCTAGAATGCAGAAGTTAGAAACAGTGAGGAAGGAACAGTAACTGGAAAGAAAGGTCTTGGTGACTGACATGAGGCTGGAAAGTAAACGAATGAACACTGTATGTTCAAGAATTTATTCATTGCAAATACATTTTTTAAAGGCAAAGGTGACTTTGGACCTCACCAGATTGACTTCTCAGGAATCAGATTGACTCCATCTATGGAAAGAATCATTGGAGAAGTCAGCAGTCAAAACTAGCCCAGGTGCTGACTGTGGAACAGACCATTAATAACTCATGTGCAGAAAAAAATTTAAGTTGATGAAAATTAAAACAAGGATACAGGAACTAAAATATGACTTTTTAAAAACCTAATCCACCTGAATTTAAACATCATCTTAAGAACAGGTTAGAAGCATTGATCAATGATTGAAGGCCAGAGCAATTGTGATGACATCTATACATCGTGGTGTCAGAGACCTTGATAATCAGCTTTCCTAGATCCCACTGGCAGAATGATCTCCATTTACCTTAACTGTAGACTCATGGTCTCACAAATCATCAATAGCTGCAGGATCAATAGAAGAGAGAACTCTCCACACTGGGACAGGTGTGAAACCATCAGCACAAGAGTGGCAGTGTGACTGTGTTAACTTAGCTCAACTTTGCTGGAGAATGAGAAGTTGTCAGGACTGATAAATCATACAGTAAACTAAGCATCCAACTGCATCTAGCCTGGCCTATTGCTCACCAGTTTCTATAAAACAAGACAAGCAAACAAAAAACCTGGCTGGGACACAGTCACGTGTGTGATTCCCCTGATGGGCCTGAGTCTCTGGAGGATATTTTAGTGAATCACTGAACCCAAAGGCTATAAAGGAAATGAGAAACTGAGTCACAGACTGAGCTGTTCATATTATCAATTATAGATTTATGCAGCTGGTTAAGCATCTGGGACTACGTTGACCTGAGACTTCTTACAGTCAGCTAGTCATCTATGACTCAATGGCACTTAACAACAACAACATAGAGAGAGCTCTGTGGGACTGGTGGATAGAAAGTTATGCTACCAAGTCAAAGGTGGGTGATTTTAATCTCCAGCCCTCAGGCCTGGTTTTAATTGTTTTTGGTCAAACATTCTTCTAAGTGGTATAGCACTGGTCTGTCCATTTGCTCTACAGGGGTAACTTATGGTTGCTGTGATGCCAATTACTGTCACAACGATGTGTCA
>NW_006399753.1:5306448-5314659 GCF_000299155.1 Elephantulus edwardii | reverse complement strand
CCCCTTTCTGTTCCTAACTCACCCTACAATGCACCCCTTGTTCTAGATTGTTCTCATATATATAATGAATACATAACCATATGTTCCTTTCGGACAGCTCTTCCTCTCACCTGTTCTAATGCAGTGTTCATTATCTATCCACTCTTTCCTATTCTCTTCCCAACCACCTATGTCTGCCCTATTTTTTTTTTAAAATTTAGGTTATTTTTCATTTCAATGAACTTCTGCAGAGATTTTGGGATTCCATTCATTCATTGTTGCACCCTTCTCCCCGCACAAACCCTTCCCCCCCTCCCCCTCCCCATTTGCTCCTCTCCTTGAAAAGCAAAAGATGTCCTATTTTATAACAGAGGTGTTTTACAGTATTTGTCCTTTTGTGACTAAGATATTTTATTCAGCATAATGTTCTCCAGGCTCATCCATGTTGTGTAATGTTTTATGAGTCCGTTGTACTTCAATGATGTGCAATATTCCATTGTGTGAATGTACCATAGTTTTTCTATCCATTCATTTGCTGCTGGGCACTTAAGTTGCATCTATCTCTTTGCCACTGTGAATAACACAGCAATAAACATTGATGTGCATACATGTGTTTGAGCTTTGGCTCTGGTTTCTTTAGGGTATATTCTCAATAGTAGAATTGCTGGATCAAATGGTATCTATTTCCAACTTTTTTTTTCCTTCTTTTTTAAAATTTATTATTAATATCAATGAAAATTTACAGAGACTTTGGATTTCCCTTCATTCATTGTTACACTTTTCTCCCAACCCTCCAACTCAGTACACTACCCTTTTGAAAAGGTAAAAGAAAAATTCTTTCTTTGTTTTACAATCCCTCCCCCCAGATCCACTCCACTATGCAGCCTTCACTCTGGACTCCCATCATGACAAAAATACCTAATCACATCAACCTTTTAAGGATAGGCAATCTCCTCCTGTGTGATTAGCTGCCTCTGAAAACCATCTGGAGGGTCAGCTATGGTTTGTTTCCAACTCAATCATACACAACAACAATAAAAAATTAATTCTAGCAGAATGAATAATAAAAAATATCCATGAAGAAAGCAAAAAAGTCATTACAAAGACAGAAGAAAAAGAAAATCAAGATAGATACCAGAAGAGACTACAAGAATCACATTAAAATGTCAAGAAGCCAGAATCTAAAGAAGAGATGCCGAAGAGAAAGAGCTGAACAGATATGAGGGTGAAGCTCAAGAAGACAAAGCAGACAATTATCATCGTATATACGAAGAAATGGAGTTGGAAAAATGAAAGAACTAGCTTCGTATTTCTCAGGCGGAAAGAACTGGAAAACAAAGTCAAGCCTTGAGTTCTAACACTGAGAGAAGGTATGAGCAAAATCTTGACTTATCAAGGGAGTGACAAAGCAGCGTGTAAGGACCACATGACCCTATCAATTGATGCAGGAAAGTCCTTTAACAAAATCCAACATCCCTTCTTGATTAAAATACTGAACAAAATTGGGAAAGAAGGGAATTTCCTCAACATGGAAAAAATGTATTGTCAAAATCAAGAGCCAACATTATTCTCAATGGAATAAGACTGAAGACATTCTCATTGACAATAGAGGTCAGACAAAGATGCCCACTGTCACCACCCCTATTCAATATTGAATTAAAGTCTTTGTTAGGGCAATGAGGCAAGAGAAGGAAATAAAAGGCATTCAGATTGGTAAAGAGGTGGTAAAACTGTCCTATGTGCAAATAATAGCAGAGTGTAATTTTAGAAAACTCCGAAGATTCAACCAAAAATGTGTTACACCTAGTAGCACAATTTAGTAGATTTGAAGGATACATGATCACTATTTTAAAAAAAAAATCAGTCTAATATCTCTATGACAAAGAAAGCACAGAAAAGGAAACTAAGAAAGCAATACCATTACAATAGCCAATAACAGCATTAAATACTTAAGAATAAACCTAACTAGAGACACAAAGAATTTTTATAAGGAAAACTACAAACCATGACTTTTTATTAGCACCTAGTAATGTGTGTTATGCAACTAGGTCTTCTTCTGTCACTGGTTATAAAGAAATAATCCCTGGCCTAGAACAAGCCCTGTTTGTTGATAATTTTGCAAATATTTTCTTTGTTTGAGACTTGTATGATGATGGGGACTGTGGATGCTTAAGACAAGTTGAAAGTTGATTTTTATTTGTTTGAAATTATTTCACCAGCCTTCTCTGACATCTACTGTTAATTATTCTCTGGGAAATGGAAAAATATGTCAGCACAGTATTTGTCACTGGTTATTTAGAGGTGCAGGTTGACACATCTTGGCAGGATTCTTGAAAGATGTATCTGACGTGGCTGCTTTTAATCTTCTTATTTATTTTGTATTCTCAAGGCTGTAACATAAAATAAAGTCTTATACAGGCAATGCAAAGAAGTAGCTCTTTAAAACAAAGACCAGAGTTTTAAACGAGGCTAGCAGCTCTGCAACCCTGATGGACATAATCAGAGGTGTTGATCTGACTTTCCTATAGAAAACTCACAAAATAATTTTTTTCTATAATTATATTTTATTAATTTTCATAAACATTTACAGAGATTTTGGGTTTCCATTCATTCATTGTTGCACTATTCTCTCTACCCTCCTCCCAGTTTGTTCTTGTCCAAATGCCACAGTGCTTGTCAAAGCCAGTTCTGATTAATCTTCTTTGTCAGTGTGTCCTTTGCCATTCCCTATCACTCCTCCCTGAGAGAGACTTCACCCTGAGTCATAAGGAAAAGGGGATGGCGTATTCTCTTAGCTACTTCCTGCTGAAAAGGGACGCTGTGGAATTTAATGAAGGAGCATGGAATTGGTACATTTCAAACCTGATGGAGCATTTCATGAGAAAAGAATCCAAGGAGAAGCATAATCATAGTGTTTAACCATTCCTTAAAAATGACCACCAGAATGTTCATGCCTGCATGCATTTATCTTCACAGGGATAGATCAAAACAGAGTAAAAATACCAACATAACCCAAGCTTTATTCTGTCAAGTCATTCCTCTGTCTTGCCACACTTGAGTTTGTCATTCCCATTGCATTTCCTGCAGCCTGTCTTTATTCAAGCTACCTGAATAAATGAAAGCCATTACTTACACAGTATTCTCTGTACTTCTGAAAGACCAGAGTTCAAGTACTTGCCCTCCATTTACTGACCAGGTGAACCTGGCTTAGTCTCTAAACCCCCCGAGTTTTTTATTCCTCTCCTCTCTTCTCATACCTTCCTATTTATTCTATTTAATTCTTAGCTATCTCATGAAATCCCTAGTTCAAAACTTCCTGCTTGTGCCAGCAATCAAAAATTTTAAATAAGTTTCTATTTATCCCATTAATCAAAAGTTGGTATTTAAATAACTTGCTTCTCTGCTCAAATCACTCACGACTTAGGTCATTATAAAACACTACTAACAAAAAAAGTTTTTATCACAGTCTTTAAAGTCCTGTGTAACATGGTGTGGTCTAGGCCCATCCTGCCATTGCCCTCGCCTACCTCTCTCTGCCCCACCAGCAGTGTCCACCATGCTGTCTGTGGGGCACACCCAGTGGGCTTTACTTCAAGGTCATTGCTATTGCTGGACATGCCGACCAGAGTTCTCTTTCCTCCAGTATTTTCACATCATCTACCCTATTTTTTGAGTGTCTATTCAAATGTCTTAACAAAGAAGCTTTCCCTATTTATTTCGTCTCTGGAAATCTCTAAAACTTTTTCTATGTGACTGTTTAATAGTAAAATTCCTGCACTGAGGGTCCATGTCCGTTGATAAAACAGATGTCCAGGGAAGCAGATGCATTCTGTTTTTCTCACTAATGTGTCTTCCTCTTCTTAACACAGAAAGCATACTCTTACAGATTTCATTCTAAGTAATTGATATTGTGTCATAGTTGGGGGGTCACTAATATTTAAAGGTCTTGAGCTTGAAAGAAGGCACCCTGATGGCACAATGATTAAGTGTGCCCAAAGAACCAGCAATTTGGGTACATTAGACACTCCACAAGAGAAAGGTGTTACTGTTTGCTTCTATAAAGACTACAGTCTCGAGAACTCTGTGGAGTAACTCTACCTCTGTCCTATAGGATCTGATTATGTATCAAAGTTAAAGCAAAGGCAAGGGATTTGGCTTGATTTTCTGAGAAAACAAAAGCTATGACTAATAAAAAAGATTGAGACTGTCAATGACCTCTTATTTGGATCCACAATTAATATACTTGGTATCAGCAGTCAGGAGATCAGGAGATATGTTGCAATGAAAAAGTCTGCAGTCAGGGTCCTCTCCAAGTTATTGAGGAGCACGGATATCGGTTTGATTTCAGTCACTTGCTATTCATGTGAGAACGCAACAATGCATAGAGATGATAGAAGAAGAATTGCCACCTTTGAGCTGTGGTGTTGGAGAAGAGTGCTGAAGATCCCATGGATTGCCAAAAGAACAAACAAATGTGTCTTGAAAAAAATGCAGCCAGAGTGTTCCTTTGAGGCAAAGAAGATAAAGCTTCACCTCACATTTTGGGACATGTTTCTAGGAAGGGTTATTCCTTGGGGAGGAACATCACGCCTGCAAAGGTGGAGGGATAGTGAAGAAGAGGAAGACCCTCACACAGGTGGTTTGACCCAGTGACTGCAGCAATGGGCATGAGAGTGTCAGAGCTTGTAAGATGGCGCAGGATAGGGGAGGGTTCAGATCGGTTGTTCACAGGGTCATAGACACAAGAATGTTGAATAATAACAACTTAATCCTAGTTGTAATTGTTGTTGTTATGTGTCCTTGAATCAGCTGTGACTCATAGCGACCCTATGTACAGCAGCTCTGACCCCTGCTCTATCCTGAGCCAACCCTATTGTCTCTGACAAACCTGCCCCCCCATTACCCCAGTCGCTGAGTCAGTCCATCTGATAAAGGGTCTTTCTCTCTTGCACTGTCCCTCTATCCTTCCAAGCATGAAGTCCTTCTCCAAAGACTGGTCTCTCCCAGCAACATGTCCAAAGTCTGTCAGCCAAAGCACCAGAATCATTGCCATTATAATAATAAAATAATTACCTTAATAATATTGCCCATATAATGCTCCCATCAGCTTGTTTTGAATGCTTTTTAGGTGTAGGTCCACTCTAGGTGAGAGGTGGGGATAATGTGACACTTACTTGCTAGACACCTGTGTGACTTGTCTGGAATCTACGTTCTATGAAAGCAAACAGAAGGAGCCTAAGAGACTCAGAAGCTAAGCTCCTGACTGCTTTCTAAGAGGTTGGTAGTTCGAACTCATTCAGCTTCTCTGTAGGAGAAAAACCTAGAAACATTCTTTCATCACAATTACAGTCAAGAAAACCCAATGCTACAGATCTACCCCATCACATTGGGCTTCTGTGATCAGAACTGACGTAACAGCAATCAACAACAAAGGCAGACAAATCCATGAGTTACTGATAAATAAAGCAATTAGATAGAGACAATGAATGAAAACTAGAAAAATAAGAAGCAATGCCCCAGTGCGTGGTAAATAGACTTAGAGCCTTTTAAGAGCTCCTTTAGAGCCGTGCTGAACGCTGTGAGTGGAAACTATGAAGGCAGCAGCGATGCAAAGCTGTGGCACAGGAACAGCTCCGAGAAGAGGTGGCAGCAAGTGCAAAGATCCTGCGGCAGGTGGAGACAGATGCTGCTCAGATCCGACAGACAGAAACAGTCTGAGTAATAAGTGAAAGACATGAATAGAGTTTAAGCGGGAGGCTGAGTAATTTACACGAAGTCAAATCTTTGCTGTTAAGTCAGAATCAACTCATAGCAATTTCCCATATTTCTTCCCTGGAGATGTTGGTAGATTCAAACCACCAAAGAGATGAGGTTGTCCAGCTAGTAGAGAAACTCTCTATGGACCACAGCACCCGAGTTCCTGCTCATGATGGTGGAGAGTGCGAAGCCGACTCCAGGTGCACTGAGAACTTCCTGAAGAACATTTAAGCAGAGGAACAGCAGCCTAGGCTGCATGTCAAACACATTGTGAGGGGAACAGGGTGGAAAATTAACCAGAAGTCACAAAAATAAGAATCTTCTGGAAGTTTGGGGAGCTCAAAACATATTTCTGTCCACTTGATTCTATTCCAGTTGAAAGTGGTGACATACAGAAGCACTTAAAGTTACACAGAGGGAGGGGTGCGCAGTGTTCAGGCTGTTTTGTGGAATATGGCAGCTGACGTAAGTCAGGAAGACAGCTTTCTAACTGCCCCAAAGCATAATTTAAGTTAAAATGTGCTAAATGCCTCGTGCAGTGTCCAAGAGCAGCAAGGACACGGTCGTTTCTTCCCGCTGGTGGCAGACTCTAACCCATGGTCAGTTCCTGGGAGGCCGGCAGTCATTCAGTCAGAAGAGAAAGAAGACAGAGGATGAAAGTGACCAAGTCCCAACAGTGTGATCACAGGTCACTGAGGAAAAGGCAATTCTACTAAGACATGTTTCTGATTCTTGGAATGTGAAACAAAGCCATAAATAGAACAGAAACTGGTTATTCCCAGGATAGTAAAAATTGTGTTTTTATACAAAAGTGGGAAAATGAAAATGCTCTCATATCACTTAATGAGATGTAATGTGTAAAGGATTCATTCTGGGTTTATATTTAAGCCAATAGTTGGAATATTTGGTTTTGAAATGTTAACACATGATGTTCATATCTGTTATTTTGGTAAAGTAAAACAGACATGAGTGTTGAATTTCTTTAAGCAAGTGGCAGGCAAGTGCTGAAACCAGTCACCACCTGGGGACATTCAGTTTACAGAGGACGAGAGTCATTAAGCAGAGCGGGGCAGGCACCAGGGCTCGAGCAGAAGCTAAAAATCATCACCACATTCCCAGTTGTGACATGAGTACAAAATTACCAACAAAAGTACAAAGACAAAGGGATCTTTTGAAAGATAGTCTACCTCCTCTTTTCTTCCAATTATAAAAGATTATGTCTTTTGACCAATAAGTAAATTAGCAGTTCCTAATTCTATAGAAAGAGAACATTTATTTCTGTTTTTCAGATTCCTAAATTGGTTCATATTTTTTTAGATACAAAAATATGGGTTTTTTAACAAATAGGTGACTTTTGTTTTCATTTACCCATGACGACAACATTTCTCTAACAGAAAAAAAAAAGAAAGGAGAAAACTGGCTTTGACTCTTCTCACAAGTCATGTGACTTTGAACAGTCCACTTCTCTGCCCTGGCCTTCCGTCTGTGCCTCTGGAACAGGAGTGCAGCAAGGAGGAACTGTCTGAAGTCTCTGTACTTGAACATTTTGTGCCTTTATAAATTTGGGAGAGAGGGAAGAAAGCGTTCGGAGATGAAGCGAACTCCTCTGCTGTCATTTGTCAAAAGTTCAAAAACTAACTTGGTGAAACATGTGAGGTCAACAAAGCCGCACCAAGTTATTCTGAGCATCGCTTTGCCAGAAGCGGCTGGAGTGACTGAGCTCAGAAGGCCAGGACTCCAGGCCTGTTCAAGCATGGCTGGAGATGAACCCCGACTTGGCTCCCAGAGGTGAAATGAGTGGCTATAGATTTCATCTGCTCCCTGTTTTATTTTGTTTTCCTGTTTTGTTAGAACTTCTTTATGCCTCTGGGTATTTGGAAAGCTACTAGGTATAAGAAACAACAGATTAGTTCAGTGAAATCCTAGGAGACAGCACAAAGAACAAGAGGAAGTATTTGGAGGGAGAGAAGTGCACGCATCACAGGAATATTCTTTAAAAAGAAACACATTTGAAATACCTAACTCATTGCCATCAAGTCAGTGCATTTTCAGAGGCTGTAAAGAACACAGGAGTAGATTGTTCATCTTTCACCTCTGCTGGTGGATTTGAACTTAGAGGTGCCACCTTTGGGTTAACAGGACAACTCCTCTACCTACTAAAACACCAGAGTGCTCTAATATTTAAAAATGAGAGTGAATTGTGTCAAAGTTGTCTTTTTCCTTTGTTACTGTGTTCAGGATTGGCTGGAGTGTAAGAGTGGAACATGAATAGAAATAGTTATAGCCCCGTGCAGGCCAGTCAAGAGGGTGGTTACTAATAAAAGTGTGATGCAGGATATGCTACAGGAATTTAAAGAAATAACATATGAGCAAGAACCTATGGTGATGAAGGAAGAAGTTCAAGCTGCTTTGAAGGAAATAGCAAAAAATAAGGCCCCAGGAATAGATGGTATACCAATTGAAGTATTTCAGATA
>NW_006399753.1:5284543-5304993 GCF_000299155.1 Elephantulus edwardii | reverse complement strand
GGAGTCAGCAAACTCCCCAACATTTTACTTGCAGAAAGATGAAACGTGCCGTGGGAAGTTGAAAGGAAAGATGATTACAGGAAAGACAGGAAACAGAAGTTGGAGCCCTCATTGACATAGTCTCCGCAGTGAATCTGTATCAACAAGCAAGGAAGTCCAGTTAGATGGAAGAGGTGACAATAATAGAGTGAGGTGTGGGGAAGGAATCCCAAGATCCCATGGAAATGTGCAGGACATACAGAAAGTGCCGTAGGGTCGAATCTGCCTCTTTTGCCTCTATTATTTTATTGTGGTTTGAGTGAATGTTTACAAAGAAAATTGGCTTTTCATTTATTCATTCACATACTTTGTTTTATGATATTAACTACAGCGCCCACAATGTGACCACGACATTCCCGCTCCCTCCTTGTCGCTCTCATCTATCCTACCCCTTTGTGCCTTCTGGGCTGTATTCGTGGACAATGCTTCTCCTTTTACCTTGTACCATTGGTTATTCTACAGAATGAGTGCCTCTCTCGTGTTAACTATCATCTTCTAGGCTAACCTAGCCTCTTACTGAAAGTGGAGTCCAAGAGGTGATTTTGTTCTGATTAAAAGGGAGACTAAGTACTTGTTTGTTAGGGGAAGACACTTGTCTGTAAAGGGAGCTGAGCAGGGAGGTGGAGATTTGGAAAGGGAAAGAGGATCGGTAAGTGATAGCTGAGGGATTACAGGTGCCTTAGTTAGTCTTGACCACATACATGTGAGAACTGGAGTCTCCTAAGGGGCAGGCTTACCAGGTGCCTGAGACCAGGGCCTGCTGGCATGGTGGCTGGTAGACATTAATGCCACAGTGGGCAGTCTCGAGTGTGTGTCAAGAGAGGCTATTGAGCTGTGCTAAGAAGTCTTAGGAAGGAAGAGGGAAGCCCCAGGACTGATGGTTAATGTCCAGCTGAGAACGAGTGCTGCCTCAGAACAAAGAGGCCTATGTCCAGCTGCCTGTGCTCGGTGGGTTTACGTGTGTTCAGAAGCAGGAAGACAGTGGCAGGCTGGCAGACATGAAGATCACCTGTCAAGGGGAATCAGTGTTAGTGTCTCTGTGTTTTCTTTGTGTGTATTTTATCTCTATTCATGAATTTCAGGTATATGTAATAGGTATGATTGGATACACCATGAAAAGAGACCACAGGCAAGCAAAGCATGAGAAAACAAGTACAAAAGGAGAAAGATCCTTGAAGAGGCAAGAAAGGACAAAGGAAAAAACTAATAGGCTAAAAGGTACTAAGTATTATGGTAAACTTCTTAACATTTCTAAAACTAGGTGAATAATAGCAACGAATTTATTTTCTAAAATTTCTTTATATTAAATTATATTAGTTTTACAATTAAGTAGGCCTTTAAAAATGTTTTCTTTTTCCCTCTAATTACTATTTAATTCTCATACGAGTTATTGATATTGGTTCAAAAATACTACTACCTATTACAGTGGAGCTCAAACACCAGAAAATGTTATAACATCAGCAGCAAGATTTGCAGCAATGAAAATAGAAGCATGTTCTCGTAGCAAATGCAGATAAAACCACATGATCTCCAGTGTTGCTGTAATGGGTTAATAAAAATAGAGCTGATCAGAACGTGTGAAGTTTAAAAACGAAATTAGCAAAGTGTTAGCCTCATAGGTGTACTGATACATGTCACGTGGGCTTATCAGAAATGTTTCTAGGGTTTAATCACTCCAAGGACACTGTAAAAAAACAAAAAAATTCCTTGCTGAAACACTGTAAAAAAAGAAAGAAAAGACAAAGAATGAAGGGGCTAAGTCAGCCAAAGAGCTCCTCCCCAGATTTCCCTGAAGGTGCTCTGCAGGACCTGGAGATACCGTCAGCTGCCTGAACCCGCACCGGAAGTGGGGTTCTGGCTCGTGAGTAGAACCCAGCGCTGCTACTCAGCAATCCACGCTATGTAGGCAAGTCCCATAAGAAACATCTACCGAGTCCAAATGTCAACAGCAAGGAGACTGAGAAGTCCAGTCCCACCAGGCAGTATGAAGATGTCCTAGCAGGAAACAAAAGGAGCTTCTATTTTCCAGAGAACAGCCAGTTATCTTCTGAAAGGAGGAAGGAAGACAGGGAAGATGCATGGAGCTGACTGGTGAGGTGAAGATTTGAAACCAGTGGAAGGGAAAGAGGAAGCTGAGGGATTGCAGGTGCTTTAATTAGTCTTGGCCACGTAAGATGCGAGAACTGGTATTTCACTTAGAACAACCAGACAGAAGCTAGTCCATGGTTTAGCTGTTGTTGGCCAATAGATTTGCTGGATGTTTCTGAGCTGCAAGAATTCTATTTTTGCATAAGCTTATAAAAAAAGGTCCAGAAGTTCTGCCACAAGTAGATCCCACAGAGACCTAGAAACCAACTTTTTAGGTGTGTGTGGAATTCGACCTTGGAGATGGTGAACCTTGCATTAGGTGTTCTCACAGTATTTCAGAATTTTACATCATGTTATCATCCACTTAATGGACTATTTGTTATTGTTGCTAGGTTCTGTCAAATCAAGTATGACTTTCAGCAGTCATATGAATAACAGACCTGAGCCCTGCCCGATCCTGGGCATTCTAATCATCTTCAGTAGATAAAGTCAAGGTCATTATTTCAGTCACTGTGTCAATCCATCTGGCGAAGGATCTTCTCTTTCATCATCTCCCCAGCTTTCTAAGCCCCATGTCTCTTTCCAAGGAACAGCCTCTCCTAGCAATGTGCCCAGAGTATGTAAGACAAAGCTTTATCATTTTTGCCTCCAAGGAGCACTCTAGCTACACCTTCTGGAAGACATATGTTTGTCCTTTTGGCCATCCATGGGATAGTCAGTACTCTTATGCAATACCACAGCTCAAGACAGTCATTTTTCTTCTATCATCCTTACTCATTGTCCACAGTAAGTGACTGAAAGACCATGATCTGAGTAAGGCACATCTTGCTTCTTGAACTGACATCATTGCTCCTTACTAATTTGGAGTGGTTTCTGACTGCAGACTTTTCCAGCACAATGTCTCCTGATTTCCTAGCTGCTGGTACCAAGGATGTTTGTTAATTGTGGATCTAAGTAAGATGAGGTCATTGACAATTCTGCCTTTTCTCTACCTGCCATGACATTGCCTATTGCAGTCTCATGGTAAGAATTTTCATTTTCTTGGTGTTATGCTGTCCTTTGCTACTTATTCATACGTTTTAAAGCATCATCTTTACTGAATGTACAAAGGGAAAAGTGCCCTTGCAAGATGAGCTTGGGACGGTGAGTAAGGAGCTGTACCTTCTGGGTCTGTACTAGAAGGTGCAGCATCAAATAAAAGGATGAATCTATCCTACAGCTTACCCCAAAGGAAACTGAGGCCAGGGCATCAGGGTCAGATTCTAAATCACCGACTTGCTAAAGAGCCTCAATCCCATTTGAAAACTTGATAATTTGGAATATGACTTCAAGAAAGATAATTCTCAACAACCTGTGTTCTGCAGATGCCATAACCTTGCTTTCTGAAATAGAGGAGGACCTGAAGCTCTTGCTATAGCATTTAAGGGCTTTAGCCTTCAATATGGATTGAAGCTCAATATCAACAAAACAAAGATTCTCACCACTGGGCCAACTGGTAGCATCATGATAGATGGTGAAGAGATTGAGATTGCTAACAGCTTCAGCTTGTTCGGCTCCATAATCAACACTCTTGGTACCAGCAGCCAGGAAATCAAAAGACAAATGTGGATGGAAAAGTTTGCTGTCAGTGACCTCTCAGAGTACTGCAGAGCAATAATATCAGTCTGGAGACTGAGGTGCTCCTGATCCAGGCTAGAGTCTTGACAATATCATCTGAAAGCTGGACAATGACTAGGGATGATAGAAAGAAAATTGATGCCTTTGAGCTGTGAGACTGGAGAAGAGTATAGAATGTACCATGGACTGCTAAGAGAATAAACAGGTTCATCCTGGAGAGGGTGAAGCCAGGCTGCTCCTTGGAGGCAAGAATTCTGAAGGTTCATCTGACCTACTTTGGGCATGTTGCAAAAAGGGACCAGTCCTTGGAGAGGGACATCATGTTTGGGAAGGTGGAGGGACAGCGCAGGAGAGGAAGATGGGTTGATTCAGTGCCTGGGGTGATGGGGGTGGTTGAGTTGGAAATTATAATATTGGCTCAGGATAGAGCAGGATTCAGACCTGTTGAACATAGGGCTGCTTTGAGTCGCAAACGACTCAACACACATAACAACAAATGCAAGTGAAGTGATATATTTTTCACTTTTCTCCAAGACTAAACCAATTGAGCCACGTTTCCATACAAGGCGCTCAGCAGACGTGTGTGTGTGTGTGTGTGTGTGTGTTTCCTCTTTCACCTGACTTGAGTTTGAGCTGACACAGATTTGCTCTGAAAGGTTCTGAAAGGGGCCTTCTGAAAGGGGTTTGAGAGATTGCACGTGGAAGTGGAAAGCTAATTTGAAAGTACTATTGCACATAGTTGACAAGCTCCTTCAATTTGAAGCTCCTCCTCATAAAAGGAACAGAGGGGAAGGACAGGGGGAATCTTTGTTGTGTTAATTATTTCTCTTGATGTATGTTAGGAGACTCTTAAGGTTAAACCAAAATGAGTCTGGACAAGATCAAGATCATTTCTGTGAAAATTATCCCTAATCTCACTTTTATCCCAATGAATTTATTATTCTCACTTCCTCCTTTGCTTTGCTTACATTGATCTACGTCTGAGTAACAGCAAGAACAATCGAGTTGTCAAGAATCAGAATAAACTGTATGACACATACCAGTAACAGTGAAAAGTTTATTAACAATTCACTATCTTACCGTAGACCAGGCAATAGAAGTGTTGGGATTTTTTAAAATCATATGCTTGTGCTACATTTTTATGAACTCTATGCTCTTCTCTCAAAAGAAACTCAAAATGCCTTGTAGCCAAATACGAGGAAAACAAAATCTCCATTCAGCATGCTGAGAAGGCATTCCATTGACAAAAATTGGGAAAGGGACCATTTCTTTGTTTGAGCTGCGAAAATGTCCTTCATTTGGATTCCATTATTTTCTGACTAAAGTCAGGACTATTTTATTATTCTGGGCAAGATATTTAACAATCCAGCCGTCTCAGCACTCAGCATAGTATGCTGGGTGTATGGGTGTTCAAATGTTCCATATGCTCATGTCCAACTTGGCGCAGCTATATTCAATTTCAAGAAAATAGAGGAAGATGTTTCTTCCTACCGTTCTCCTCATTTACGACAAAGCCCCATTACATTGTGAACCTGAGCAGCCAAGAAGTAATGGTGTGTAGCAAATATGATCAGAGAGGAAGAAATGTTCCCCAAAGCAGCTTCGAGAGGACCTGTGCCGGTCTCAACTTTGCCACTTGCGTTAACAGCATCCCCGTCCAGCCCCTGTCACCAGCACTTGTGCAAACTGCTGCATTTTTCTGCAATAATATGTCATCATTAACCATATGTCTTCTTTCTACCACTTTTTTTTTACAGCAATTCACCATCATTAATTTTTAGTACTGTTTCCTGAAGACAGTTGGCTCCTACCCAAACGTAATGAGGTTGAGATTCGTGGAGTTCAATAATTGTCAGGGGAAGAATATAAATGCAATAACATTCAAGTAAGTTCTTCCCCTCCCCCTGCATGCCATTCAGCTATCGTAAAGGGCTTCCGGTGGTCATTTCTGAATGCTTCATTTAGTCTGCGATTATCAGAATTTACAATGAGATTTTAGCTCAGTATCACTCAACTATCTCTCATCTTTGATAAATGTTAGGAACATATTAATAGCAATGAATGGATTTCATTAATTTTCAGTTTGTTGTATCTAAAAAGTGATCCATTGTTCAATTAAAATCAACAAGTATAAATCAAGTTCTTGAACTGTGTCAAATACTGTACTAGGCTCAATAAGAATAAAACATTGATAAACTCAGTATGTCTTCTTCAAAAGCAGTCCCCCACACTGGGGAGAAGGCACAGGCCAGTAGGACAGTTATTCTCAGGTCAGGAGGTTCTCCAGGAGCTAGAGAACAATTCTTTCCTTCTAAGCACAAGACCCAAAGCGATTGCTTACAGAGTACTAGGATAGCCAATATTTGTGATTTTCAATGAAGCTACCTCTACTTTCTCGTGGTCACTGAGCACCTGTTAAGCACCATATGGATGAAAAAGTAAGGTCTTGAATTACAACAGTGATGGATTCTATAGGAACATCTTGAATAACATAGGAAATTTCAAAAGAAGATAGAAGTTCCCAGGATAAGAATATTTGCCACATATGCTGGTAAAGCTCACTTTCCATTTAATGTTATATAAATGTACCCATCTGTATTGCCTTCAACTATCAGAAAATGCTCAAAAACAGCAGTCAAGGTGCCTTGGTAACTACTGATCATTTGAAATAAAGTTAGAGATTAAAAAAAAAAAAAAGGACCAGTAGCTGCTTACTATGACCTTGGCAATAGAAATGATAGAATTGTCAGTGCTTCACTGAAAATATATTTCAGCACTATGAATGGTAATGGACCTCACTAAATGCAATATATATCATATCATATCATATCATGGGAAAGGACGAAAGGTATACAGATGTCCAAGTCTTCCGTTCATAGGGTCGCTATGAGTCACCTACAACTCAATGGCACTTAACAACAACAACAACATTATATTATATTATGTATTGCATATGTGGAAATAGATGATGAAGTCATTCAATATCATCAGTGAAAACAAGACCAGGGGCCAAGTTTGGAATAGACATCAATTGCTCATATAAAAGTTCAAGTACGAAAAAAATAAAATTAGTCCATAAGGGTCCAAAGATAGTCTTAAATATATCCCACTGAAATTTAGAAGTTCTCTGATGCACTAACCACCAATGATTAGAAAGTAGACAAGCTGTGGGATGACACCAAAAATTTCATATGTAATTAAAACAAAGTTTATTGAAATATAATGTAGAAAGAAAAGAGTAAAACAGATGCAAGAAGAGACTTAAACTTCCTCTAGAATGTGAGGAAGTTAAACACAGAAGAAGGAAATTATTATGTAAAAGAGTTAAACAGAAGATTTCAAGAGTGTTTCAAGATAAAAAAAGCAAAGTATTATACTGAAATGTGCAAAGACCTGGAGTTCAAAGCCAAAAGGTAGTAACAGATTTGAAAAAAAAAACCACTAAGGTCCTGAAGTGCAATAGTGAAAGATTCTGTAGGGAAATTATTGAAAGATATAGGAAGCATTAAATAAAGAAGGAATAAATGCACAAAGTCATTGCATCAAAAAGACCTGTTTGGTATTTAACCATTTCTGGAGGTAGCACATAATAAAAAACTGATGACATAGAAGGTTAGAGCCCCACTAAAGGCACAGGTTAAAAATAGGATCCCAAGAACAGACCGAATATCAACAGATATGTCAACAAAAGGTGGTCTTATTAAAAACACTGTGTCATCTATTACAAAAAATTTGGAAGGCAACAAAGGACTACAAGTTCGAGATGTGTCCATATCAAAGAAAGCTGAGCCAAAATGATAACGGACTGCCAAGAAGACAGATAGGTCCGTCTTGGAGAGGGTGAAACCAAGTTTCTCCTTGGAAGTGAGGAGTTTGAAGTTCTCTCACATATTTTGGGCACATGGTCAGGAGAGGTCAGTCCTTGAAGAAGGACATCATGCTTGGAAGAGTGGAGGGACAGCGCAGGAGAAGATGGCCCCCAGTGAGATGGATTGATACAGTAACTAGGGCAATGAGGGTAGGTGTTTCAGGGTCAATGAGATTGGCTCAGGACAAGGCAGGCTTCAGAGCTATTGTACAATAGGGTCGCTACAAGTCGCATGCAACTTGACGGTACATAACAACAGAACATTCAATAAGGGATGTTGTGCAGATGTCAGATGGATCTTGGAAAGAAGTGGTAAATACCAGAGAAAAATGTTACTTTATTGAGTATGAAAAGCTATCCAACAGTGTTCATCATAACAAATTATGACTAAGTTTGTTATAAATGAAAATTCAGTAACACTTAACTGTGCTCAAGCAAAGCCCATACATGCCCCTCAGGGTAAGGAAGAAATAGATAGACCTCTTTCCAATTTACCTGCCTTCAGTCATTCCTTCTGTTTGGAACCGTGTCTTGTACACACTCTGAGGTTTGCCTGGTTTTAGTTTTATTGACATTTAACTAATTTGATTTACAATTTTAAAGCTGTAAACTCATTAAATTATTGGAAAACATTATGCTTCCAACAACTTGAGTATGTCATTCTATGTTGATTATAGTAAACTTTGTGAAATCTAGACCCAGATGACATATTTTTTAATTCAAATGTAACATACAACTCAAAATGCTCTATGAATATTAAAAGGGAGGCCTTATAGTTCAATGGGCCAACAGTCAACTGTTATCTGAAAACTTAATGGTTTGAACTCAGAGAAGCAAATCTCTTCTGCTTCAGGAAAACTTACAGCCTAGAAAACCCTTGAGATAGCTGTGTCCAGTATATGCTGGTTCTCCAAGTTAAAATTGACAACACTCAACAACATGGTTGTTGTTGTTATGTGCCGTCGAGCCGTTTGTGACTCATAGCGACCCTATGTACAACAGTCCTAAACCCTGCTCTATCCTGTGCCAATCGCATTGCCTCTGACACACCCATCCCAATTACCCAGTCACTGAATCAATCTACCTCATAGAGGGTCTTCCCCTCCTGTGCTGTCCCTCCACCCTACCAAGCATGATGTCCCTCTCCAAGGACCTGTCTCTCCTTACATGTCCAAAGTATGTCAGACGAAGCGCCAGAATCCTTGCCTCCAAGGAGTAGCCTGCTTTAACCCTCTCCAGGATAAATCTGTTTGTTTAGTTGGCAGCCCATGGTACCTTCAATACTCTTCTCCAGCACCACAGCTCAAAGGCATCAGTTCTCCTTCTATCCTCCTTGGTCATTGTCCAACTCTCTGATGCATAACAGGTGATTGCGAAGACTATGGCCTGTATCAGGCGCACCTTAGTCTCCAGAGAGACACCACTGCTCTTCAGCACTTTGGAGAGGTCCCTAACAGCAGACTTTCCCATCGCGATATGTTTTTTTTATTTCTTGGCTGCTGATGCCAAGAGTGTTGACCATTAACAGCAAATAAAATACAAAGCAGACACTGATCTCCAAGATTTAGTACAAAGAAAACAAAAATAATGTCATTAGTAATTTAATGTTGATTATATGTCAAAAATTATATACTATTTTAGATAGATTTGGTAAATGTTTCATAAACGTTAGCACATTGTAATATATATATATATATAAATAAATTAAAGTGACACATGTTATGTAATTTGTTGGTGCCTTACAGCATGGACTTAAATAGATTCTTGAAGGCCGTTTGTCTCCTCTTAGAAAACAACAGCTGGCAAAACCTCCTATACTTGGGTCTTCAGCAGGAAATCTCCTCTGAACCTCATTCTTAGCATTTCTGGTGTGTGTAGGAAGAGGCAAAAAATTTGCAACATCGCAGCCTAAAACATCATTGCAGGTTCTACTGGCTACACCTCACTGGTGTCTCACCCCACTTAGATGTCAACTTAGCAGACAGAGAATGCAACAATGACATGAACTGACACAGATGCTGTCACAATGGGATTTAGGCTCAGCAGATAAGAGGGTGGTGCGAGACCAGGCAGCATTCCTTCTGTTGCATGCAGGGTCACTGCTGCACACAGGGTCACTGTTACACGCGGGGTCACCGTTGCACGCAGGGTCACCGTTACACGCAGGGTCACTATTACACACAGGGTCACTCTTGTACACACAATCAGTGTTTTACACACAGTCACTATAAGTCTGAACTAAGAGCAGCAAGATCATTAGAATAAAAATAGCAATTAAAGGTTAAAAGGTAAGTGTCATATATCACATTTTTTAAAATAATTTAAAATTCTGTGTCAAAACAACAACAACAAAAAAGGAACTGATTTGGGGGTAGACATGGGGGTGGGCAGTAATTTTCCCAAGGGAAACTCTTTGTTTCATTTGGCAAGGACACACATTTTCACATCTAATCTCCTTTGTTAAAAACATGTCATCTGTGTCAGACTGGAAGTTACTGATCAATACACCTGCTTAGGAAAGAGCCCTGGGCCCTGTAAAGGAAAGGCCTCGGCAATCCTGCACGCCCCACGGGGCCTGGGGAGCAGGGAACGTGCCCTTCCCTGGAATGCAAGGCAACATCCCCACCTAGTGGATCCTTTGGCAAGAGCTACACCGCCGAGCAGGCAGGCAGCGCGCTCACCAGCACGTGGAACTCTGCGCACTAGTTCTTGCTCTTCATTTGTTCTCAGGCTGCAGTCTTGCCATGCGGTTGCAATACTGTGGTTATGTTTCCATTGGTTTTTTATTTTTACATCTAGGAAATCACAATGGTTAATCCATGCAACTGCCAGAGGAAGATATTCTTGACTTTTTTTTTAAAAAAGGCATAGTCCATTTGGGAAGAGGTTTGCACTAGGACACTATTGCCTTTGTGTCAGGTTCAAACCTCAAATCAAGGTCAAATACTTAAGTCATACTAGCTATCACACTTGGTTTTGGTAGAGAGAGGAAAGACTACTATCTATTGCAAAACAGTAAGGTGGTATGTTGGTGTTCAGCTCTCTCAGTATGGAAGCCGCATGAATTTTAAAACAATTTTAAGTATTATTAGTTTTCAGAGTGAAAGAGGAAAAGCTTTTTCCTGGGTATGAGACTGCCTGTGTGGTCCAGTGTGTACAATTGGGTCAGTTAGTGGGCTATTCAGAACTTTGTCAAGTGTTGAAATAAGAGCTGAAATCATGCACCTTCAGCATGCTAAGATTTTAGAGTAACAGATTTGAGTAACTTTACTATTTACCATTATAAAGGCTAGTACATTAAAGTTGTGCAATTATTGGATGTCAAACTCTTAGAAAAATGTGGCTGAAAAGCTAATCTGAGAAAAGTCTGGGAAGCAGTATCTTACACCACCTTCAAAGGCAAAGCCTAGAGACTTTTCTCCTCTCGAAGAATTCACAAATAAACAATTTAGTAATTTTGTAGGACACTCTGCTTTTCCTGTAGAACAGGTCCTGGAGGAAGTAGAATCTCCTTGCTCTTACTCTCACTCCTTACTGTGCTAGTATGTGTCACCTTTCCAGTGACACTATCCATAGCGTAGGTTCCCATTATTTCTGTCTGTTTTGTGGGTGTTTTTTTTTCATTTCCAGTAATATAGTTTCATCTTTGTTTAAAACAAACAGTGGACATAGTTCTCACATCAATTTTTCTGTAGGAAGCTCTTGTGCAGTCTGTGGTGAGGTGTTCTGCTCAGACACTGCACAGCACGGGGCATATAAATCCACCGGCCACTCCTATTTGTATTTACAGCCTCAGAAATCCTATTGAAGGTCATTAGGCGAAGCAATTACGTGCCAGTTACTAATGAGTGTTTGCAGCTGCTCTCCACATTTTTTTAGTGTCCTCTAATCTGAGGGGCTTTTTGACCAGCACTGTATCCAACGATGTTCTCTGCTAGTCATTCTCAGGCTTTCTGAAAGCTTCTTTTTTTCCAGAAGTTGATGGCTAGTCCTGCATCTTCATCTACCTTAGTCTGGAAGTTCCAGTGAAACTTGTCTGCTACGGGAACCACTATGGGTATTTGAAATGTTAGTGGCAGGGCTTCCAGGATCAGAGCAACACTTACATCATCCCAGTACGGCCAACTGAAAGGCGAGCATCATATTGAAAAGGAGCAAACTATAAAAAAATAAAATAAAAGCATTGTATACAAATATAAACCAAACACGTGTAGAGTGGGAACTAGAAAACAAGCTATCTAACCAAGATTGGAATTAGGGTGCCTGGTCAATCAGAGTTCTGCTCACATGAGTGCCAAACGAGACATCACAGCCAGTACCCCTCCCAGCCTTGCCTTCAAGGAACATTGTAGTTGCCTCTTCTCCAAGATACATCTGTTTGTTCTTTTGACTGTCCATAGTATGTTTGGTACTCCAGGGCGTCAATTCCTTGTCAGTTTTCCTTATCTATAACACAAATTTCAGATGTATATCAAGCAATTGGAAAGACTATGACTCGAATGAATTGCCCTTTTGTCTTTAAAATTATATCTAATTACTTTAGGATCCATCTGTCATGGTCTCTGTCAGAACAACTAGCAGTGACAGTGGGACGTTTAGTTTCTCTAGTCTCAGTGTCTGAGACCATGGTTCCTGTAGATTATTCATAAAACAGGCTAGTTTGTTTTTTTATCCTCTGAATTTTGAGTTTCCTTCCTTCTCATTTGCTCTGGGTGAACAGATACCAGCAGTGTCTTGGATGACCATTTGCAGCTTTTTAACACTGTAGATACTGCACATCGCACAAAAATAGAACGTCAATTTTATCAAATCTATTATGTTGTTTGACCAAGTGGTTCAAAAGACTATAATCATAAACTTCAAACCTAGAAAATCCATCATCAGAGGTGTTTGGAAACACCTAAGTTGAGTTGAACCACCTTTGCTGGTTTCTCAAGGGAACACATCACATGATCAAGTCAAAATTTGAAAACTGCAAAACAACTATGAGGTATCCTTTCATCCCAGTAACAATAGCAAAGTTTAGCAGAGCAGCAAACAACCAATGCCGGCTAGGCTGTGGAGAGATCGGAACCCTGAGTCACTGGTGGTGGGAGTGTAAAATGGTACAACCGCTGCAGAAGGCAGTATGGCACTTTCTCAAAAAAGTGGAAAGAGAAATATTGTTTGACTCAGCAATTCTACTTCTAGGAATATACCATAAGGAAACTAGAGCTGCCACCCAAACAGATAAATGCACATCCATATTTATTGCTGTGTTATTTACAATAGCAAAGAGAGAGAAGCAACTCAAGTGCCCATCAATAAATGAGCAGACAGAGAAGCTCTGGTATATTCACACACAGGACTACTACACAGGACTGAAAAACAAAGAACTCATAAAATATACAACATAGGTGACCCTGGAGGACATTATACTTAGTGAAATATCTCAGTCACAAAACTACAAATACTGCATAACACCACTATTAGAAAATAGGACTGATATGGGGGATGGGGGAAAACTCAGGAAAAAAAGGAGATAAATGATGAATACTGCATTGGAGCAGATGAAGGAAAGAACTGTTTAAAGGGAATATATATAATTAGGCGTTACATGTACAACATCAGCCCAGAATAATAGGTATATTGCAAAAAGTAGTGTGGCGTGGGGGGGGAGGAGGGGGGCGGAAGGTGGTAACTGTGCAATTAATGAATACTAAAAAAAAAAGGTGACCTGGGGGAGGAGGAAGGAAAAGAGAGGGGGTAATATGTCTAACCATGAATGACTGAAAATCTAACTTTTCTGTAAACTTTCATTAAAATCCCAATTAAAAATTTTTAAAAATTTATTTTATTATTTTTGTGTGTGTACCATCAAATTAGATCTGACTGGTACAGGAAGAGATTGTCCCTCCTTCTCCAGCAGAGCATCTGGTGGATTTGAACAAAAAATCACAATTAAAATTTTTAAAAAATATTAAAAAATAAGATTTGATAGCTGTCTTTTGTACTTCAAATACTCGGGAGCTATGCAAAAATTATTCCAAAAAAATAGAACTCTTTTCTTTTTCTTCTATTACTGACCTCCTGTCCTCATCTTTGTTAGTTTCTTTTCAATAAGGCAAATCATTCCTAAAGGAAATACCAGTTTTAAAAAAGTCTTCCTGTAATGCTATTCTTGAAAGCTAAAGAATTGAATCAGAGAAAGCATCAATGTGGTGTAAGCATGGACACGTCTCCTTTCCTCTCGGTCTCCATTTCCATATTCAGAGAGTCTTATCGGAACCTCAATGCGATTATAGAACTCGCTGGCCTTATTTTCACTAACAGTTGTTGGTTCTGTCATTTTCATCCAAGTACCTTAGTCATAAGTAATTGGATTTCCTTACTACAGAAGGACTGACATTTTTATGATAATAAAATTGAGTACAGAGCTTCATTTGACATTAAAGGTGCTTTGCAAATATATTATGAAAGCCTGCTTTACAAGAGTATATCAAGAGAGAGAGTGAGGGTTTGGTTTCTCAAGAAACATACGGAAATGTCTCGAGGATACTAAGCAGGACCAGGTCAGTAAGCTCTTTAGACACCCCTGCCTTGCTTGAAATCAAGGGATGTTCCTCATAAGAAGCCCTTGTCTTCAGTTTCAAATTCATTCCACACCTTTATGTCTGTCATGTGCCAAGCAAGATATTTTTTAAAAATAACAAGACTTCCATGAAACAAAAGGCAACATAACACTGAAATAAAATGACCAATAGAATTGGTTTTGTTTCCTTTTAATCACAATTTGAGTGAAAGTTTAAAAAGCAAATTTATTCATACACACTTTATTTTATGACATCGAGAAGACTCTGGGGACTTAATGATAAGGAATTGCACTACCAACACAGAGGTACACGGTTTGAATCAACCAGCAGCTCTGTGGGAGAAAGATGGTCAGTCTCCTCCCATGTGACTTACTGCCTCTGAGCACGCACTGGAAGGCCAGCTATGGGCTGGTTTCAACTCTCCGGTACCCAAAGACCATCACAGTTTTTGTCTCTGCACTTCTCCCACTTGCTCCCAGTGACCCTCACTTCCATTAATCCGCCATCCTGTGTCTTTGTGAACTTTACCCTGGGCGAGCATTGCATCCTTGACCTTTTTTTGTTGAATATTCTAAGGAGTAAGTGCATCCATGGTATTATTATTCACCTTATATGCATATGAATTATATTTCTTTTCTTGCTATTTTGTTGAGAGTATACCCAGCAGAGCACACAGAAAATCAGGAGTAGTATGTGCCAAGAAATCTGGAAAACAACCACTTGGCCAACTAACTGGAAGAGAATCTATATTCCCATTCCAAAGGAAGGTGATCCTACAGAGTGTGGAAATTATCGTACAACATTGTTAATATCACATGCAAGCAAGATTTTGCTGAAGATTGTCCAAAAATGACTGAAACAGTACATCAACAGAGAATTACCAGAAGTACAGACTGGGTTTAGACGGGGCAGTGGTACTAGGGATACTATAGCTAATGTTAGATGGATCTTGGCTGAAAGCAAGGAGTACCGGAAGAATGTCTATCTTCGTTTTATTGATTACACAAAGGCGTTTGACTGTGTGGATCATAACAAACTGTGGTTGACTCTGAGAAGAATTGGAATCCTGGAACACTTGCCTGTGCTAATGTGAAATCTGTACTTGAACCAGGAGACAGTGGTCAGAACAGAGCAAGAAAACACTGCATGGTTCAAAATTGGGAAAGGTGTATGCCAGGGCTCTATCCTACCTCCATACCATTTCAATCTTTATACAGAACAGTTTATCCAGGAGCCTGGGCTCTATGAGGAGAAATGTGGCATCAGGTTTGGAGGAAGAATCATCAACAGTCTGCGTTATGCAGATGACACAACCCTGCTTGCTGAAACTGAGGAGGACCTGAAGCACTTGCTGTGTAAAGTCAGGGACTACAGTATTCAGTGTGGATTGAGACTCAATATCAAGAAAACAAAGATTCTCACTACTGGGCCGATTGGCAGCATCACAATGGATGGTGAAGAGATTGAGATTGTTCACAGTTTTGGTTTGCTTTGCTCCACAGTCAACACTCTTGGCACCAACAGCCAGGAAATTAAAAGATGTATTGTGATGAGAAAGTTTGTGGTTAGAAACCTCTCTAAAGTGCTAAAATGCAAAGATGTCAGTCTGGAGACTAAGGTGCGTCTGATACAGGCCATGGTCTTTGCAATCACTTGTTATGCATCAGAGAGTTGGACAATGACTAGGGAAGATAGAAGGAGAATTGATCCCTTAGAGCTGTGGTGCTGGAGAAGTGTATTGAATATACCATGGACTGCTAAGAAAACAAACAGGTTTGTCCTAGAGAGGGTGAAGCTAGGCTGCTCGTTGGAGGCAATTATTCTGGGGCTTCATCTGATATACTTTGGACATGTTGCAAGGAGGGACCAGTCCTTGGAGAGGGACATCATGCTTGGTATGGTGGAGGGACAGTGCAGGAGAGGAAGACCCTCGGATGAGATGGATTGATTCAGTGACTGGGGTAATGGGGATAGGTGTGTTGGAGATGGTGGGATTGGGGATAGAGCAGAGTTTAGGGCTGTTGTACATGGGGTCACTATGAGTCACAGGTGACTCGAAGGCACATAACAACAACAACATGTGCCATTAATGGCACATGAAAACAGTAACATACTATGACAGGTTTGGACGCAGGAGTGACATCCACTTCCTAAATAACATGCCTCCAGAAACTCTATAAATGTTGATAAATGTCGATAGTTGTGGAGGGGCATCAGGCCATTTATTCATAGGGTCACTATGAGTCATGGTCAACTCGAAGGCCATCAACAACAGCAACAGCAACAACATACCATTTACTGACATGAATTGTATTCTTCAGGTCCTACAGCATTCTCCCTTACCTTTCTCGAGTTGTTCTTCCCCCATGAAGGTACTTCTATTGCCCTGTAAACATCCTTTCTGACATTTTTAGAATGATCCCATATGTTGTTGTTGTTGTTGTTGTTGTTGTTATGCACCGTAGAAT
Source organism: Elephantulus edwardii (assembly GCF_000299155.1). Lineage (NCBI taxonomy): Eukaryota > Metazoa > Chordata > Mammalia > Macroscelidea > Macroscelididae > Elephantulus > Elephantulus edwardii. The sequence continues at coordinate 5,288,341 of NW_006399753.1, read as the reverse complement.
CACTTGAAACTCATTGCGACCCTATGTACAACAACAGCCCTCAACCCTGCTCTATCTTGTGCCAACCTCACTGTCTCCAACACACCCACTCCCATTACCCCAGTCACTGAATCAATTCATCTCATTGATGGTCTTCCTCTCCTGCACTGTCCCTGCACCATCCCAAGCATGATGTCCTTCTCCAAGGACTGATCACTCCTTACAACATGTCCAAAGTAAGTCAGACAAAGCCCCAGAATCCTTGCCTCCAAGGAGCAGCCTGGCTTCACCCTCTCAGGGATGAAACTGTTCCTTTTCTTAGCAGTCCAGGGTACATTCAATACTCTTCTCCAGCACCACAGCTCAAAGGCATCAATTCTCCTTCTATCCTCCCTAGTCATTGTCCAGCTCTCTGATGCATAATAAGTGATTGCAAAGACCATGGCTTGTATCAGGTGCACCTTAGTCTCCAGAGAGACACCATTCTTCTTCAGTACTTTGGAGAGGTATCTAATGGCAGACTTTCCCATCACAATGCATCTTTTCCTTTCCTGGCTGATGCATTGATCCCATACAAATAGTTCTTAAAAGAGCACAATACTCAGAGCAAACTATTTATACTAGTTAAGCTAGACTGTTTTTCAGTTTTAAGACTTCAGGACATACTTTTTCTTGGTTCAAACTTTAAAATATCATCTTAGAGCAATAGTTTTAGGGGTTCATCCAACTGCCATTGCTCGAGAAAGTCCGGAGTCCGTGGACATGTGAATTTCTGTTCACACATACCTTGCTTATTTCTGTGGTGGCCATTACACATCATGACATGATCATTGTCGTCGTTTAATGCTTACTCTGCGATGATTCTTCCCCTACCTATCTTTGTCACTGTGTAATTGTACTTAAGGTTCGAAATGGAAGCATCTTATGTTTGTTATTTTTCTTCTCTCTTCCTTTTACTCAAATTATTCAGACTATTAAAATTTAATGCAATTATTGATAGAGTTGTGTTTGGGTCGACTATTTCAGGTTTCCTGTCTCCTCTGTCTTTCTGTATCTTTCAGTCTCCTTCCCCTGCCTTCTTCTTAGTTATCTGAATCACTTTTTGTATTCCATTTAAGATATTCCATTTCTATTTTTATATCTCTATTTTTTAATTGGTTGCTCTAGAATCTGTGATATTCATACTTAATACTTTATAATTTAACAGTATCATACCACTTAAAATTTCCAAAAAGTGCAAAAATAAAGGTCCATTTTCCCATCACCCCAACAATGATGTTTGTAGTAGACATGTTGCATTGTTGTTGTTGTTATATGCCATCGACTGACTTGTGACTCATAGTGACCCTATGTACAACAGCCCTAAACTCTGCTCTGTCTTGTGCCAATCGCACTGTCTGACACTCCTATCTTGATTATCCCAGTCACTGAATCAATCCACCTCATAGAGGGTCTTCCTCTCCTGCACTGTCCCTCTACCCTCCCAAGCATGATGTCCCTCTCCAAGGACGGGTCCCTCTTTACCACATGTCCAAAGTATGTTAGATTGTATTAGATTTTTAAATTATATTTATATTGTATTAGATCAAATATATATATAACATAACAAATAGAAGAATACAGCCATATTGCGATAGACTCTTGCATGCGTATTCAGCTCTGGAACTAGTAGGAGACCGAGCAGTAGTTCAAATTCACCAGCAGTCCTGTGGGAGAAAGATGAGCAATATCCTTCCATGTGATTCACACCCGCAGAAACCCACCCGAGGATTATGAAGGAGTCAGTTCTGAGTCAAGGTCAATGAAAACCACAGGAGACAGGTGCTGCCGGTGTGTTCAGTCCACAGGTTACTGCACTGCTAACCAAAAGTTGCCCATCTCTGGCAGTTTTATTCTCAGGCAACTCAATAGCACTTAACAGCAAGAGCCCAAAGTTGGCATCTCTCTGGCAGCTCAATTCTACCAGCGCCTCTGTAGAAGAAAGGTGGACCATCCTGCCCGGTATAACTTACCGTCTCCAAAACTCACGAAAGGGTCAGCTATGAGTCTTTTCTGGTTTGACTGCAATGAATTGCTTGAGTTGACTACAAAAATACAGTTATTGGATGTTGCTGATAAAAAGATTCATGGTCCAAATCCACCAGCTGCTCCCCAGGAGGAAGACAGGCAGTCTCCTCCCATGTGATTTACTACCTCTGAAAACCTCCTGGAGGGTCAGCTAGGAGTCAGTTCTGACTCTACAGTAAACAACAACAAAACTATAAAACAGTGCTTTGTAAAGCAGAGAGGCCACAGAGGCACCACGGTGGCTTTTTCTTTCAAAAGGCTGGGCCACAGCTGTGCACACTGGTGGTGTTTCCTTGAGTCCTAGCTGGGGAGTCGGGGCAGGAGGAGAGAGGAGTGCAGGACGTCTGAAGAAGGACAAACGTGCCTTACAGGCGGGATGCCAAGGTATTCATCCACATATTTGGGGAATTATCTGCAAGCAGAAAAGGTAGCTAAAGAGCAAACTGAGCAGTTTATGCCCAAAAGTGGTTTGAATTTCAGCCTCTAAAAAAGCTAAGAAGACTGTTAGTCAAACACAATGGGGTGCTAACCAAAAAGGTGGCGGTTTGAATCTGCCTGTCGCTCCGAATCTGCCTGTCGCTCCAAAGAGGAAAGATAGGCAATCTCTGGGGGAAACCTAGAGCCTCCACACGAGGCAGGACCCACTTGATGACAAGTTGATTTCTTTTGTTTCTCTTATTTAATAAAGCTGGCCGTCCCCATGTGAAAATGGGAAGTCAATAATTAGACCCTTTGAAAGGAAACCCTAGGGGCATATGGTCTGTTTTGTTTCCCAGACCCCCATCATGGTCCCTGTTTGATGAGGTCCTTCAGTCATCTACGCTGCTGTAACAGACACCACACATGACGGCTTTACCAATCAGAACTTATTCTCTTACTGTATAGGAGACTGGAAGTCCCACTTTGGAGTTTGTAAGGCTGTAAATCTTGATGCAGAAGGGTCCCCATCTGCTTCTCTTTAAGCAACTCGTGGACTCAAAATGCTGACCTATGGTTAGCAACCCCAACATCAACGCTCTCTTTCGCTGGGGTCCCCATGCTTGTGTTACTGAGTGTGAGTTCTTATTAAAGACTTTCATACAGGCTTGAGACTTCAAACAGTTGCTTTTGTCCAGTTCTCTTATTAAAATGGATTTTAGAGTCTACTAATAGCAACTTCGAAACTAATTAAAATTTTAATAAATAACCATAATATATTAAAAGTCAAATTATCATAATGTGATGTTATTGAATGAGGGCAAACACACAGCAGTGCAAGCCCTCTAATGAATTATGCATGAGGCTTTCCGAGTCACTTACCTCGGTTTGGACAGTGCCAGAGATTTAAGAGCACATGGTAATTTAGTTTGCAGTCTCAGGGCATGATGGGGTGAGAAGAAACATTTTATATTAGTTTTGACTTATTTTGTTATTAGTGCTTTTCCTCAATGCTATTTGAAAATGCATTTATTTATTTATTGTACTTATTTCTGGTTAGTTCTGCTCACCATGAAAAGTGTTGGAAAGAAAATCTACTTTAACAGAAAGTATAATGATAAAGGTTTTTGTGTATAAATATATTTTCTCTACAAATTTTACTTGTCTCTTAAGATTTTTTAAGATGACCATATGATATATTACTCTGGAGATGAAAAAGTGGGGAAAAATGGAGTTGCCTTCATAGTTAAAAAAGTCATTGCTAGATCTGTCTTGAAGTACAATATTGTCAGTGACAGGATAATATCTATACGCATACAAGGAAGTCCAGTGAAT
>NW_006399753.1:5277985-5282098 GCF_000299155.1 Elephantulus edwardii | reverse complement strand
ATTGGCACAGGACAGAGCGGAGTTTAGGGCTGTTGTACATAGGGTCGCTATGAGCCGCAGGCAACTCGACGGCACATAACAACAAACAACAACAACTTAAGATTTTATTTTACTCATCTAGTCATTTTAAAACAAATCTATACCTAGGCTCTGCATTTCAGTCAAAATGTTGGTTACTGGCACTACTATTAAAAAGAAGAGCTTATTGGGGGTTTTTTTGGGTAATGTCCTTCCTCCTTTCACCCCCACTGCCCAAGAAAGAGGTCAGTATCGAATATGAGAAAAATGGGAAACTTTCAGCCCAACATTAGACAAATCTAGAAAGTGAAAAGTAACACCAGGAAGGTGCTGACTCCTGAGCACAAGCTCACGAGACCGAAAGGGAAGCATTTTCACAGGAGAAAGCTGAGAAGGCAGAAGGCTGAGGCCAGAGGGGTCAAGGGACAACACCTGGAGAGGAAGCAGAAGAAGGGGCCTGTGGTCCCATGTGCGGCCTGGACTCAGCTTTAGAAAGCAAACACTGTATCCTGGGAAATTTCTCGGAAGGCAGAGCAGGAAGGAATTGTGACTTTGTTATTTTGCTTTTGAAAGTCACCAAAACCAAAAGAGTTCAAGGAAAGAAAATAATACTAAAGTGAGCATTTTAAAAGACATATCTGACCATTCAGGCCTTTTTTTCTTCTTCCTTTTCTGAGTTTGGAGCAAAGCATAGAAGGGATTGAAATAAAACAGCCTCAGACTTCATAAAGCTGATCGGTCATTCAGAGAGCTACACGTGTTAACTGCTGGGGACTAGGGCTCATTGGAGGCCGCAGAAAATGAGAATGAGATCGTGGACGTAATGGCCATTGGTCGGCGATGGAAACTGGGCAGATGCCTAAGTATGCCTGCTCAGAAGTGGACTCACAAAGATGCTGATTAAACAGTTTCCTCAAAAATTATACGTTGCATTTCTTCGACTTGAATGGGCGGTAAGTTAAGATATAAGCATCAACCCAATTTTTCAGTTCGTCTGCATTTCAGTGTGTGTTCACGCGCCACTGCTTCACAATTATGCCCATTCACGTTCCGAGCTGGGACGTATGTTCGCTTCATGTCCTAATTTATCAGGTATTAGCACTTCTCTGTCAGCAATATCACTGCACTTGTCTGATACGGGCCTTAGGCACTTCACCCGGAGCTCTGCCCGTGTCCTCTCTGAAGTTATAATAAAGGCTGTCTTCAGAGTCAGGCAGTCAAAAGCAGTGTACTCAGCATTTATGCTTTTTAAAAGTACAATGGCAGAGACTTCATGGCGGATGGAGTTGTAATGAATGCAGAGAAATGGAAAGATTGGAAAATTACAGATCCACTGATTGAAAGAAGAGTCTCCCCAGGACTGTGAGATTCCAGGAAAACACAAAAGCAGCCCGCCTTCTCATCCGTCCCGTTATCTGCTGTGCCCACTCTGATACATGCCCCTTGGAGGACTAAGGCCACGGCCTCTCCAAATGTCACACTCATTCCCTCACTGCTGTCGATTTGGAATCCACTTAGAGCTGACTGCCAGTGGATTTCCAGAGGCTGTAAATTGCACGGAAGAAGATTGCCCATTTTTCTTTTACAGAGCAGATGGAGGATTCAAACTCCTCACCCTGAGGTTGGCAACACAACTCTCTACTGACTAGGCCCAACTCTCTACTGAGTAGGCCAACAGCGCTCCCTAAATGCCACAAATACGGGTGAAAACTGGACAAAGAAAAAGGACAGAAGTACAATGAGTCCATTTAATTGCGGTATTGGCAAAGAATATTCAATGCCATGTGGGCCACCAGGAGAATAGCAAATCATTGTGAGAAGAAATACAACCAGCATGCTCCTGGGAAGTAAGAATGGTAAGGTTTTAACTCCCTAGCTTGGAACTTATCAACAAGAAAGATCAGTTGCTAAAAAAGGACATTATGTTTGTTTCAGACGTCAGAGAAGAGCTGGCTCCATGGCTTGGCTGGTTAAAGCACCTTCCTAGCACAGAGGTCAGGGGAAAGGAGGGGAACCTTCCAGGAGGTTCATTGACATATTGGCCACAACGATGGACTCAGACACACCAAAGGTCCTAACACTTGTACAGCACTGAGGTAGCCAGGAATCAAGACTGGTTCACTGCCAACAGTGATACCCTTGGGTAAACCCCTGGTTAAAGAAGCAGCAGTAGATAAGACGTAGGCGAACAGAAGAGATCTTTCTGCATAAGTGCTCTCCAAGAAAAGAAGAAAATGCTTACATTGATGAAGGCCACAGGACCGTAGGGCATTGCCATGGTTGACTATGCCATAGTACACTAGAAACAGCACCATCAAACTCAGCGGCTGGCAAAAGTGAAGCATTTATTTGTGATTCTTATGCTGATGAGTCAGCTGGGGTTAGTGAGGTAAGCTGAACTTGACTCCAGGATGTGAATTGGGTCCATATCTGCCTCTTTCACTGTGATCTTACGGGACTAGAAGGAAAATGTACCATGACCTTTTCTAGTAATGGCACAGGATGAATGCGCAGGCCCAGCCCATGTACGAACAGCTTAAAACATAGCTTGTATCAAGTCTCCAACTCCCCATGGGCCAAGAGAGTCAATGACCAAACACGAGGCACAGAAGAGGAGAAGCATTACCCAGCACCAGGCCCTGGCACGGAGGCAATGCATAACCATTCCGTGCTGTTATGTGGTGCCATTGAGCTCATGCGGGGGGGGGGGGGGACCCAGGATCCTTCCACCTGTTGGTAATACAATTTTAAATGACTACTCCATCTATATAGCCCAAACCTCAGTAAGGGGCTTGATCACATGACTGGCTCATAATCCTCTGAAATTTAGCCTTTCCTAAAATTCCCATGTAATCTCTGGTCTGGACCTTTCCAGGCCCTACTGTCTCCTTTAGCTCGCTGCCCCCCATCCTGCACTCTAACTACACGGATGTTGTGCCTTCTGCAGCTGCCATGTCCTTCCATACCCGCCCACCAAGGCTGCTCCCTGCACTGGGAAAGCTCTCCTCCTGAAGCATGAAACTACCAGACACCCTCCAGGTAGACCACGACAGAGACGTTCAGTGCATGTCTGTTTCCTTCACTGACATTTGTCCAGCAGTTACTGATGCATTACATGAAGACCATTTGTAGGAGGTGTTGCCAACACAGAAGCCTAAGCTCTATTAGACTTAGCAAGCAGTACTGTAAAGAGGTTAGCAAGAGCAGCTGGGGGATTCGAACCTCCTGCCTTTCAGCTGACAGCACTGCTCACCCACAAGCTCCCTAACGCTTTATAGGACATTTGAAATGTCCCCCCTAATGTTTATCAACTATGGTGCACAGTCGTAGCTGCCCTGGTGGTGCAGTGCTTATGAGCTCAATTGAGACCTGGAAAGTAGGTCAAATCCACAATCGGATCCATGGGAGAAGCAGAGGCTGCTTCCATCAAGAGCAACAGCCCTGCAAATCCGGGGCTGGTGCCAGTCTGTCCTCCAGGGTTGGCACGAGCTGCAATCAGTGCGATGGCAAGAGTGTGTTGGCTTGATGAGTCTCCTGCAGATCTCTGACGGACAGTCCTCGGTCTCCTGAGCACCCACACCACCTCTCAGATGCCCAAAGTTTAATAAGACACATTGTTCCTTGAATATATGGCACAACATCCTCTCGCAATGTTCAACAGGGGGGAAAAAAGCAGCAAAACACCTCACAGCAAAAAGGCAGTTTCAGAAAAACAGCAAAAATAAAAAGAATTAATCTCCCTTGTGTTTCGTTTAGCTAGCAGTTCTATTTAGTTATTTTTAAAGGTTATCACCTGTTTCTCTCTGGCTAAAAATAAATTAATGAAAAATCTTGTCCAGAAGGCTTTTCTTTGAAAACTCTAAGACTGCAGTTGTTTATGCCTGGAACTTGGTTTTGAAACTGAATGACAACCACGAAAGGCGGGCGTCAGGTGAGGAGTGAAGAGGAGAGGGACATAGCTTGTGTCGTGGGAGGGACGCCATGTGCTTATCACAGTTCCAGAAGCTGATTCGATTCCCTTGGATGTGACAGTAAAACCATGGAGAGAGAAGAAGAGAAGGGAAGGGAAGGGAAGGGAAGGGAAGGGAAGGGAAG
>NW_006399753.1:5247117-5277875 GCF_000299155.1 Elephantulus edwardii | reverse complement strand
AGAGAAGAGAAGAGAGAGGAGAGAGAGAGAGTGTGTGTGAGTGTGTAGCCTATGTCCTGCCGAGTCAGAACTGACCCATCGTTGACTCACCAGCAGGTTCTCAGGGGTAGTTAATAACACAGGAGATTGCCCACCTTTCTCTCACAGAGCAGCTGGTAGATTTGTATCCTGAATCCTGTGCCTCTCTATACACACTCACAGATCTCTCTCTCTTCCTTATGTATATATTTATATGTGTAAGAAAGATATATAGAGATATACATACACAAATATGCATATATAAATATCTATATATATACATATATCTGTCCATGTTGTTGGGGGGGGCGGTTGGGAAGAGAGAGAGTGTTTTCTGTTGGCCTAGTTATAAGGAGTTGTGCTGCCAACCCAACGGCATGTGGTTCAAATCCACCATTTGCTCCTCAGGAGAAAGATGGGCAGTCTTCTCCTGTGAGATTTAAAGCCTCTGAACACCTTCTGGAGGATTAACCCTGAGTCTGCTCTAACTCAGTGGATGTAATAACAACAATATGTGTGTGGTAGTGTGTGTGTATCTTCACAATTGTCGAGTTAGTTCTCACTCATGGTGACCCTCTGTCAGCTTCCAGGTGCTAGAAGTCTTAAGGAGAACACACTCACTGCCTCAGTGTTTCCTGAGATGTGGCTTCTGAGGTCAAACCACCTACTTTGGGTAAGTCACACCAGGTTAGAGTGCCAAGACCCTTTTGAGCATTGAATGTACTTTGGTCAGCAGCTCTCTGGCCTAACAATACCAGGACCCTCTGAATATTGAAGACTCTAAGAATTGTCAGAACAAACACAACCATCTTGGAGGAAGTTCAGCCAGAACACTTTTTTTTTCTTTCCAGAATGCTTTTTAGAGGCAAGGATGGTGAGATTTGTGTTGTGTATTTTGGACATCTCAGGCAGGTCCAGTCCTAGAGAAAAACATTATGCTTAATGGAGTAGAGAGAGGGTCGGTCCCAAATGGACAGGGAAGGCAAGAAAGGCCTCTTTGTGTTTCTTCCTGAGTGGTGCTTTTCTTGGCTAGGTTTCTCTCCTTTATAGACAAAGTTGGCAGTCACTTTTTCCATCTTTGAAAAACTGAAGACAGAATTTGGATTCTCTCTTTGTCATTGAGTCAATTCTGACTCAGGGTTGACTCTCCAGCAGGTTTTTATAGCTGTGGTGTTGGAGAAGAGTACTGAATATACCAGGGACTGCTAAGAAAACTAACAAGTTCATCCTGGAGAGGATTAAACCAGGTTGCTCCTTGGAGGCAAGGACTCTGAAGCTTCATCTGACATACTTTGGACATATTGTGAGAAGGGACCAGTCCTTGGAGAAGGACATCATGCTTGGGAGTGTGGAGGGACAGTGCAGGAGCGGAAGACCCTCTATAAGGTGGATTGATTCAGTGACTGGGGTAATCGGGATGGGTGTGTCAGAGGCAGTGCGATTGATACAGAATAGATCAGGGTTTAGGGCTGTTGTACTTAAGGTAGCTATGAGTCACAGGCCACTTGATGGCACGTAATAACAACAATAGTGTTTTGTAGTTCTCTTTACATAGGTCTTTTGTATCTTTGCTTAAGAAATAGAGCTGTCATCTTGAAGACTAAGGCGCGCCTGTCCCAAGCCATAGTATTTAAATCACCTCGTAATATATGAAAGAGACGATGAACAAGGGAGTATATGAGTTGAATAAGAAATGACACTTCTACTTTGGGTGTTGCCGAAAAAGACTGAATAAAATGTTGATAAGCCATCACTTAAATACACATTTCTTTTATCAAGTCTTTCAGCTACCACTGCGCCAGAAGCTGTGCCATCAATATTTCAACACCATGGAGGTCACCAAGGTGGACAGGTTTCAGTGGATCTTTCAAATTAAGACAGACTAGGAACCGGAGTGACCATCCACTTCTGAAATAATGGGCCACCAGAAACTTCTTTAAAGTCCTAATGGTCAAGAATGTCACTTTATAGACTAGGTGTGCTTGACCCAAGACATGGCATTTTCAGTTATTTCATATAAATATAAAAGTTGGACAATGGATAAGGAAGATCAAATAGCTGATGTTTTTGTATTGTCATGTTTGTGAAGAATATTGACTTTACGGTGGACTGCCCAGTGGTCCAACAAATCTGTCTTGGAAGAAATATAGTCATAAAAGCAGAGATGGTGAGACCTATCTCATATTCTTCAGGTATGTTATTCAAAGAGGCCGGTCCCTGGAGAGAAACACCGTAGTGGGAAAGCAGAGGGCCAGGCAAAAAATGGAAGACTCTCTGCAAGGTGGGTTAGCATAACTGCTGCGTCAGGCCGGTGCAGGATCTGACAGCAGTTTGCTCTGTTACATGCAGGGCAGCTAGGAATCAGAGCTGGCTTGAGAATGCCTAACAGCAGCAAAGCCTTTTGGTAACCTCAATTCACAGACACAGTTTAAGGAAACAAGTGTCTGTGCAAACACTAAACATTTTAGGGTTTGGGGTTTTTTTGGTTGTATTTTTTTAAGATTCTATCACATGTAGCAAAGAGTGAATTATAGCTTTCATGGCCTATTTAATATTCTAGAAGTTATAATATTTTAGAAATATAATGTTTTACATTTTCATATGCCTGCTCTTTGATCCCAATAAAATATGGCTCATAGCACATCTTATTGGTAGTCAGGATTGCATACAAAGCCCAGACTGCTTACTAAATGAGATGAGTTATCTCCACTCTCCTTAATTAAGTTTTCTATTTCTTGCTCTATTAAAACATCATCAGGTCATAGCTTCTTAAGTTTGGGAATCTGCTGACGTTGTGCTGTTCAGAGAAGGGAGAGTTTCCCATAGAGTGAAGATGGGGCTTTGCTGAGGAAAGGGATTGGGATGCATAACTAGATTTCAGAGACAGGGATTCAAACAACGTGCCTTGGTGTTAGCCGCTCAGCGTCTTACCACTAGCCCACCAAAGCTCCCTGCTTTCCAAATTATCTGTGACACTCTGCATTCTGACCACCAGTGAATAAGAGTTCTAATCTCTTTATACCCTTGCCAGCATTTTCTGTTTGAAGTTTTATTGGCGTTGCTGGTTTTGCTAGGGTGAGGTGTTACCTCACTGTTGTTCTGATTTGCATCCCTCTGAAAGCTAATGGTGTTGAACATTTCTTCCTATGCATGTTAACCATCCTAATGTCTTCTTGGTGAAATGTCAAGTCATGTCCTCAATTGTAATTGTCTTTGTCTTGCTCAGGTGTTGGAGTTTTCTATACATTTTAGAGATGAGCCCCTTATCAAATGTGTTACTAGCAAATGTTTTGCTTGTTTTCTTACTCTTTTCACTCTTCTGGGAAGTCTATTATATAATTACATAAAAATTCCATTTTTAGGCCATCCAAATCACCTAACTTATCCTCTTACTGACAGTGCATACGTTACATTTGAGATTTTACTTAAAGCCATAGCTGAGGGTTCAAAGTTTGCCACAAGCTTTTTTTTTTCTCTTATAACTTTTATATTTTTAGTGTTTACTCTAAGGTCTTGATTCATCTTAGTATTTGCTTATGATGTCAAGTATGAATCTTGTTTCAACTTTCTGGAGATGGATAGTAAATTTTGCCAACACTAAGGAGACTGTTTTCCCCCTACTTCAAGAATTTAATCTTAGGAGCTCAGGTGGCCTAGTGGCAAGAAGCAGCATTGCAATCCCAGAGGTGGTGGTTGTTGTTGCTATGTGCTGTCGAGTCACTTGCAACTCATAGCGTTCCTATGTACAACAGCCCTAAACTCTGCTCTGTCTTGTGCCAATCGCACTGTCTCTGACACTCCCATCCCAATTATCCCAGTCACTGAATCAGTTCACCTCATAGAAGGCCTTCCCCTCCTGCGCTGTCCCTCCACCCTCCCAAGCATGATGTCCTTCTCTAAGGACCTGTCTCTCCTCACAACATGTCCAAAGTATGTTAGACGGAGCCTCAGAATCCTTGCCTCCAAGGAGCAGCCAGGTTTAACCCTTTCCAGGACAAATCTGTTTTCCTAGCAGTCCATGGTATTCTCAATACTCTTCTCCAGCACCACAGCTCAAAGGCATCAATTTCCTTCTATCCTTCTTGGTCATTGTCCAACTCTCTGATGGGTAACAGGTGATTGTGAAGACCATGGCCTGTATCAAACGCACTTTAGTCTCCAGAAAGGTACACAGTTCAAATCCACTCAATGCTCTGCTGGAGAAGGAGGGGCCATCTCCTCCTGTACCACTCAGATCTGATTTGATGGTACACACACACAGAATAATAAAATAATTAAAAAAAATTAATCTGTTCGTCAAAGATCAGTATAGCCCATAGAAAGCTGGATTTATTTATTATCTTAGTTTTATTCTGCTGGTGAGTGTCCAGGTCATTGTACCAGTGTCATGCTGTGATTACCATGGCTGAAATAAAGGAGTGTCAGCCCTCCTACTTTGTTTGACTTCTCTAGTATCTCTTTGTCTATCTGGAGTCTGCTTCCTTTACATCTGATCTTGGTGTTTGCTTTCCCTATAGGTTTGAAAAGTGATAATGGGGTCTGAATAGGTATCTATTGTATTTGTAGACTGCTATAGATAATGACATTTTCACAATGTTAAGACCAAAGAACATGATGTCTAGTTTTCCTTTTATGTAGAACTCCTTCGGTTTTTTGTAGTAATATTTTATGTCAGTCTTTCTAAAGATCTTTTGCATCTCTGGTTAGGTTTATTCTTAAACACTTTCTCTTACAAGTGGCTATCGTAACTGACATTGTTTTATTTCTCACTCAAAATTCTTAGATATTACAGTGAAATCAGATTTATTCTTTTATACCGATCTTATACCTTTCTACTGTACTAAATTGGGCAAATCAGTATTTTTTTTTAGTTATTTTCCTATGTATAGAATCACAACACCTGCAAATAGTTAGTTTTATTCCTCTTTGCGCATTTGGGTGCCTGTTATTTACCAAGCTTTTGTAATCAGTGTGACACAAGAGCTCTCTGACTCAACTGCAACAGAGTTTAAATCTTTTAATATCTTTTTTTATCCCAAGAAGCTGTTGAGTAGGTTCAAGCTACTGACTTTTTGCTTAGCAGTGGAGTGCTCTAATTATTGTAACACCAGTGTTGCTATGCATAATTAGAGAACTTTATTTCCAAAATGGTTAAGAGCAATGATGTCCGTTTAAAAACAGGCGCATCTAAGCCAAGCCATGATCTTTTCATTTGCTTCCTATGCATATGAAAGTCAGAAAATTAATAAGATTGACAGTGGAAGAATTTATGTCTTTAAATTGAGTGGTTGGAGATGAGTATTTAATATGACATGAGATACCAAAAGAATAAACAATTCTGTCTTGAGAAAAGTGCAATCAATGTATTTCTTAGAGGCCAGGGTGGTAAAACTCAGCCTCACATACTTTAGGCATGTGATTGTTGTTGTGGTTGCTGTTAATGTGCCATTGAGTCGCTTGCGACTCCTAGTGACCTTATGTACAAGAGCTCTAAATGCCATTCTATCCTGTGCCAACTTCGCCACCTCAAACACACTCATTCTCACCATCCCAATCACAGAATTTATCGATCTCATCAAGGGTCTTCCTCTCCTGTGCCGTTGTCCTTCCACTCTCCCAAACATGATGTTCCCTCTCCAAGGACCAGTCCCTCCTTGCAACATGCCCAAAGTTTGTCAGACAAAGCTTCAGAATCCTTGACTCTAATAAGCAGCCTGGTTTCACCCTCTCCAGGACAAACCTGTTTGTTCTAGCAATCCATGGTATATTCAACACCCTTTTCCAGCACCACAACTCAAAGGCATCAATAATTCTCTATCATCCCTATTCACTGTCCAATTCTCTGATGCACAGCATGTAATTGTGAAGACTATGGCCTGGATCAGGTGCACCTTAGTCTCCAGCCTGACATTGTTGCTCTTCAGTACTCTTGAGAAGTCCCTCACAGATGACTTTCCTAATGCAATTTGTCTCCTGATGTCCTGGCTGTTGGTGCCAAGAGTGTTGATTGTGGAGCCAAGCAAACTAAAACTATTAACTATCTCAATCTCTTCACCATCCGTACTGATGCTGCCAATTGGCCCAGTGGTGAGAATCTTTGTTTTCTTGATGTTGAGCTTCAATCCATATTGAAGACTGCAGTCCTTGACCTTCTGCAGCATATGATAGAGGAGGAGGAAGTTCAAGTTGCTCTGAAGGAATTGGCATGTAATTAGGAAGGACTAATTCTTGGAAAAAGACATCATGCTGGGAAAAATAGGTCAGCCTAAGAGGAAGGCCGTCAACAAGATGAACTGACATGATGACTGTAACAACGGGCTTGATCAAATGAGAGATGGTGAGGATGACTCATAATAAGGCAAGTGTCTCAGCTGTTGTTCATATGGTCCCTAAGATAGGGCAGGAGTCACAGCTGCTGTTTATATGGTCCCTAAGATAGGGCAGGAGTCACAGCTGCTGTTTATATGGTCCCTAAGATAGAACAGGGGTCACAGCTGTTGTTCATGTGGTCCCCAAGATAGAGCAGGGGTCACAGCTGTTGTTCATATGGTCCCTAAGAGCAGTAGCCCACTCTAGAGCACCTAGGAAGAACAATATTCAACATATGGATGCATATTTGGCAGGCACCACTATCATGAGGGGGCAGAAAAGGCAGCCTAGTTATTCTCTGAGTAACAACTTGCAAAAACAACCACAAAAAGTATATGATACTTTGAGAGGAGATGAGAAAAAGGTTAAACAATTCCAAGTCCAGAAAGTTTTTGTGGCCTTTCCCCAGGAGTTGGCCTCATTCCTCCTGACTTCTAAGGAGAGCGTCACTGCCTTTCCCCACTGGACGTTAACACAAATATTGCTAAACTCTTAACAGGAAAAGCCTGAAGCTATTCTCAGCTAGTTCCTGCCTGAGGCATAGAGTTCATCTGCCTTAAAATGTGCCCCAAGACCAGCAATTCCTCCAGGCAGCTCCAGGAGCTGTGGGACTCCAGGGATTCCTGTGCCAGGGAATAGAAGTGGTGTCATCTTAGTGCCATAGTGTCCTCATAGCAATGGCTACTATATTTGTGATTAGTAACCAGGACAAAGACTATATTTATGTTTGCTTGGGTCTCAATGCTCTGAGCATCTCTGTATTATTAGCTCCGTTATATGAGTTCAGAAACACCCCTCCAGAGAAAGGAGTCCTTGATGGTGCAAACAGTCCATTCAGCTGTTGACTATAAGTCTGGAGTTTGGCATCTCCAGAGAGGCACCTTGGGGAAAAAAGGTCTGGCTATCTATTTCCAAAGCCAAATACATTTAAAAAGCCATTTGGAAATCTAGGGAGCTCAGGTCTCCTCTGAAACACATGGAGGCACCATGGACTGGGGACCGCCAGATGCAGATGGGTCACTGGGATGATAGATAGATAGATAGATAGATAGATAGATAGATAGATAGATAGATAGATAGATGTACTTCTATCTGGAAGAAGTCCCTTCTAAAGGAAGGGACTCTGTCAACTTCTAAGCTAAAGAATCTTAGTGCCTCATTCCTGGCACATCAGATGGAAACACGGGCAAGCTTCCCCCCTACACACACACACACACACACACACACACACCATCATCATCATCACTCGCCTTATTGGATGACCCTGGAGACACACAGGTGGAAGGAAGCAGGAGAGCTAATCATTTGATTGCACATGTAAGAGCTAAGATACTTGTGCCGGATGCCAGCAGAAGCCTAGTTGAGCTGTACTGGGCTCCTTCCAGGTATTCTTCCCCCTCCAGGCTGTAATCTTATTTCTGTCTGCTTGACAATGTGTTTTTGTTTCTTTCTTAGCTGGAAAACATCAAATGAGGTCAAAATCCAAGGGTTGGTGGACCTAAGCTGGCCAGTACACACACTCTTCTGAGCCGTATATTTAAAATTCAGTTCTTGAATCTGCCCAGCTCCTCAGGAAACCCATGGCCATTGAGGAAACTGAAGGCAGAAGACCAAGTGGCAACAACCCATCACTAGGTAGGGCTTCAGCCTCATACTCTAAGGAAAGATAGAATAAGCTGTCAATGATGCCCAGTAAGTGCATCTCTCCACATAACTTACAGGCTGTCTGTGAATCTGACTCCATTAAATGCCACATCTCTGGGTTTTAGACACTCCTCTCAGTATAGACATAACCAGAAGTCTACTGACCATATTACACTGAAGAGAGCACGAGTACCCTTATGCCCGATGGCCCTTCTCTTAGCTGACTGTACCAGATATCTCTTCTTTTTGAAGTTTTAGCAATTTGAGCTTTGTACTCATTTCATTTGACTTTAAAAAAAATTTTTTTCAGGGATGTATCAAAAACAGTTTTAGTCTATTATCCTATAACTTGGGTTTGTTCCCAAAATATTTTGTTTACAAGTTAACTAGATTTTTATTAACCTTAACTCTTTCTAGGATTTAGGATGTGTATCCAGGTCAAAGAGTTGACAGAAGGAACAATCTTGAAATTTCTTTAGTCAAATTCAACATCCACTGAATACATTTTCTTTCTTTCAAGTTATTGAAGAAAATGGTTTATTAATTATTTTGATATTTCTTGGAAAAGATTGAACTTTAAGAAGAATTAGATCACCTAAAGATTTTCCTAGCCTTTTCTGTTTCACTTTTCCAGTTCCTTTACTTTTAACCAAAGCCCTTACGTCATATTATGTCAGTTATTGCTGTAACAAATGATCTCCAAATATATTGGCATAAACAGTATTTCACTTGAGTAGTAATTATGTGATTCCTGGCCTGGACTGGTACCTAACAACAACACCACACAATTTATATCCATTTGGCAGCTGTTTTCAGGAATGGCATATCTAAAATAACTAGGAGACCATGGTAAGTAGATGGGGCGGGGAAAGTGTAAAAATACAGGGCCACTAGATTATCAATAACAATAAGGAGTCCTGGTAGTGCAGCAGATTGAGTGTTGTATTGATAACAAAAAGAATGGTGCTTAGAATCAATCAGGTAATCTGTGAAGCAATTTGTTTCTGTAAATGTTTACAGTTTTGGAAACTCATGACCTTGTTTCTAATCTAATCTAAAGGATTGTTATGAGTCAGAAATGATTCACCAAGAGTAGATTTTCAAGGTTGATGATCAATAAGTTGTAAATGCAGGTCAGTGTGTATAGTGGACAGTGTATGTGTGTAATACATTTTATATATAATATATATATGTATATGTATGTGTATGTGTATATATATGTATATGTATATGTATATGTATATCTGTATCTGTACACATTTATATCTATATCTTTACATATCTAGATATTTGTTGTTGTTGTTGTGTGCCTTAAAGTTGGAACTGACCCCTAGCTGACCCTCTGACAGGTTTTCAGAGGCAGTTAGTCACACGAGAGGAGATTGTCCATTCAGGACTGCACGCAGCTCCTTGCCACTAGGCCACCATATATATACATAAATCACACCTGGTGTCCTAGTGAATAGGGAGCTGCCCTGACAACTTGAAGGCATGTGGTTCAAATCCATTAGCTGTTCCACAGGAGAATTATGGACAATCTCCTCCCATGGAATTTACAGACTCTGAAAACCCATCGGAGGGTCAGATATGGATTGATTCTGACTTGATGATACATAACTACAGAAGAATATATATAGAGAGAAACATGTTGGAAGCAAGAGTGGCAACCACTTCGTAAACAACACACCTCTGGAAACTCCATGAACTTTGAGAAACAATGTCAGTTATAGAAAGGCTTCAGGCCTTTTGTTCATAGGGTCACTATGAGTCATGCTCAACTCAATGGTGATCAACAACAACAACACAGAGATATGTGTGACCAGAGTGCTTCTTAGCAGCGAGGAAGGCAAGGTTTAATCTCACATCCTTTGAACATGATGTTAAGAGAGGTTATTCCTTGGAAAGAGACATCATGCTTGGAAAGACGGACGGTCAGAGAAAGAAAGGAAGACACTCAATGAGATGGATGGACACAATGACTGAGGGTGCGTTGGGAATGATGACGATGGTGCAGCATAGAATTGGGTTCCGATCTGTTGGTCATTGGATTGCTAAGAGTCAACAACACTTAACAGCAAATCCTTCTATAGTTTATAAAATTTACTAGATCTTGTGCATTCACTTGTGGAATTCAGGAAAAAAAATATTAAAACTACCCTACATAATAATACACTTGTGCATGAGTTAATATTAAGACTTGCGTATGCTCTCAAATAACCTATGTAAAATAGAGAGCAGGATTACTTTTTAAAACTTATGTGTCTTTAAAATTTTCAATAAAATCAAACAAATTCGGGTGATAACTGAATGAAGCCATGATTGTGTGCCACTCACTGATGTCCTCAGTCTATGCACCAATCACTTCAGTCTTGAAATCAAGAACATAAAAAGAAGCAATGCTGTTCTGTGCTGGAATATGTGCTCAATTATTCCGAGTAGCTTTCAAGTTGATAGTCAAGAGGCATCATTATTTCCAAAGCTATTAGTTCCTACAGATTAAATTATGTCTAACACTCTCCACCCCCACCCCCATTAAAACAACAGGACATTTTCTACCGCTCCACTCAGGGCTTCCATTAGCATCATGAAGAACTCAACACTTTGGATTGACAGGTACTAAATGGAGTTCATGAAGAGATTCTGAAGCTGGGTTCTATTTTTCTGAAATCCAAATAGCTCACCTGAGTGGGGTTTCCTAAGAAGTGTGGTGTCAACTAAAACCAGGAAAGACTACTCTCTCTCACTCTTCTTTCCCTTTCTCTCCGTGTGTCTGTGTGTATGAATAAGGAGCCCTGCTGCCAACCTAAAGGCAGTCAGTTCAAATCCACCAGCTATTACACGAGAGAAAGTTGCACAATATCCTCCTGTGTACTTTTTAGTCTCTGAAATTCTGCTAGGTTCGGAGGGTCAGCTATACACGCTCAAATGGACGGCAGCTTGTAATGTGACCTGGTGCACAAGAGAGCAGAATCTTGTTCTATCCTGCACCTTCATCAAGGGTCTGCGTTGCATTCATTGTGCCAATCTATCTCACAGAGGGTTTTCCTCTTCTCCTTTACATCATTTCTTCTTTAATAGTTCTTCCCTTTTGTTTTCTTCCATTTACTTCTTAATATTGCATGAGCAGTCCCACTGCTCTGAGCACCAAGCTAAGTCTTGGTTTCTAGCCTCCATGTGTGAGACAGAGGTAAACTTAACTGACAGAATGACTTACCACACGGAATATAAGGGGTTTTAGAGTTAGAATGTGATGTGGCAGTTAAGCCAAAACCTACTGACTGACACGGTTAGAGTGCCTGACAGACGGACTCTGCCTGAGGAGTGTCCCGAGAGTGGACGGTTGCACTGACATGAGGGTGAACAGAAGGACATTGACTAAGAGGGACCTAAAAGAGCTCAGTTTTGTGGCCTCAGATTACCTAACTGATTACACTGTGAACTGTCTTCTAAAATCATGATAAGAAACCATTTTTCCCTTTGTAGTGATCACCTGTGGACATGAGAGAACATGCACTGGTCTAATTATTTTGTCTCCATTAACTCTAGCTCGCATAAGGTAAAAACACAAGCGTGTTTACAGATAAAAACACACAGCCCAAAGAGGCTGATTAGATTAAGCAGCATCCCAGAGCTCGGGGCAAAGCGTGAATTTGAATCCAGCCTACCTGTCTGCAAAGTTAAGGATCCACATTTTTGATGCCGTCCTCTGCTCTGATGCCATTACCTACTTGTTCAGTCCACTTCTCATGAACGACACCAGATGAACTCTCTTCCCAGAGTGTCCTGTGTGACTCAAATATTTAGCATGTTTTATGCTAATATGTTGGGCTACAGACTGAAAAGTTGGTGTTTAAATTCACCAGTTGCGCCTTGGAAGGTAGGTGAGGCTGTCTACTCAGATTTATTTATAGCCTCTGAAACTTAATGGGGGCTCACCATGGATCAGAGCCAACGAGGAAGCACTGGGTTTGTTGTTTTAGCAGGAAAGTCTTTGGTTAGAGTTCCTTCAGAGGCACCTGAGGAAAGAGCATCGCAGACTTTAGGGAGCACTGATCAACGCTAACATACGTGGAGCTTCCATGAAGTGTTATCAGCTCATGGCCTCTTGTAAGCTGGTAAAGGCTCTTCAAGGGTTAACAACAGGACTTTGAGCAAAGATAGTAAATTAGTGTGGTTTGGTCTCGAAACCCCTCCACTGCCTTCAAGTCTATTTTCACTCATAGCACCCTTCCATCTGGATTCTGAGGCTGTAAATCTTAATGGGGAGAGATTATTCACCTTTCTTCTATAGAGTTGGCAGTGGGCTTGAAGCAATGACCTTTTGGTTAGCAGCGAAACATGCAATGACAATTCCACAAGGCACCAAGGAGTCCAAATAGAGGCTAGACAGAGAAGCAATGACCTTTTGGTTAGCAGCAAACATGCAATGACAATTCCACAAGGCACCAAGGATTCCAAATAGAGGCTAGACAGAGAGTCTAGAGAGTTTTGAGCTCTGTAACGTAAGGCAGAAGTCAGACCTGAATCACATAGATTTCAATCCCTGCATCCTGGAAATAACAATACTTCAGTTCTTATGAAGCCTGAACGATAAGATGTTATAAAGGAGGTAAAACTTTAAACAACACTATATCTGAAATGACAGTACAATTTGGGTGAAGACAACTTCACAGTGGAGGGAGTTGATCCACATGAATAGAAGAGGTCTGGGTGGCTTCTTAGAAGGTACAAAGAATGAGATTGGATTTCAAGTATGAATGGAATTTTGAAAGGCAAAGAGAAGGGGCAAATATTTTAGGTATACATGAATGGTTTGCACCCAATTGTTAAGCTACAGGTTGAACATTCAAGTCCCCTCAGTGACATTCCCAAAGAAAAGTTGGGGTCATCTGTTCCTGTAAAGACTACAGGCATAAAAACCTATGGGCAGCTCTGTTCTGTCACAGATTGCCTTGCCATACACTGGAATGGACTTGACAGCAACTAACAACGTGTACAAAAAGAAATGCTCACCTGGAAATCCCCTGCCAGCATTCAGTTTTTCCACATTAGCTTAGACAAAGGCAAGGGCGCTGAAGTGCACTGTTTGTGCTTACAGAGATGCTGATGACTTTCTTAAAATAGCACTCACGATAATGATGATTGTAATGAAAGGTCTAGCCAGGAAAGAATGAAAAACACCCTCCCGAATTACCACTTATTTCATTTTCTACACCAACTGGAAGGATTTATTTTTGGTTATGTTGGGTTTTTTTATCCCTTAAGTGCTAAAGTGTCTTTCTGCATTTATTGTACAGATTAGAAGTTCTCCTAGGCAAGAAGTTTTCAAAATTACGATGTTCACTGAATGTTAAATGCTAATAATTTTATTCTTTCTTTCCTTTCAAGTTCCAGCTGGGCTCAGATCTCTAAGTGTGAAGCTGAAGTAAGGAAGCAGGGATGGGAAATATTTTGAGAAAGAAGTGTGAACTGAAGTATTGAACAAGCTTCCAAAGAAGATGGAAGTCTTGCTATTTGCAGCTGAACTTAGCAGCCTTGAGAAATTAGAGGAGTCGTTCATTAGCATCGTGTCTCTCTCTGTTCACCAGCACTACCTGGTAGGAATAAAATTAAAATCTCCCCAGCTATGATCCTTGTTAGAATAATTACATACTGCAGTTTGTGTGGAATTATAAAGGCTGAAGGGCGTGTTGACGGTCTGATAGCCTACTGGTAACCCTGGCTAGCCCTCCAACGTTGTCAGGGTACCTTCTCCTATTTTCATAGAGAGACAGCAGGAAGGGGTGCAGTTTGCCTGAGGTCACTCAGCTCCAAGTCACAGCATCGGAATGCTGTTGTGGTTAGTTGCTGTCCAGTGGATTTCATCTCATGGAGACCTTTTGTACAAGAGTAACTGTTGTCCAGCCTGGCATCATCAGCACATGCGCGAGCATCCTCTCTTCTAAAGAACGTTCTGGCTGTGTTTTACCTTCGAGGTGAAATTGTTGCTGCGACGTGCTCTCTAGTGAGCTCTTACGCACACCAACCCAAGCAGAACAGAACAAAGCCTTGCCCTCTCTGGCACTCTCCTCGCCATCTCCACCACGCACAAGCCATAGCTTTAGTTACAGGGTCAATTCATCCATTGGGTTAGAACTGGAGTCGAGAGCATCAAAAGGTACACACATTCTTTAAAAGAGGGAAATGTCTCAAATCATGTGTGTGAATTAAAAGTCGCATTGGAGGAGGAGAAATCAGTTATTCAAAACTTCAGGACACAGAAGAAAACTGAGAAAACCTTATTGCAGAGAATCCTGGTAGTTGAAGCAAACAAGAGAAGCAGATTGTATGAAATTGTTCATTACTCAGTAAAAGGACGAGCCTCGAATTACCACGAAAGAGAAGTGTGTTCGTAGTTTCTGCTCTATAGTGTTTGGTATAGATTTGTACACAATCCGTCAGTGGGCTTCTTGGGGGAGCAGTGATTCCACATATTTCTGAACCCTGAGCATATTATGGCCTCCCTAACAGAATGCTTGCTTGTGTGGAGGAAAGTCTGGGTTCTTGAACGTTTGTTTGAAGGCTGAGCAACACGCCCTTTGTTTCTTCCATTCCAATCATCCACGAGAATTTGCAGATGTCTCCCTTGCAACGTGTCTCTATTTACCCCCAAAACCTTTGACCCCTGAGATTCTACGTCACTTTCTGACCTCTGCATGCATCCATCATGCTATTTAGATTCACTCTTTCACCTAGTTTCCCAATTTCTCTTCTTCCTCACTCTGCGTAATCAAGCTTAATTAATTTGTATTGAGAACAACAACAACAACAAAATTCTTACTCTGGAACCCTATAATGATCAAGTTGGATCAGGAGAAGGAACTCGTGCTTGCCTCTCTGTATGCTTGCATTCCAGAAGCCCCAGTCAGTTTACATACCAAGAGACGGCGCATAAAGCTTGTTCGTCATTAAATGCCACAAGCAAACCTGTCATCAATGAGAAGACCAGCCAGTGAGTGAATGTGGACATGGCATCCAACAGGACAGGACTCTGATGGCCAGAGAAGTCTCGTTCTGTCCCGTAAAGGAGGACTCACCAATGCAGAGCAGTCTACTGAGCTGCAGCTAGTCTGGCCATGTCCCCGTGTCCCGTCTTGCACAGTACCCTGCCGTGTCTCCTCCAAGGGTAAGGGTCAAGATGCTTACCCAGCACTGGAGCCCTAGCACTACACACATTCTACTTCTGAAGCTAAAGAAAATGAAAACAAATCACAAAGAAATCAAAATACTATCTTAAGCCTATCCCCACCTAAATTTAAAAGCCATCTCGTATCCATCTCAAGAACAGGTTTGAGGTCTTCAACGCTAATGTCCTTGTGGGACTGAGTTAGTTCACTAAGCATAATGTTCTCCGATTCCTCCCAAGCTAGGTAGTGATTTACAAAATAATTGCTCCTGCACTGAGTAGTATTCCATCATGTGTATATACCACCATTTCTCAATCCATTCAGTTGTGGTTGGACATTTGGGCTGTTTCCATGTAGTTGTGATGATGAATAATGCTGCTATGAACACTGGTATACAAGTCTCTGTTTGTGCCTCAGTTCTCACTGGTAATAAGAGAGATGCAATTTGAAACCACAAGGAGATACCATCTTACTCCTGTAGCAGTGGCAAAGTTTGACAGGACAGCAGATAATAAATGTTGGAGAGGATGTGGACAAAAAGGAACTCTTATACATGTTGGTGGGATTGTAAAATGGTACAACCGTTCTGGAAGACAGGCATTTCCTGAAAAAGCTGAACATAGAAATTCCATATGACCGAGCTATTTCATGACTTAGAACATACCCTGAAAAAAAAAATGAGAACTGAGGCACAAATGGAGACTGGTACACCAATGTTCATAGCAAGATTATTCCAATAGCTAGTCCCTGCTTGGAATACATCCACTAAATTTTCTTGAAAAATATATTTTTTTTTCTCTCAGAATTTTATTAGCTGGCATTTGGGCAAGAGAGAAAACCCCTGAAACAGTCACCCACCTGGTTCAGGACAACTGGAAGAGGAGCCTTGTGGAAACATGCTCTCACTGAGGTGAAAGCAGACCTTTGATTTTCTTTGCTTTTATAGGAGCTGACTTAAGCATCTGGTCTAAGTTCAGTTTTACACGGGGCTGGGGGTTATTACTATTCCCAGATCGAGACTTGGCAGGAAGGAGAACATGACAAATGACAAAGGGGGCAATTTCTCCCTCGAAATGTAAGAGTGGGATGGTAATTAAACAGGCGTAAAACCTCAATGTTTGCAAGGGAGCAAGATAAGTCGTGATTTCTTCATTGGTACCTGACCCCCAACCCTGAAACTGCCTTGAGTTTGCCCTTCCCAAGGCTGCCCTCGCAGCGGGGTGAGCAGTGGCTGTGGAAGGCCTGGCGCAGAAGGGAGGGGGCTGACTTTGCTACAGCAAGAAGGGGCTTGAGGAGGAATAGCAGGCTTGGCGAAGAGCAGCCTGCACCCCTACGACCCCAAGACTTCTATCACATTTACAAATACATACATAAATACATTACATACAACAGCGAGTCTGGGAGGCGGGCTCCACACAAAGGTTCGGCTGACACAGTTACATGTCTCAGGAATTCTAGGAAAGGGTGCTGGCCTCCCAGTTACGGGCTCTGTGGTTTTCTCCTGCTGGGGTAAGCCCATCCCAGCCCACCCCGCTTCAAGGTTCAGTTTGTCCAGTAAGGAGAGTTGCTGTAAGCAGGTTTTGAGCCTTGAGACTTGGGCTGCAGGGAGCTGGGTTGGTTGCGCTGACCGGAGCCACTCTGAGCGTCCTGCGGAACGTGGTGGTGCAGCAGCTGGGAGTGTGGCTGCTGGTGTGCAGGCAGGATGTGCAAGAATGGTGGGGGTGCGTACCCAGGAGCTGCACCAGGGGTCAGAGGCCCAGTGGAGCCCAAGGCTGAAGGCAGGTTGAATGGTGGAGGGGTCCCTGCATGAAATCCCTGCTTGTCAAAAGCCTGGGTCTTATAGACAGAACCAGTCAAGTCTGGTAGGCCGGTGGTACTTGACGGATACTCCTTTGCCAGGCCCAGAACCTGTAGACTTGGTTTGTGCCTGTGATGATCCACTATATCCACCCTTGGTATAATCTCCTGCTGCTGTGCCCTGGGTCAGATCGTCATAGCCTGCACTGTAACTGTGCTGCCCATAGCCACTAGCCTGCTGAAAAGGCGTCGTGGGGGTGCTGAGCCAGCCTCAGAGCCACCACACAGCCCAGCAGCCCTTTCTGAACCCTGCGCTGCCCCCCGGCTACAGCTACACCGGCCTCCCCTACTACACAGGCGTGCCCAGTGCCTTCCCATATGGGCCCACTATGTTTGTTCCTCCAGCCTCGGCCAAGCAGCACAGCCTGAAAAATATATTTGCAATAAATAAATCACTTATTAGACAAAATTGTATTGTTTTATCTCCAACTACATTTCTGTCACTAAGGCCATGTTTTCTGTCTACTGTCTACTTTTCCCAACTTTTACATTCCAGTCACCAATTACTATTAATTAGTTTAGTGGTAAGGAATTATGGTGGTGGTGGTTGTTTTAAGTGCTGTCGAATCATAGACGAGTCATGGTGATCCTATGAACAGAAGACCTGAACACTTGTATAACTTTCATAGTTTCTCCACATTCATAGAGTTTCTGGAGGCAAGCTACTTCAGAAGTGGATGCCACTCCTGCTTCCAAGCTTATTTTAATCGGGGAGCTCCACCAACACTGTCCACCATGGGTGACCAATATCGCACCTGACACATGAGCATCACATTGTTTAACATCACAGCAACCACGAGTTACCTCTGTACAGAAAATGGACAGAATAGTGCTATACCACTTAGAAGAATGTTTTACCAAAAAACAATTAAAACCAGGCCTGAGGGCCACAGATTAAAATCACCCACTTTTGGCTTGGTGGCATAACTTTCTATCCACTAGGCCAACAGAGCTGTCTCATTGTTGTTGTTATTGTTATTGTTCTTGTTGTTAAGTGCCATCGAGTCATAGACGACTCATAGTGACCCTGTGAATGAAAGACCTAAACATTTGGATAACTTTCATCATTTCTCCACATTCACAGAGTTTCCAGAGGCAAGCTATTTTGGAAGTGGATGCCAGCCTGCTTCAAATCTATCAGCTGCTCTGCGGGAGAAAAATGGGCACCCAACTCCCATGCAATTTATTGTCTCTGAAACTCCACAGGAAGTCAGCTATGTGTTGGTTCTGACTCCACCGTCCACATCAACAAGAGTTACTGAAAAACTGAGGTCAACAATCTTCCAAATGTTTAATCTGCTGTACTGCTCTGACAGTTCCTCTTCCAATCATGTTTCCCTACTATTTTCTATATCTTTTGAGTTCTATGGTTCACTGAAAGAGCTCACAGAAACTCATAAACCCATCAAAAAAATGATTCACCTGCCTGGGTGATGTTAGCCAGTGTTGCAGAGACTGGTGAGCGAGGAGCCAGGATCCTAGAGACTGTCATATTCAGCCCAGCTGAATGCTGTATCCCAGGAGAGCGAGGACCCCAAGAGAGCTAGCATTGAGCTTCCTTGAGCTCCCATAGACCTCTAGTAGGGTAGGGTTTATAGCCCAACCTAATCCGATCATCTTACTATAATGACTACTTTATCACGCAATGCAAGGGTATGGATGACAAGGCCACATTAATTCATCATAGCACATTGTGGTATTTTAAGTTGTTTCATAAGATTGTTAAAGTTGGGCAATTCATAAAAAGCCTAAAGAACAAATGATGCCTTTGAATTATGGTACTGATGAAGAATATTGTATAAACCCTGGTGTCTAAAAGAATGAATTTATGTGGCTTGGAAAAAAAAATACAGATTACTTCTTAGCAGTAAAGATGGTCAAGATTTGTCTCACATGTTTTGAGCACGACGTTGGGAAGAACTAATCTCTGATAATAGAGCACTCGAGTGGCCCAGAGGTCAGAAGCTGTAAGCCACCCTAAAGCCCTGTGGCCTGAATCCACCAGCTGCTCCATGGGATAGGATGGACAATCTCCCGTGAGATTTACTGCCTACGAAAACCCGCTGGATGGTCGGCTATGAGTCACACAGCAACAGTTCATTACAAAGGACAATGCGTCTGGGGAAACTGGGTTTAAGCACAGCAGAGATTGCAGGAACCAGGAGGGGCTGGATTTCCCTGATGTATGAAGCAGAGTCCTAACCATGCTGGGGCCTTTCTCTGCTCACGCTGTCGCTGCTGTGAAGCGAAGTGACACTCCTCCACACCAGCCCACCGCTGTCCAATGGCTCTAACTCGTAGGGACCTCTGTCTGGTTTCTGAGCTGTAACTCTTCATGGGAGACTCCCCACCTTTCTTCCCAAGAGCAGCCTATGGATCTTGCCCAGATTGTTTAATATGATGGCAGTGTGATCCTCCTCACCCAGCAATGCTTAGTCAGCTTTTATTAGCCAAGCCAAAAGGCAGTTTCTGAGGGAGTATTTCTTCACCCTTTACGTCTCCTCCTTCTATTAAAACTCATAATTATTTCTTATTGGTTTGCTTACAAAGTTTGTGCACATTGTGTTTCATTATTCTTCATTCACTTTGTGTGTCATACAATTATTCTCATGTATTATCTTTTCTAAAATTAATCACCATTAGACCTTGCCCATCATACCCTGTCTTGAAATTCATGACTAGTAAGTATATTCTAAGAACTCATGGCTGGAATCCATGTGTTTCCATGACTGTGAATCTTAACAGGAAGAGATTACCTCATCTCTCTCAGAGCAGCTGCTGGGTTTGAACCACCAAGCTTTCAGTTAGTAGATCAACACACAATTCACTCTGCTACCAGAACCCCTTCTCCTATATTCTCTCTTATAAAGTTAAAAATAAAACTTGTCCAAAAAAATTTAAAAAAAATAAAACTTGTCAAATTGATTTCAAAGGACTTGAACTTACGACAGCCTCAAGTATATTGGAGTCGATCTGAGCTATGTTGAGTTTTCTGTTCTTCCAGACGCGGATCTCAACACCTTCTTTCTGAAATGCCTTGGGGTGGCCTCAAGCCTTCAACGTGCTGGTTTGCACGTGAGCACATTAATCACTTGCACCACCCAGAAGCTTCTTCTTTATTATACTCAAAAGAAGAAAAAATAGTTTTTCATGATGAGAAGAGAGCCCAGTGACGTGTCAATGAGTGGTTCTAATTATACAATTATTTATTCATTCCAACGACATGATGGGTTACATTTGCTTATTGATTTCTCTCCTCTGAAATAGATGGCTTTGTTTAGTTCTGAAGAAGCGAACCGTTTTCCTGACACCAGCCTCTTGTTTAATAGTTTCAGAATAATCTATATTTCACTAAGATGATGACTTATTAGACTCAGCCTTCTGCTGTCTTGCAAACTCCTGATTTAAAGCAGGTTAGCACTTGCATCGTATCTAATAAATCGGTCCCAATCGGTGGTTCCTCCTTATACACTCATCTCTCACTATATAAACCCCGGCCTGGCATGTTTTAGGATGCACCCAGAAATTTGTTTTCCAGACAAGATCCTTCTTTTCTAAACTCTCCCACTGAAACAGTTGCCTCTCTTTTTTTTTTTATAACCCATATAAAACTTTTAGATAAGTAGAGGGTGCCACGATCAATATTCATAGTGTGATTTATTGGTGCAGGGAGCATCTCACTGAAACCTCCCTGTAAATCCAGTGTGCAAAGTAGTTAGTACAATAATCCATCTCCGGGATATTTTAAACGGGACCATAATAGGCTTGAAAGGCAGAGTGGCTGTGAATCACCTGCCTGCGGTGTAGGTACTTAAGAGACTTTATTAGCTCAAATGCTTCAAGCTCAGTGCTGCACCACCCCCCCCCCATCCCCCAAGCCTTAACACACTGAATCTCAGCTCAGTGATGCCTTTTCTCCAGGAATGGTTTGGGTTATTTGGGGGTTTTTTGTTGTTTGTTCTTTTCTCTTGCTATGCTAAGCATTCCTGTTCTATGTCATATGAATGCAGTATTCTCCTGAAAGTCATTGAGGATACTAAATTGAAATTTCAAGTTATTTTCTATTCCTTAGTTTCCCCTCTAGGATGAGTTTTAGGAGGTCTGGTGATTCAGTAAATTAAGCATCAGGACGCTAACTGAATGTTAGTGGTTTGACTCCAACTGTCTGCAGGACAACATTGAGGCCATCTTTTCCTATTGAGATTACCACTTCACACTAGATGCCTCTGAAGTGAACAAAAACACAGGGGAGACACTGACTTCTTAGAACATTCAACCATACACCATACAAAGAGCAACATTGCTCAAGGATAAAGTTCAGATGGGGTAGGATAAAAAAGAATAAGGGAAATGAGAATTACAGGAGGGAAGTAGGAATGTTCATTGTGTGTATTATAAATAATGCCATAAAACAAAATGTGTCTGTGTGGTTGAATGGAAAACCAATTTGTAATGTAAACGTCCACTAAAATAAACATATTATGAATGGTGGTGGGGTGGGAAGATTCCCACTTCACCTGACTCCACTCTGCTCTGTAATAGAGTCTTGTTACGAATCAGGGTCACCACAGCAACAGTGAGTTTTCCCGTTTTCTTTTGAAATGTCAGCTTTCCAGCTATGCTCCCCCACTCCTACCCCCACATAGTGATTCTTCTCTACGTGTATCTAGGGGGACGTTGGGTTTCATGCTGACTGCTAGCATGGCTATCACTTACGTCCTGTGAACAAGCTGCACTCACTGAGCTGTGGATTGGTGTCAAACCAGAGCAAAAGGCAT
The DNA here is from genome assembly GCF_000299155.1 of Elephantulus edwardii. Classification (NCBI taxonomy): domain Eukaryota; kingdom Metazoa; phylum Chordata; class Mammalia; order Macroscelidea; family Macroscelididae; genus Elephantulus; species Elephantulus edwardii. Next base: position 5,256,043 of record NW_006399753.1, on the reverse strand, counting down.
GCCCACTGTCATAAGGACTCTCAGATGCAACTTTTGAAGAAGATCTGAAAAGAGATTGGAGTAATCTCAGCGGAAACAAGGGAAATAAATCCTCAGAAAGATTGAGGCAACAGTCACGGCAATGGACCAAAACACACTAATGCTCTAATGCTCACACAGATGGCACAGAACCAGGTAACCACTGCTGCCAAGGGCATCACATGACTGCGGGAGTGCTGGTGGCCTAGTGGTTAGAAGCTGCCCTGCAATAGCAAAAGCACGGATGGAGGTTGAATCAGCCAGCTGGTTGGCCAGGGAAGGATGGGCAATCTCCTCCTGTGCAATTTACTGCTTCTAAAATGTCACACTGGTTGGTCAGTGGGTTCCAACTCAATGGCACACAACAACAATACGATGACTGTACAATGTTCAGGTCTCAAAATGTACCATTTGGTAGGACATATGCTGGACCTTGAGTCATATGTACTTGTGTAGAAAATCATGTAGGACACAGAGGGTTCTAGAAACTGTAATCAGTTGTTGTTGTTGCTGTGTACCATAAAGTTGAAACTGACCCTCCAATGGGTTTTCAGAGGCAGTTAATTGTATGGGAGGAGACTGCATGTTCTATTCCCACAGAACAGCTGGTGGCCTCGAACTGCATGCCTTCAGGATGCAACACAGCTTCTTGCCACCAGGTCACCAGAGCTAACAGTTACTAGTTAAAGTGGCTTCTTGCTATGAGGCTGCAAGAGATAATAGTTAAAGCAGTTGTGATGTGTGCCTTCAAGACAACTGTGCCTCATAGCAGCCCTGAGTGTGAAAGCAAGTGCTCGTGGAGTTTTCTGGGATGTAACTGGGAAGGGCGCACACTGCCAGGTCCTCCTCCCTCTGAGGAGTTGGTTATTGGTAGATTTGGAGCCACCTTTGGCTCAGCCGCGAAGTACCTCACTGTCAGAAGTCATTTAAGCACGCTGCGGTCCTAGCCTATCCTCCACCAGGTTTCCAGAGGGAGCAAACTGCACAGGAGTTGATTGTCTCAATTTCTCTTCCAGAACAGCTGGTGGGTTCAAACCAACTGACTTCAGGGAGAAAGTGCAGCCCCTGACCCCACCAGAACCCTTCAGATCATAAATCAGGATGAGAGAGGAGTGTTAAAATGTAAAGACGTCACTTTGAAAACGGAGATGCATTTCAAAGAAACCAGGATCTTTTCAGTTCTTTTGTGATATTTCTTCAGTTGTAGTTATTATATTTTCTTTCCGTTTTGTTGATTCTTGATCATGAATTCGCTCTATGTCAACCAGCTCTTTTAGGGTACAGTGATTCATTGTTTTATCCAGAGACTCTGTCAGAATTACAGGTCAAGACTTGAATTTGTTCGGTAATTCCTTCAAGTTGGGAAACACTGACGTGTGTTCTTCCCTTTTAACTCTAGCTCTTCCCACAGTATCATTGTAACACTTTGTCTTTTAAAGGTGCCCCTTGAATCTTCTGCTCAGCTCCCCGACTTCAGAGTTCCTTCCCTTTGTTTTGGCTCTTTTTCATTCCAATGCAACTGTGAGAATTCCCATGACGTTCATTTTAGTCTTTTCTTTCTTCCCTGTCTTTGTAATGACCTTTTTGCTCTCTTTATGGATTATGTGGTGGATGTCATCCCTTCATCTGGTCATTGATCATTGGTGTTCAGTGCATCAAATATACGCATGAGATGGTTTTTAAAGTTGGTTGTGATAAAATCAAGGTCTTATTTGGCTCTTGCGGACTTGTTTTCCTTTTCTTCACCTTCAATATGAACTCACATATGATTAATTGATGATGTGTTCCAGTGTCAGCCTTATTTTGAGCACCGATATTGAGCGTCTCTAATGCCTCTTTCCATGGATGTCAATCTTATTTCTAGTTAGTGCAAAAACGAGGTGAACGTATATTGATAGTTACTAGGGTTTGTTTGGTGGTTTTTTTTAATAGTATTTGCAACAATAAATCATTGGTAGCACCTTCTTCAAAACATATCTGTTTGTTCTTTTGGCAGTCGATGGGATATTCAGTGCTCTTCTCCAACACCATAGTCCAAAGGCATCGATTCTTCTTTTGTCACCCTTACTCATTGTCCAGCTCTCAGAAGCATAGCAAGTAACTGAAAAGATCAGGCACACCTTAGTCTTCAAGCTGACATCATTATTCTTTAGCAATTTGGAGAGGTCCCTGGCAGCATATTTTCCCGACTAAACACATACACTGATTTCCTTACTGCTAGTATCAAGGGTGTTAATTGTGGATCCAAGTACTTGACAATTTCAATCTTTCCTCCATCTATCATGATATTCCTTATTGGTCTGGTGGTAGGGATTTTTGTCTTCTTGATGTGGAGATTAGTTCATACTGAAGGCTGACGTCCTTGATCTTCCACAGCGCGCATTTACTTCATCACTTTCAGCAAGTAAGATTGTGTCATTGGCAGAGTAGTTGATGAGTCTTTCTCCTATCCTGATAGCACATTTTCATTAGAGAATCTGGTTTCCCATTTACTCAGCATAGAGATTAAATAGAGAAAGAATACAACCCTGATGCACACCTTACCTGATTTTAAGCCAGGCAGTGTTCCCTTGGTCCATTTGGACACAGTTTCATAATCGAAGTATATCATGCTAAATCATATTAGCATAATTACATTCTCTGGGCTTTCTATTCTTCTCAATGCCAGCTATAATTCATTATGATCTACATAATGTTTAAATAGTTGCTGTCAGCGAGGATCCATCTGACATCATCAATGATATCTCTGATGCCACAGCCTCTTCTAAACCCAGTCTGAATTATTGACAGTTGTCATGAAATTGGCTGTGACTCCTGGACACCTTATGTATGACAAAACAAAATAGTACCTGACTCTATGCAATCTCAGTAATCATTTGAGTTGATTTGTGTCATGGACGTGTCCATTTGTGGTGTATCTCTCTACTAACTAATGTTTTCTGTACGTTCAACATGGCATTTAAAAATAAGTCCGAAAGATTTCCTCACCGCCTCAGGAAATTTGCTAACCTTTGATACAGAATCAAAGTGTTTTGCTGTCTCTTTCCTTTTAAACAATCTGATAACTCTTTTGTCCTTGAAGGTGAGACTAATTATGCTAGGAATATTGTCACCTTTATTTGGAATCTTCACACCTTAAATTTGATAAAGTACACTGAACCAACACATCAGCTGGTCCTTTCAACATGTTCATCCAAGAATCCATCTGTTCAACATAGGGCTCTAACGACGACACTACTGTTAAAACCAGATGGACTGCTTTGTCCTTGTGCTCAAAGGCAGCAACATCTTCACAGGATTAGCACAAGCACTTTCTGTTCCCCTCACACCAGAGGAGAGGTCATTTCCCAGGTAGGACCTCTGTAGTGTAAGATCCGTACCCCCTCGTTGTGTTCCAGATAAATAGTACTTAAAAAATCCACCAAAACCCCCAAGACAAAACAAAAGCTCCAGCAGTCTCACTGTCCTTTACATCACAGTTTAAGGAGGAGGATTGAATAGCAATGAAATGTTATGACTGAGGACCCTTAATTATATAAACATTCCAAACAACATCCAACATAGAACACCGTTCATGATGCTGGAATTATGCTATCGGATTCAATACTCCCGGTTCTAATACCCAAAGGAAACGTAGAAAATAATATTGGCAGTTATGATAAATCCAGTGCAAACTCCTAGTCACATCAATAGGGAACTCAGTTTGGGTAAGTATAGAAGGAAAATGCCTGCCTAGGTCCACACTGGCTACCTTCAGCCAGACTTGATTAGTTCTAACCAGGCAGTGGAGAGAGGAGAGAAAGGTGAAGCTGAGACCACCAGCTGGCTCACTTCCTGTCCCACTTAACTCCAGTATCTCCTTATACAATTTAGATGGGATAGCTGGCTTTTGCCATGGGACTGAGCATATCCTGCGCCTCGTCACTCATGTTTTTGTTAAATGTCTAGCTAGCTCCTCCTCACAGCATCCACAAGCACAAGAAAACAAAGTACTCTACAGTCCTGCACAACCCTCCTAATCTTGGCTCTGGTTAAGTTCACTGCTGCCATCAATATGCTAATCCACCTCACTGAGAGTCTCTTTTTCTCCTTCCTTTTGCCCAAGACCTCTGCAAACCAGGTGTCCTTCTTGTAGACTGGCCCCTCAGGGCAGGATGCCCAAAGCATGTGAGGCCAAGTCTCAGTGTTTTCATTTCTATGGCACATTCTGGATTCAATTTTCCCAAGAAATAGAAGACTTAGAATTTAAATTTATAAGCCTTAATTTATTCAAGTCCTTATATTTCTGTATTTCATTTTAATATAAAATAACTAAAGATTTTTGCTATAATGGAATGTTCTGTAAATAGAAACAAATAAATATATGATAGACAATATATAACTGTGAAAATGTTCAACTATTTGGGTAGAAATATGTCAAGAGTCCAGATTCAATGTCAAAATTATGAGACCTCAAAAGTAAGTGGATCAGAGCTCAGCATAAATAAAAATCCTAACAACTAGACTAATAAGCAAAATTAATTAAATATAAGGACTTGAATAATTTAAAATGTGTTCCATTAAATTAACATCATTGCTATCCTCTTCCTGCTTCACCTAACAAGGAAGGGAATATTTCATACTCTTCACCATTCCATAAATCAAGGGCATCAATCTTTTTTGAGCTTCCTTATTCTTTATCCCACTTTCACATGCATATTGCCCTGTCATCCCTGAGTCAGCACTCAACAACAGCTGAGCTTCAAGTGGATTTTCTAAGACCGCCCATCTTTCTCCAGCAGAGCAGCTGGGAAATTTGAAGTGACCAGAGGCACTTTAGAGCCGTCAGAGTAAGCAAACATACAGGCTTGGGTCAGGAGCCCCTCAGTCTTCACAGTCATGATGCTGGTTTTAACACTTTCAGGAGAGATTTTGAAGCAGGTGTGCCCACTGAAATGTGCTATTTAATTCCTTGACTACTGTTTCCATGGATGTTGTTTGTGGCTTCAAGTAAAATGAAATATTTGACAAATTCAGAATTTCCTCCTTTTATCATGTTTTTGCTTATTAGCCTAGTTGAGGTCTCATCATTTTGACGTTGAACCTGGACTCTCGACAGATTTCTACCCAAATACTTGCACATTTTCACGGTCTATTGTCTATCATATATTTATTTCTATTTACAGAATATTCCATTATAGCAAATAGCTTTAGTTTTCTTATGTTAAAAAGAAACACAGAAATATAAAGACTTGAATAATTTAAAATGTGCTCCATGAAATTAACACCATTGCTATCCTTCTCCTGCAGAGCAGCTGGTGGATTCAAATCACAGGCCTTCAGAATTGCACTGCAGCTTCTTGCCGTTAGCCCACCAGAGTTCCCTGAATAACTTAAAATGTGTTCCATTAAATTAATATCATTTAGATAGTTATTACTTGAACACAAGATTTTAAAACTAAGAAACATGTAACTCAAACTTATTTGTTATGAAGTAACAAATCAGTGTTTGTATAAAGAAGGTTGACAACTATCAATGTTTGTATAAAGAATGTTACAAATTACCAGAATCAGTGTTAAGTATTACCTCTTTAGCTACAAGAAAGTTGTCTTCAAATTCTCATTTTTCATTAAAACTCTATAGTCCCATTGTCAAGACTGTTGACTACAGAGCCAAGCAAACTAAAGCTGTGTACAATCTCAATCTCTTCACCATCCATCCTGATGCTGCCAATTGGTCCAGTGGTGAGAATCTTTGTCTTCTTGACATTGAGCCTCAGTCCATATTGCAGGCTGCAGTCCTTGACACTCTGCAGCAGGCGCTTCAGGTCCTCTTCAGTTTCAGCAGGCAGGGTTGTGTCATCCGCATAACGCAGGTTGTTGATAAATCGTCCACCACTCTTGACCCCACATTTCTTCTCATAGAGCCCAGCCTCCCGGATAATCTGTTCTGCATATAGGTTGAAAAGGTATGGATGGTGAAGAGATTGGGATTGTACACCGCTTTAGTTTGCTTGGCTCTGTAGTCAACAGTCTTGGCACCAGCAGCCAGGAAATTAAAGGGCGCATTGCCATGGGAAAGTCTGCTGTTAGGGACCTCTCCAAAGTACTGAAGAGCAATGGTGTCTCTCTGGAGACTAAGGTGCGTCTGATACAGGCCATGGTCTTCGCAATCACTTGTTATGCATCAGAGAGTTGGACAATAACCAAGGAGGATAGAAGGAGAATTGATGCCTTTGAGCTGTGGTGCTGGAGAAGAGTATTGAGAATACCATGGACTGCTAGGAAAACAAACAGATTTGTCCTGGAAAGGGTTAAACCGGGTGGCTCCTTGGAGGCAAGGATTCTGAGGCTCCGTCTAACATACTTTGGACCTGTTGTGAGGAGAGATCAGTCCTTGGAGAGGGACATCATGCTTGGGAGGGTGGAGGGACAGCGCAGAAGAGGAAGGCCCTCTATGAGGTGGATTGATTCAGTGACTGGGATAATTGGGATGGGCGTGTCAGAGACAGTGTGATTGGCATAGGACAGAGCGGAGTTTAGGGCTGATGTACACAGGGTCGCTATGAGTCGCAAGCGACTCGATGGCACATAACAACAACAACAACAGTCCCATTGTTATTGTTGTTGTTACTTGCTGCGGAGTCGGGATTTCTAGCAATCCTATGTATAATAGCTCCGAAACCTGCTCTAATCTGAGCCAGTTTCACTCCCTCCAACACATCTACCCCAGGATAGTCTCCATACCCTGAGTCAAATGAGTCAGTCACAAAAGCACAAACACTGTATCAGAGCACTCGCCTTAAAAGCTAAAGAACTGTTCACACACAGACAAAATTATTCTAGGATAGATACCCGGGAGGGGAGGCAGCCAGCGGGAAGAAGAGGATGAATAAATAGATAATAAATATTCATTAAAACTTGAAAAGGAAAGTCAACATGGAATTAATGGGTGATGAGCGATCGCGAGCATTGTTACGGAACAGAGTGTGCAGGGACAATTGGTTGAAAAGCAATACACTTTGGAAACTTTCACTCAAATCACAATAAATAAAAAAATTATAAAACACCAAACTCTGAAGTTTTGATTTTGCAAATAGTCTCACAACATCTTCTGTTAATAGTCTTTTGAGTCCTTCCTTATTGATTTATATATCACATACTGCTAACTCTTACCACATGGGTGACAGATGATAATCTAAATAAATTGTAAATATTATACCATTCAATTATATGAAAAAACAAAAATCAAACTACAAGAGACACACTACCATGTGTCCATGAGATGGAATCTGCATTATAGATCTCGTAAGTGAAGTGTTGTCTTAGTTTATTAATGCTGTTAAAACAGAATTAGCAAACTGAAACTTTTTAAAAAAGCTTAGAAACCTGAAAGTGTGAGTGCAAGATGTCACCTCTAGGGAAGGGACTCTTCTTGTGCTCTGAGGAAATGCGCACATTGATTCTGTAGTCTAAGGCTGCCTCTGTGACTTCCTTACTGACAACTTGCTTTCTCCTGTGCTTAATCCACTCCTGCTACATATCAAATGTGGTTGGTGTAAGATACTCTGCAGCATACTGCTATGTCCTCATTATCATACCAAAGAAAAAGTTATATGCCAATAGGGTCATATTCACATTTACAGGAGATAGAATTTCAATACATATTTGGGGGAAAGACCATGATTTAATCCATATCATTTGTCCATGATCAAACAGCTAATATATATATAGGAGGAAAGTTAGGACACTGGCTCTTATGTGCTGATTCACAATCATGGTGAGAACCCAATGACTTGTAGATATTATTATATTATTATATTATATATTATATTATTATATTATTATTATTATTATTATTATTATTATTAATCATTATTTAAAATTAGTATTCTAGAATACACCAGTTGTTCAAGAAGTCAGTTGTAAGTATCTTTGTTTTAGTTGTCTTGAAGATCTTTCTGTGTAATAAAGAATAGGTCTCTAGGTCAAATGAAATTATTTTTATTCCATTTGGAAGAATAGGAAGTATCTATACTGTCTTTAAAAAGTGCTTTTTCAAAAAGCCCATGAAGGATTCTAACAGAGAACTGCTGAGAGTGGAGCTCCCTAGGCTGTTAGCAAGAGATCTGACCTTGCTTCTACCACAGCTCTACTTCTTATCAGCTTCCTAAGTAAGTATTTTAACTGTCACAAACCCAAAGAATTCTGACACTAAAAGCAATTTTGAAGAGCACTACTTAAATCCTTTTTTAAACATGAATCTTATCAGTTTTGTCAACTATTTCTCTGGTGAAAGTTTCCACATCCTCTCAGTCTTTGAACTTCTCTCAGCATGGATTCCAGACCATCACCAACGCCTGAATCATTGTGGTTATTGTTTGCGGTGAAGTCAGAACTCACAGTTGACCCTCCAGCAGGTTTCCAGAGACTATAAATCACACAGGAGAATATTACCCATCTTTCCCCCTGGTGAATTTGAAACTCCTGCCTTTGTATTAATAGGAAACTCCTTACCTGTGAAGCCACAAGAAAAATGGAAATCCCAAAATACTTAATTATGCTCATATGAAGCTTATAAATAGACTGAGAAGAAATTGTCCAAACAGAGCTAGGAAACACTGCGTGGGTTATAGTCAGAAAGGTGTGCTTTAAGGTTTTCTCTTTCTCCATATGCTTATCCCAGCAGGCATCCTTTCTTCAAGCCTCAATGCTGAGCAAATTATTTTTAAAAATTGCACTATATGAAGAAGATTGTGATATCAGGATTGAAGGAAGACTCATCAACAACCTGCGTTATGCAAATGGCATAACATTGCTTGTAGAAAGTGATAAAGACTTGAGGGACTTATTACAGAAAATCACAGCCTGCAATCCTCAATATGGATTATATCACTACCAACAAAACAAAAATTCTCACCATCTGCCC
>NW_006399753.1:5240123-5247017 GCF_000299155.1 Elephantulus edwardii | reverse complement strand
GAAGAAGAACGAACTGGGGAGGAGGGTAGAGAAAACAGTGCAACAATGAATGAATGAAAACCCCAAATCTCTGTAAATGTTCACTAAAACTAATAAAAGTTAATAATTTAAAAAAAATTAACTTTATTTGGACCCATAACCAACACTCGTAGTATTTGCTACGTGTCCTCAAGTCGGAACACACTGATGGCTGCAGATCACACAGAAATGCCCATCGTTCTGGAGTCACTGGTGAACTTGAGGTGCTTATCTTTGTGTTGGAGATGCAACTCCTTACAGCTAAGCCATCAGAGCCCCCTACTCATGTTAGCTGCAGTAACGAAATCAAAAGATGTGTGGCATTGTGGAAATCTGCTCTTAAAGACATCTATCTCTAAAGTGCTAAAAAGGATGTCAGTTCAAAGACAAAGATGTGTCTAATCCAAACTATTGTATTTTCAATTGCTTCCTAGGCATCTGCAAACTGGACGGTGAATAAGGAAGACAAAAGCATGGATGCTTTTATTATTGTAGAAACAGATAATCAAACGTCTATGAGGATCTAAGGGGGGAAGTGGGGGCAGAGGGGTGAGGATGGGCAAGGAGGATAATCACGTGGCCTCACGATCTGATGGGTGGAAGGAGAGGTGGGTAAAGGAAAAGGGAAAGGTTGGGTGTGAAAAACAATGCATATGAACTTTTTAAGTAAACCAGTACAAAACTAAAATTTTATTTTAAAAAAAAAGAATGGATGCTTTTGAATTGTGGTGTTGATGAAATGTGTTGAATATACCAGAAGACAAATCTATCTCAGAGGAAACACCACAAGAGTGCTTCTTAATGGCAAAGATGGTGAAACTTTGTCTCACAAGCTTTGAGCGTTTTTCAAGAGGGCCCTGTCCATGGCGAAAGATACCATGCTCGAACAAGAAAGCATCAGTGGAAGAAGGAAGACTGCCCTGAACTAGACAGGCTCAGGGACTGCAACAACGGCTTTGAGCATGAGCGAGATTGGGAGGACAGTGCAAGGTCTGTCTGTTCTCTCACAGGGTCACAAGGAGAAGTAATCCACGCCGCGGCATCTAACAACATTATTTTTGGTGCCATATACACAAATCCAATGATTAAAACTCATAATATAGAGAATTTTGGGAGGATTTTACATTCCTATTACATTATCTATGCAACAATACTTCATACTTAAACCAAAACACATTGCGTGGGACTTGATTTTCTAAGACATTTAGCTGATTCTCCTCCTTTCTAGCAAATCACAAAACAATATCAGAGTGGCCGTTGTTGCTAGGTGCTGCGGCACTGGGTGCAGCTGAGCACAGTCCCGGGCAGAATGAGAGGAGCACGCACAGTATTCACAATCACAGCTGTGTGCACCCTGTTTGCAGCCACCGTGCCAGCCCATCTCATGGAGGGTCTCCCTCTTTACAATGTCCACCTCCAGGGACTGTTCCCATCTGACACGATGTTTAAAGTACTTGAGACAAAGTCTTGCTATCTTGGTTTTTCAGGAGCATTCTGGCTGCTCTTCCACAAGGCAAGCTCAGCACTCTCTTATTGCCATTGCGTCAGTTCATGGAGTGAGCAGCTTTGCTTAACTGATGGTCAGTGTAATTCCAATAGCAGGCTACAGTCTTTGATCTACTTCAGGAAGTGTTTACTTTTTACAAGCAAAGCTGTGACAACTACTTACTTTGTTAAATCTTCCTCCAATCCTGATGCAACCTTCTTCATACTGTCCAATTTCTCTAATTGTTATTAAGCATACAGATTAAATATAAATGGTGAAAGAATATAACACTATTGCAATCTTTTTCTGATTTTAACCGTGTTATACTCCATTTGCATTCCAGTATCCAACAGTCTTGAAAAACCATTGACACCAAGAAGACAAGCAGATCTATCCTGGAAAAGGTGAATCCAAGGTGCTCATTGGAGGCAAGGATTTTGAAGCTCTGTCTCACATATTTTGGGTTTGTTGCCAGGAGAGACTAGACCTTGGAGAAGGACATAATGCTTGGAAAGGTGGGGGGACAATGCAGAGAGGAATGCCCTGGATGAAATGGAATGACACAGTAACTGGGGTATGAAGACAGGTGTGTTGGAGACGTTAAGATTGGCTCAGGATAAGGCAGGGTTCAGAGCTATTGTGCATAGGGTCACTGTTAGTTGCAGGTGACTTAATGGTACACAACAACAACAACAACATACCTCCTAGTTTTGTCTGTCTATACCCAGAGTCTTCAAGAGCACAATTTGTAGTTTGGAATTCTTTTCAATATTATTTATAATTTCTTATAATCTTCACAGTGAAATACTTTTTGTATAGTCAATAAAATACAAGCAGACATTTCCCTTATGTTCTTTGCTTTCAGCCAAAATCCAACTGACATCAACGATGTCCTCCATTGCATGCCTTTTCCAAATCCAGCTTGAATTTCCAACTGTCTCCTATTGATATAATGCTCACTTGTTTTTTAACAAACTACAGCAAGATTTCATTTCCTATGTGATATTATATTATTTTATAATTTCTGCATTTTGGGGGTCAGTATTTTTTTTAGATGGGAACAAACATATATTGTTTCTAGTTAATTGGCCTCATAGCTGTCTTTCCAATTTCTTAGTGTAGATGAATGGTCATGTCTATGCCTGCATCTGTTTACTGAAACATATCAATTAATATCCCATACTTTCTTGCCATCTTAATTTCTGCCACTGCCTTCAGTGCATCTTGGACACCTCCCTTTAACATATTAGTTACTGATAGCGTACTACGTCCTGAAATGACTCTACATTAATACATTTCTCTGGTACACTGTGCATTCCTTCTGCTTTAGATCCTTTTTGCATCATCCAATATTTTGCCCACAGAATCTTTCCTCATTCTAACTTGATTCTTCAGTTTGTTCTTCAGTTAGTTCAACTGAAACAATGTAAAAATATTCTCCAGTTTAGTTTTCTAGGAATAAAGTTACAATATCACAAATTTCACTGTTCTTACCAAGAATCTGTTTGTGTGGGGTTTTTTTTAGGAATGAGCATTTTAAAATTGCTATCGTTGTTTAATTACCAAAGTTTCTAAAGTATCTGGCTGGATTTTGCCCAATGTCTTTAACAGAGGAGAAATTTTGTTCCTAAATTTGTGATTTTCACTAAGGTTCTTTCTTTAGTTCTTTAGTAAAGAAAATGCTACAAAAGAGAAGGAGGTGTAACAGAGCCGCCACCTGGAATGCACAGGTCGCCTGAAGGTGAGTAAGTAGTGGTCTCCTCCCTTTTGATCTCGAGCACTGGTGGTTGACACTCTGCAAATAATGAGATTATTTCAGCAATTTTCATTGTTTCAGTTAATGCCTTTTATTACATTCTCTTAAAATCTACCATGCATCACACTCTTATAAAAAAAACACAAACTCTTTACAGAATATCTGCAAGATACACAAATTCAGGAAGAAGAATAGCTTTTCCACTCAATAAAAAATGTTTTTCTAGTGATCTTTTTATTGCACTGTACTCCCATTAAGTAGACATGCTATGTGTGTATGCAGCTTTGCATGTTGTTTGTTGTCACTTAAGGAAATCTTACCCAGAAGAATCTTTGTTCCTATGCTAACAGTTTATTTCAATCCCAGTAAGTAGCTATATTTGGAAGCAGGAGTGGCATCCACTTTCCAAACAACATGCCTCCGGAAACTCTGTGAAATCTGAGACATGTAGATAGTTGTAGAGAGCTTTCAGCCCCTTTGTTCATAGGGTCACTATGAGTTGTGTTCAACTCGAAGGCAATCAACAACAACAACAACAACATATGGTGGTGATATTGTCATTTGTAAGTACTATCAAGTGGGAACCTCTTCACAGCTGATTGATTCTCCAGCAGATTTTCAGAGTCTGTTAATCATACAGGAGGAGGCTGCTCATTCTTCTCCCACAGAGCAATTGGTGGGCTAGAACCACAAGCCTTTGGGATTGCAGTGTGATTCTTTTACCACTAGGCCACCAAAGTTCCTTATATATCTGCATCCACTGTAATAGTTTATAAAATCTGAAATATTCTCAAAATAAAGCAATTTCTCATTAAAAACCATGATTGTATAATATATAACTGTATAATGAAGTTTTTTCCACTTATTTCCTACGTATAGAATTTTTCCATTGTTTTCTTTATTAAAAGTAGAATTCTGATGAACTCATCTGTGCATCTTGGCATGGTTGGTATCTTTCCCCTGGAGAATAGACTTCTTAAAAAATACTTTATTAATTTTAATGAATGTTTACAGAGATTTTGGATTTCCATTCCTTCATTGTTGCATTTTGGAGAACAGACTTCTTATTACAGAGAAGGTGCTGAGTCTATTTTCGATGTTCTCTACCCCGTCGTTAGCAGAGCCACAGAGCTGCGTCTCTCAGATCCTCCCATCAAAACCTTCCAACATTTCTGGAGAAAGTGCTTCCAGATGTGCTCATGTGTGTCTACTCGCGGCCTCCAGCAATTTGTTACAATTTCACCTATGGATCCCAGCAAGTTTATGACCAATTTATGATCCCAGCAGCTTCTTTCCAAGGAAGCAGATCTCCTCTGTAGCTCCGTATTTACCAGCTGCTCTGGATGGAACTGTGTCCCATTTATAGATAATATCGAAGTCCTAATCCCGGCACTTTGACCTGCATGTGATCGTGTTTCTGGAAATAGGGTTTCTCTTTGCTGATGCTATCAGAAGTCCTGCAGGAGTAGGTTGAGTCTTAATCCTTTCTGAGTGGTGCTTTGCAAAAGAGAAAGACAGACACAAAAAGAAAAGAACACAGAGGGACAGACAGCATGTGAGATACTACAACAAGCCAAGAAATGCCTGTCGAGTGCTGCTGTGGTTATTTAGCACTTGTCTGCTGATCGATCTAACTGAAAGGTCAACAGTTCAAAGCTACCAGCATCCATTCCAGCGGAGGAAGATGTGTAAACCTTTTGTGAAGGTTTACAACCTTGGAAACCCTATTGGGCTATTCTGCTCTGTCCCCTAAGGTTACCAGGAGTCAGAATGCACTCTATGGCAAAGATTGAAAGTACTTTTATGCTATAGAGTAGCTCATTTTGCCGCCATTGGCTTTACTCTATTTTGAAGTGTGTGTGTGTGTGTGTGTGTGTGTGTGCATGCATGCGCACACATGCACACGTGTATATGCTACAAATATTAGATTTAAGATAGTCCTGTATTGGCATAGACTTGCTTCATGTTTCTATGCCACATTTGGTGATTCTTGTAACATTTCAAATTTTCTCATGATTCTAGGAATATAAAAGACAGTGAGGTTGACTCAGGATAGGGCAATGTTCAGATTTATTGTTCATAGGCTCTCTATAAATTGTACTTGACAACACTAACACCACCACTAAATAGGTGAAAGGCTACTTACTGTCTAGTGTAATTCTACCCTTTATATGCTCCACTGTTGTTGTTATCTGCTGACAAATCACCTGTGACTCATAGTCACTATATTCACAATAGCTTGGAACCCTGACACACCCACCCCCATTACCCCAGTTACTGTGTCACTCCATCTCATTCAGGGTCTTCCTCTGTTGTGCCATCCCTCCATCCTTCCAGTGTCTATTTCCAGTGACCGGTGCCTCCTGGCCTTGTGCCCAAATTCTGAGAGATGGATCTTCATAATCCTAGCCTCCAAGGAGAATCTTGGTTTGCCTTCTCCAGAACAGACTTATATGTTTTCTTGGCAGTCCATGGTATGTTCAAGACTCTTTTCCAGTACAACTCAAAGGCATCAATTTTTTCTTCTATCATCCTTAATCCTTTTTTAACTTTCTGATGGGTAGCAAGTAATTGTGAAGACTATGGTCTGGATCAGGCACACCTTGGTCTCTAGACTGACATTCTTGTTCCTCAGCACTCACTCTAGCTACGTCCCTGACAATAGATTTTCTCAATGCAATTTGTCTGTTGTTGTCTTTTGATTAGATAATTATATGCTGTATTACATACTTGGAAAAAAATACACACACACACACTTTTTATTATTCTATGCTTTAGGGAATAAATGCCATGGTTTCACAATTATTTGCTATGCAAATAAATAATTCATCAGAAAGCTGGACAATGACTAAGAATGATACAAGAAGAATTGATGCTTTCATATTCTGGTGCTAGAGAAGAGTCTTGAACACATCATGGACTGTCAAGAAAACAAATTAAGTCTGTCTTGGAGAGGGTGAAAACAAGTTTATCCTTTAAGGCTAGGATATTGAAGTTCCAACTCACACATACTTTGGGCACATGGCCAGAAAGGACTTATCTTTGGAGAAGGTCATCATGCTTGGAAGGGTGGAGGGACAGCTCAAGAGAGGAAGGTGGACTAATACAGTAACTGGGGCAATTGGGGTTGGTGTGTATAAATTAGTGAGACTGGCCCAGGACAGAGGAATGTTGAGAACTGCTATACATAGGGTTGCTACGGGTCGCAGGTGACTTGACAGCACACAACAAAAATAATAAGGAATTAAAAAAAGAAAATCAGAGTGACTTGCTTTACTGCAATATTGACTTTATTTTGGTGGTCTTGGACCAAGCTCTCACTGCCTCCAAGATGCCTGCAAAGGGGCCAAAGAGTGCCTGACGTTGCTCTTCTTGCTTTGTTTTACCTCCAAGTCCTAGATATCTGTTAACAAGTGATCTGCAAACAACTGTAAGACCAGAGTCACCTAAGGACTTGACAAAGCTGGCCACTGCTTCCTATCTCAGAGTTGCTGGTTCAATAGGTCTTCGATGGTGTCGAGAATTTACATTTCTGTCCAAATTCTAGTTCATGTTGTTGCTGACTCTCCATTATCACTTTGAGAATCAGTCTAGTAGGTAAGAATCTGTTGTTGTTGTTATGTGCCGCCGAGTC
>NW_006399753.1:5198047-5239798 GCF_000299155.1 Elephantulus edwardii | reverse complement strand
TCCTCTTTGGTCCTCCTTAGGTAAGAATCTAGGCATCAATATTTATCAAAACTCCCAAAAACAAATCAAAGTCGATTGTGACTCATGACAACGCCCATGTATCAGAGTAGAGCTGCCTACCATATAATTTTCAAATACCTGACTTTTCAGAAATGGATCACCCACCAGACTTCTCTTCTGATATACCTCTAAGAGTATTTGAAATTCCAACCTACAGGTCAACAGTCTAACATGCTATCTGTTTGCACTCTTCACGTATTCCAAAGCCCCCAGCTTACACTAACTTACAGTTTAGCCCACATTATGGAGGA
The DNA here is from genome assembly GCF_000299155.1 of Elephantulus edwardii. Classification (NCBI taxonomy): domain Eukaryota; kingdom Metazoa; phylum Chordata; class Mammalia; order Macroscelidea; family Macroscelididae; genus Elephantulus; species Elephantulus edwardii. The sequence goes on along the minus strand of NW_006399753.1, from coordinate 5,239,487 downwards.
AAGGGATGATTCTCGAAGCAAAGTTCCCATTGTGCTAACAAATATGAGATGATGGACTTTCTGTGTTAGACAGGTCTTCATGGACTACAGCACCAGAATATTCTAGTAACATCTGATAATCCTGGGGTACCACACAGGTTTACCCTTACTTCATGCTTCTTTTGCCCAAGGAAGAATCCCTAGTGGTGCCACGTATCATGCCTTGGGTGGCTAACCGTAAGATCAGCTGCTTAACTCAGCAGCGGCTCCTCAGGAGAAAGTGGACACGCTCCTTCTGTTGAGGGAGAAAGATGGCCCAGCTCCTTCTTTGTCGTTTAGAGCCTCAAAAACCCCCCTGGAGGGTCCGTTGTGAGTCAGTTCTGACTCAATGGACTTTGACTTTCTTTGACTTTGCACAGGAAACTAGGATCTTTCCAAACTTGCACTCTCAGAAGAGAGACACCTCACTCTCCAATTATTCATTGATTGCTTCTTGATGTATGGATTGATACATGCTAGGGAACAAGGATATTGAGTGTGAAAGGATATCTTTCAGTGTAAAGTTAGCATCATGTTCTCAGAGATTCTGAGCACATCTGGTAGTACGAACAACATATATCGCTGTGTATTCCTCTTATGTTTGAGATTTAATGTCTCTTTAAAATTTTATTCTGATTTGTTACTTCTGAAAAATACTTTTAATTTCATATTTTGATCATAGATTTATTTATGAAAACATATCTGGGAGGACAAGAGATTAGAGAATATGAAGCATATGCTGTCAAACTTAAAAATACGTATATGTAGATAAAGCTCTTATCCACTACTGAAAGAAAATTATAAAATTTTATGTAGGCTATATTTGCTAATTGCTGTTGTTGTTACGTGCCATTGAGTCTACAACTCATGATCCATAGACATTGTCAAGACTGTGACCTTTCAGGCAGAGATCTCAATGTTACCTCTGTATAGGTTCAAGTCACTCACCTTTCAGCTAGTAGTAGAATGTGGAACTGTCTCCCATAACAATCCAGGAATTTTGTGTATCTATCTGTGTACTGTGTATCTATCTCTCTCTATATATCTATATATAAATCTATATATCTATATCTGTATCATCTATATCTATCTATCTATATATATCTGTATTTCTGTGTCAATTTTGTGCGTGTGTGTGTGTGTGTGTATGTATATGTTGTTGTTTACTGTCGAGTCAGAACCGACCCATAGCTGACCCTCTGGCAGATTTTCAGAGGCAGTTAATTGCACAGAAGACTGCCCATCCTTCTCTCGTGGAGCAGCTTGTGAATTAGAACTAAGTGCCTTCGTGATTGCAGCTCAGTGTCTTTCCACTAGGGCCACCAGAGCTCCCTGTATATTTATATATTTCTTGAAGTTCTCTTTGACAGCTAGTACTTGAATTTATATTCCTGCTCTTTGAGAAACATTCTTTCCTTGAAAGGAGATAACATCTTTGTCAAAATAAAACTTTATAACCCAACCTTTCCTTTTCACTGTCAAAAATTCCAGACTCATATCAAGTTTACATATTGCATTGTTTAGACCATATCATTATATTTACACATAGAAACTTATGTAAATTCTGTTAGCTTAAAAATAAATGTCAAATACATACTGTAAAATACCATTTCAGTAAAGGTCAAAACCAGCAAAACCACTCTGGTATTAAGAGTTAGGATGGGTTGGTTTGGGGAGGGTGTGTTGGACTCCAGAAAGGGTGAAGTCAATGTGACTTGTGGGCATGTGATATTTTCTTTCTTGAACTGGACTGACAGCACTAAATATGGAGTTTTATCAGTAATAGTCTGAAGATTTGTGCACTCCCATCTATATATTGTACACTTTAAAAAATATTTTAAAACCAAAGATAGCTTTGAGAGTTAAATGAGAACAGTTTTCATTGTCAAATGATGTTCTCTTTACATAGCCATTAAGTAATATTAAAAGATTTAAAATAGACAAAGGAAAATTTACTCCCTATATCTTAATCTTGGAATTTGCATTTGGGTACAGAGAAGAGACAAGACCTTACTTCTGGGCTGGGTTCTTGCTGCATCTTGTAACTTGCCTGGAGACAGCACAGAGAAGAGGAGAAATCCATCTTTCAAATCATAAACGCATGCATGCACACACACACACCTTGTACTCTCTGTGTATCACCACTGTTATTGTGAAGAGGGGAAGTCTGCAGATAGACCTCTCCTCAGGAGATAATACTGGGGACAACCTTACCATCTCCAAAGGCCCTTGGGGAAATGAGATGTGTTGTTTGGTTTTAGTCTAGGAATAAATTTAGAATAATTGAAGAACCAGTGACCAATTACCTCTAGAGTTAAGCAGGAACGTTATAGGGGGGAAAAAACAAAAACAAAAACAAACCACCAAACAGCATAGGGTAGAAAGGGGGGGGGGGAACATTTTGAAGAGTTAGGACACAGAGGGTGAGAAGAAGGAAGCAGCTCTGGAAAATTTCTTGCCTCTTCAAATTTCCTGGCTCAAGTAGATTCCACCTTAGAGCAACTCTGTAATCTGTGTCTGTGTCAGCTTCTCAAGTGTTCTATCTGTGGCTCATAGTGACCTAAAAGAACAGAGAAAACGGTCCTTCAGGTTCCAAGTTTGTAATCTTTATGAGAACATTGTCACACCTTCTCCAGTGGAGCAGGTAGTAGATTGAACTAAGTGCATTTAAGTTGGCAACAAACCCTCTTATCCCTAGGTCACTAGAGGGATATATACAAACTAGGCAAGGCTGCTGACTGCATGATACCATAAATTTAAAGTCAAGTTAAGAAAACCTTAAAGAGTAGTAGTACTCAGTTGCTAACAGTGAAAGGAACAGATACAGCACGAAAGTGGCCAAAGAGGACTTCTGCCCATTTCATAAAGAGGAACATTCCCCATCAATAACATCTATAATATCATACAAATAACTACATGGTCAGACATGCCACCCTACATGGTCCTGCACCTATTTCTACCAATTATCGGTTCTTACGTTCATTATAACTTGACTCACAGACTTAACTTACAGTTATGTGTCTTATTAGGGCAATAGGTTGATGAGGGGAGAACAAGAAATATCCCACAATGCAAGTCCAGATTTAATCCAGCAGTCCAAGCCATATTAACAACAACACACAATTCCTCAATTAGTAAAAGTTCAAGCAGCACAAATGTACATCTGGTTTCCTCAGTCATCCAACAAACTGTATCTTAGAGTAGATATAAGTCACCTTTTCATTCAATTATCCAGCAAGCAAAACCTTTAACTGTGGCTCCATCTCCAGGGTTCCTCTGGTTACACTTTGCCACAGTCTCCTCACAGCACTGTCATAGTCTCTTTACGGTCTCTCCACCACCATAACCTCGCTTTCTCACAGTGTGGAAAGCACTCATTCTCTTATATTGGCCCCACACACTGATGATTTACAACACAGTATGTTAGCAGTTAAAGGAGCTGGAGGCTAAGAGAATGGCTAGAAAAGACAATTGTCAAGGGTTCTGACACCCCACTAAAGCTGTGAAGTTCAAAGTCAATCACAGGCTTTGTGGGAGAAAGATCTGTTGATACATCAGCACCTACAAAAGTAACAGCCTTGAAAAGTCAATGAAGCAGTTCTACCTTGCCATTCAAGGTTGTCCTGAGTCAGAATCACCCGGATGACGCTCAACAAAAACACAATTGTTGGAGCCAAAGAGCTTTGTGTTGTGTGTGGGGTGTGGCAGGGGTGTTGTTGTTATTGTTGTTGTTTTTAAATTACATTACCTTCAAGTCCGTTCTGATTCACTGTGGCCCGGGCATGGCAGTGTAACTGTGCTCCACAGAACTGTGCATGCCTGGCTTTTCAGAAGGAAATCACCAGGACTATCCAAGGGGGCTGGGAGTGGGTGGATTCCAACCTCAACCTCTCCTTAGTCACGCGCTTTGACTGTTCATTCAGGGACCTCATGGCTTCATCACTGCTCAAGAAAGTCTACTTCCAAAAGCAGGAGAGGTTTTGACTGTTCTTGTTTTCTATTTTTTTTCCCTTTGCATCCTTTCTTTATATCTTAAATTAAAAACAATTATTTTTATTTATTAAATAATTGTGCTCTTTAACCCTTACATTGTACATGAAAATGTCCTTGTAAAAAGCATCCAAAGTGGAATGAAAGAAATCTTTCATTTGTTATTTTTACTTAGTTGTGTTTCGAGTGAAAACTTACAACACATAGTTCTTTTTCGTTCAATCGTTCATACTCCTTCCATTGTTTAATATTAACAACATCCACAAGACATGATCTGCTCATTGTATATTGCACTTTCTTTCAACCATTTTAAGATCCCTTCTAACCATTTTTTTTTAAAAACACAAAAATTCTGCAATTGAGTTTATTCTGACTGATGGCGACTCTTCACTGGGTTTCCAAGGTTGTGAGTCATTATGGGCAAAGACTGTGCACTTTTGTTCCCAGGTGTGCAGGATTTGATAAGCTGACCTTTCTCTTCACAGCCCCAAGTGAAGGCAGTATACCATCAGGACTCAAGCCTCCTTAACATATTTTAAAATAAGCATTGCTTTCAAGAACATGCTTGCCTCAAAATGTATTGCTGTCAGTAACTGAGCTATTTATTCTTTCTCCCAGGGAGATGTTTAAGAGTTTAGGACTTTCTTCAAGACCCTATTGTCTATTTGAGAGAGAGAGAGAGAGAACAAGCAAGCAATGTTCTAGGTGCCTATACTTGTATCTAAGGCAATCTCACATATATGGAAGTGGGCCCAGACTTACTTACTCAAACAAATCAAAACAGAAAGCTATCTGGAAAAGTTACAATCATAATCACCAGATTTGGAACTTCGCATATGTCCCTCAGTGTGTTATTGTAAGTAGCTTTTGCTATAATGTAAACAAGTGTGACTATCTGAATTCCCAGAAATCAGCACTCACGCAAACAAGCAGAACCCTGGACCTGCCTTTGGTCCTTGAGATCCTAAGATTGAGAAATAAACATTTCCATTTAAAGAGTACTAAAATCCAACCTGCACCTGAACGGACGAGAGCAAAGGTCAGTAAAGAAAATAGAAGGTGGCTGACAGATCGGTGGTTCAAGTCCACCCAGCTGATCCATGAAAGCAAACAGGCGGCAATCTCCTTCCACAAAGATTACGGCCAAGACTCTACTCTGCAGGACGGCTCCTTCACATGTGAGGGGCCATGGAGAAAACAGGCTTGATAGCTATGTGGTACTTTGGTTTTATTAGAAAAGACATTAAAATAAAATTTTTAAAGTAAAAAAGAATACCAAAAACCTATGCATAAGATTTATGGAAAAAGAATGAAGGTCATTTTTATTAAGGTTAGACCACAACACAAAATTAGAAATCAGCATTTAGTTCATGTTCATTATGATCATAGCAAATCAGCCATAAATCATTAAAGCTGAAATTGGATGATCATTTCTGATATGAACAAGGCTTCCTTAAATTGTGCTTGGTCTGCTCCAATTATGAAGATAAAGGAATGTCTCATAGATTCAAAATTATTTCCAGTGAAATTTCCATATAACGTTTTTAACGTTTTAACATCAGATTTTATATGAGAATGTTGCTTTTAAGAATAAATTACTTAACAACAAAGTTAAACATGCGACAATGATCTACAGGCAATAATTTGAGAAATTATAATCCAGTAGCTGAAAGAAGTTATCCTCTTCCTTAACATTTTACTGTGTTCTTTCTTTTTCCCATTATTTTCCCCCTTCTGTTCTGGAAGAAAGTAAAAAGTCCATAGAGAGTTGCGCTGCTAACTCCAAGGTGATGCCTGGTTGGTCATTCGAATCCACCACCAGCAACATGGAGAAAGAGAAGGAAAATCTCTCTTTCTGTATGATTTGCAGCCTTGAGAAACCATTTGGAGGTTGAGCCCAGAGTTGGTCCCAATGTTATTACAATGAGTGAGCAAATGGGTGTGCTGTGCACAACGTTTTGTGCCACTAAACAAAAAGTGAAAAAGGTTCAACCTTACCTTCGGCGACACAGAAGAAAGACGAGCAGGCCTCTCTCAAGACTGGTCATCTTGGAAACCTACTGGAGAATCAGGACCAGTCGGGATCAAGGCCGTAGCAGGCGGCTTTAGAGTTTTTATCTTTTTCATTTTCTTTTTGTTCACCCATTATAAGGTCCCTACTAAACATTAAAAACAAAAACCAAAAACACAAAAACAAACCAAAAAAAATACACCAAAACTAAAAACTTCAAACATTCTGCAATTGAGTTTATTCTGACTGACGGTGACTCTTCACAGGGTTTCCAAGGTTGTGAGTCATGAGCAGAGACTGCGCACCTCTCTTCCCAGGTGTGCAGGATTTGATAAGCTGACCTTTCTGTTAGCAGCCCCAAGTGAAGGCAGTATACCATCAGGACTCAAGCCTCCTTAACATATTTTAAAATAGGCATTGCTTTCAAAACAGAATAAAGAACCATGCTTGCCTCAAAATGTATTGCTGTCAGTACCTGAGTTATTCTCTCTCTCAGGGAGATGTTTAAGAGCTTAGGACTATCTTTCAAGAACTTATTGTATATTTTAGATAGTTTACAAACATCAATTTGTATCTGTTTTCTTTTTCTAAGTTACAGAATATTATTTAGCTACTTTACCCTCTTGTATATATTTATAGAGAAAGCTTTTTACTTTATTTGTATAATACTTCTAAGAATGTCTAAATCTTAACCTGAGATACAAGTAAGGAAAAAATAAACCAAATAAAATAAGTAGGTGAAAGTACTCTGTAAAATACGAAGCTAAATCAATGGATTGTTATTAATTTTTATCTTCTGATAATCTTCATAAAATTAGCAGGAATTTATTGGTATTATGCTATAATAAAAATAGCAGGAGATAGCTTAGAGGGATTAAGTTACAGATCCGTGATCTTGGAAGAGTAATAATTAAGCTAGATAAACTAATCCCAAAAGGACATTCATTAACTAATATTCTATGGGAAGGAAAAAGAGTAAGTACTGTATTTGTAATGAAATATGAAGATGAAACTTAAAGTGACTTCAGGAACCCATATTGAAACTACACACCTTCCTATTTAAAATCACAATTAGAATAAAATTTTACTTAACAAAAAAAGAAATTAAGTGTTCTGAAATTAGAAATCTACATTCTTAGATATTAGTGTAGCCCTGGCAGGTACTATTGTTGTTGTTGTTGCAATGTGCCGTTAATTTTCCTGAGACTCATAGCAACCCTATGTACAATAGCTCTGAAGTCTGCCCTGTCCTGAGCCAGTCCACTGACTCCAACACACCTACCTCCATTACCCCAATTACTGTATTAATTTATCAAATCCAAGGTACTAGAGACTGATAATATAAATTTACTGATTTAGTATAATTGGAGTAGATACCCTTCTAAATTTTAATCCTCCACTAGAAGATTGTCGTCTTATGTTCTATTTTGAAAATAACAGAATTTAGAACATGAACTCTCTGAAAACTGACTCGTCTTATTTTCTCTCCCCACCTCCAAAGAACATGAAACGTCTCATAGAAAGCACTCCATAAATCCTTGCTAGCTCACCATGCTGCATACACAACAAGAAATTGAGCAGTACTTCATATCATGGAATCTAGAGCCAGAACATGGGAATTTCTATCTCAAATTTGAAATTTCGTGAGCTCAAAGACTTCGTTGTGCCAGCAGGTCACTTGAGTTAATTTTGTGTAATAATAGGAGTGCTTGTTGTGAAGGAAGCTGTGGTCAGGAGAGAAGATTGAGAAGGTTATTATGTAAACGAATGTTTTGAATAAAAATGTGGTAATCATGTTGTTAAGTGTCTGTCTTGAGTTGCAGGCAACTCATAGCAACCCTATGAAGGAGAGTCCTCAATGCTTGGGTGCCTTTCATCCTCTCTCCAGATTCATAGGGTTTCCGGAGGCAAGCTATTATGGAAGTGGATGCTACTCCTCCTTCCAAGCTTGTTTTAATCGGGGAGCTTCACCCCACTCTCTTCTGCATTGGGTAACCAACCATTAACACATTTGACACGTCAGTGTCACAGTGTTCAGCCTCACAGCAACCAGAAGTGATAAGCATTAACATAAAAATTAACTTAATCTCTGCAACCTGGAAAAATCCAAGAAAGTTTCTTGCAAAGATGATTTGTGATATGAATGTATAAGGATCAACTGGCAAGTACCTAAATCAATCACGGAAAGTAGGCTCCTACATACAAGAAAGAAGCAAGGGCAGAAGAAGCATAAACCATGTGCGTAAACATCACAGAGGACACTGAACGTCAGTGGGTGCAACAACAGCATGACATGAGCAAAATGGTGTGAAGAAGCTGGAGTGGGAATCAGGATTCCACTGAGTGGCATCCTGTTCTAGCCTTCTCACATCAGGACACTTGGGGGAAATGTAAACACGGAAACTCACTGAAATCCAGGCATCTTAGAGGACTCTGGTCCTTGACTTTTAAAGTTAGAAGTGGAAGACCTAGGGGTGCTTGGAGTATTTGAGTGATTTGATAAAAGAGCAGGAATACTGAGTAAAATTGAAGAATGACAATGTTGTGAGGATGTTTAAGAAGCATGCACAAGCAGATCAAAGTCAAAGCCACTGCCATCCGTCAGAACCAATTCATAGTTGACACTCCAATGGGTTTCCAAGGAGACCGAATTATCTTTCACTCATGCCTTAGGTCCACCGGCTAAGCACCTCATTCATCTCCTTATGGCTTATTCTACCAGAGCTTCCTCACAGGAAGATACTCAACTCTAATAGCGCTGATGACACAAAAAGGAGAGGATCATGGACTTCGCCAAGGTACTTCTGTCACTGGGGTGAATAAAGAGCAACACCGTTCTCTATCAGAGGAGACAAAAAGAAACATATTTGGAATGAATAGAAGAATATGACAATCTGATTCAGAGCTGTTGTTAAATGCCTAAGATATATTTAAGTGTACTTATGATAAGAATATTCGACTAGTCATGTTAGCCCATCTACAACGGGATTGGCTCTCACCGTTCCACAATGTGATTGGCCAGTCTTCTCGCCTATCTATAAGGGGATTGGCTAATCTCGCCAATAGATTGGAGGGATTAAAGCAACAGAGTCTCCCCTCTCACCACCAATAAAGGAGGAGTAGGCATGTAGTGGACATGCTTCAGGACCAGACATCCTTGTACCACCTAGGCTTACAGCAGCAGCCATTATAGCTGAAGCCAAGAACCAGAGCATCAACAGGAGAGGGAGTTGTTACCCCAACCCCTACAGACATTGTTGTTGTTGTTGTTGTTATGTGCCGTCGAGTCGCTTGCGACTCATAGCAACCCTATGTACAACAGCCCTAAACTCCATTCTGTCCTGTGCCAATCGCACGGTCTCTGACACTCCCATCCCAATTATCCCAGTCACTGAATCAATCCACCTCATAGAGGGCCTTCCTCTCCTGCGCTGTCCCTCCACCCTCCCAAGCATGATGTCCCTCTCTAAGGACCGGTCTCTCCTCACAACATGTCCAAAGTATGTTAGACGGAGCCTCAGAATCCTTGCCTCCAAGGAGCCACCCGGTTTAACCCTTTCCAGGACAAATCTGTTTGTTTTCCTAGCAGTACATGGTATTCTCAAAACTCTTCTCCAGCACCACAGCTCAAAGGCATCAATTCTCCTTCTATCCTCCTTGGTCATTGTCCAACTCTCTGATGCATAACAAGTGATTGGGAAGACCATAGCCTGTATCAGACGCACCTTAGTCTCCAGAGAGACACCGTTGCTCTTGAGTACTTTAGAGAGGTCCCTAACAGCAGACTTTCCCATGGCAATGCGCCCTTTAATTTCCTGGCTGCTGGTGCCAAGAGTGTTGACTGTGGAGCCAAGCAAACTAAAGCTGTGTACAATCTCAATCTCTTCACCATCCATCCTGATGCTGCCAATTGGTCCAGTGCTGAGAATCTTTGTCTTCTTGACATTGAGCCTCAATCCATATTGTAGGCTGCAGTCCTTGACACTCTGTAGCAGGCACTTCAGGTCCTCTTCAGTTTCAGCAAGCAGGTTTGTGTCATCCGCATAATGCAGGTTGTTGATAGCTAAGCTAAAAGGCTTTGCCTAAGTTTGTTCAACAAATTGGGAGCGGGGATGCCAGCCCATTTTGGCAGGACTGAGAACTTTGTAAAACTGGCCTTAAACCATGCGGCTGAAGGCTGAGATGTCTGTGAACACATTTTGGAAGCTGTCCTGACTGTATTTTGTGCTAACTTGGATTATAACCTTTTAATTTCCCTAACATTTTTTTCTTTTTTTTTATTAATTTCAATGAACATTTACAGAGACTTCGGATTTCCGTTCTTTTCATTGTTGCACTTTTCTCCCCACCCGCCCCCACCCCCACCCCCCAGTTTGCTCTTCTCCTTGAAAAGCAAAAGAAAAACTCCTTCATTGGTATACAATCTCCCCACACCCCCGCCCCACCCCAAGTATAGTCCACTCTGCAATTTTCCCTAATAATGTCTGTGGTCTGTGAGCTATTGCATTGGATTTTAGAGTCAGTAGGGCAGTAAAATTGGCATTGAGTTTACAAAACCTGTGGAACTGTCAACTACTAATTAGCAAGGAAGCACAAGTACACCCTTGTTTATGCTTACATTACTTATGGAGACTCTTAACACAAAAGAAATTGTCTATGTGGAAAAAGCCTTTGATTCTGGGGGATTGAGGGAGGGACGGGTGCCAGCCATGCCGCCAAGCAGAATCTTCATGTAACAGAAAGAAAGGAAATTATTCACTCCAAATCAGTAAGTAAATAAATCTGTGTTTGTCTTATTTGATAATCTGCCCCTTCGCACACCTGTGAGGAGAGTAAGTGCATTATAAAACATACATTTTTATCTGCATTTACTTAGATTTTAATGTTTGGATGCAAAAAAAAAATTCTGAAAAATATAACAATAAAGGCAATGACATTATTGATTGCATTTGAAACAATTCTTTTCCATCTCCAGGATTGGAGCTTGCCCTGAAGACTTTGTAAGAAATGGGCTTTCCCGGTTAATAGTAAAATAAAGCCGAAAAGTTACAAAGCTTTTCATCTTCCAAACCTTTTCTAAATGTCTGCGAGTACTGCTTTGGCGTTCATTTAATCTATGCAAGTGCCCACATGAGAACACTCATTACTCCTGATTTGCATCAATGTCATTAACTCCAGTTACACGATCTCACAACAAGCTTTACCACAGACTCCCTAAGCCTAACCCTAACCCTAACCCTAGCCCTAACCCTAACCCTAACCCTAACCCTAACCCTAAGCCCTGTAAACTGTAAGAAAATCTCAATTTATCTTGTGATGTAAACTTGACAGTCACTCTTCTCTGAAAGTCTTAATTTAATGAGGTTTATGGGATCACAGACTGGAGACAGTGCTTCCCATGCAACAGCCCCCAAACCGTTGAGCCCATTGATGTGTGTGCAAAGGGGAAGGCATTTTTTTCTCTCAAAAATGAAGCCCATTCCATCAATAGACCATGTGTATATCAAAGACGATGTACTTTTTAATTTTTTTCTGACTTCAGATGCCACCACAATTACCTGTTCTCACTTCCTGCAGTGGCTGGTAACTAACCAAATGCAGATTGAGATTTTATTTGATCCAGTAAATCCCTGTACCTCAGTTTCCTCCTTTAAATGTGTGTTGTTAAACATTGTTCACTATTTCATAAGAATAACGGAAATTAAGATAATTTCATCAGTACCTAGCATTTCATAAGATTCTTGGTTTATAAAGCAGTTAAAGAGCTTGGCTGCTAACTTCAATGCTGAGAGTTCAAATCTACCAGCCACTCCGCAGGAGAAAAATGAAACACTTTGCTTCCGTAAACACAGCCACCAAGAAATCCATATGGGGCAGTTCTGCTCTGTTGTAGGCAGTCAATAGGAATTGGAATCAACTTGACTTTCTAGCACCAGGTCCTCAGAAGAAGTTAAATAACAGCTGAAAGAATGGCTACACTGATTTTCACAAGTATCATCTACCTAAAGACAGTATCTGAGGCGAATAACTCAGTAAATACTTGAGAGATGAATGAATGAATGAATGATTCACATGAATTCATCATGGAAGACATGCAGCCAGAATGCTCCTTAGATGCAAGGAAGGTGAGCTTGAACTTGGCTTACTTTGGGTGTGTTTCTGGAGGATTAAGATGCTGGAAAAGGACATTATGTTTGGAAATGTAAAGGGTCCTAAAAAAGAGGACCTTCAAAGAGGCAGGCGGCCACGTAGCTTCCGCAGTGAATTTAAGCACAGTGAAGGTCCCGAGACTGGTGCAGGATGCGGCAAGGCTTCTCCTGGTTGCACATTAGCATGGGATCATCAAGAACCAGAGCTGACTCGGCCTCTTCTAACAGCAACATCGTTCTACAGCCTAAGAAGATAACAATTCCTAAAATGTGACGTGCGCATCTTTCTCCCTGACCTCTTTTCACTCTCCTCTCTTATATCTATCGTATGGTATAACTTCCACTGTAATCAGAACAGGAGAAAGAGAAGCTTATATGAGTCCTGGCCATTCCGTTAGGAGCTGTCAAGCCTTCCTAATCATAACAACGCCCTGAACAAAACACTGCCTGGTCCTGCAGCTGGTTCACAAGCTTGCTGTGTTCGAGTCCGCCACTGCCGTCACCGCCTCGGTCCACTTCACTGAAGGGCTTCCTTTCCAGTGGTTTAAGACAAAACCTCAAGGTGGGTTCAAACTGTAAGCCTTTGGGTTGGCAGCAAAACTCCTTACCACTAGACCACCAGAGTTCTGGTAACTTAGTGGTAAGAAGCTGCATTGTCGATTCAAAGATGAGTGCTTCATATCTACCTGCTGCTCCACAGGAGAAAGACGGACAATCAGCTCTGACACTGTGATTTACTGCTCATGAAAACCTGCTGGAGGGTTCGTCATGAGTTGATTCCAACTCAAAGATATATAACAACAATTTATTTTACGAACCAAACATAATGTCCTTCTCCAGGGACTGCTCCTTCCTGATAATATGCCTAAAGTATTTGCAACTGACGCTAATTAAATGTTTCTTGTTATTGCTACCAACTCAGTCATAGGAGATGGGAACAAGGAACAGAAATGCATGCTTTATTGGGATATTTAGAAGACAGGCACGGCGTGTTGCTGACTAAAATACAATTCTGTAGACTGAATCAAAGTGCTGAGAGATAGAAGTTGGGTAAAGATCAAGACTTTTGCTCAATCACACTTGTTAGGCTTCACTCATTTCCTCCTCATGAATGAGCAAAACCACTAACAAGGTTTGAGTCTCCCAGCTGCTCCTGGGAAGAAGGATGGGCAACTTCCTCGCCTGTAATTAGCTCCGTCTGAAAACCTGCATGAGGGTCAGCGGTGGGTTGGTTCTCACTCAACGGCACCCAACCACCACCACACCTCTTGGGAAGGAGGTTGGCATATGAGGAAGCATTGAGACAGCATCAAATGCCATCACTCCTTCGCCCTGCACACAGGAGCGCCTACTCCGAGCTGTGCGTTCTTGACCAAAATAGCTCAAGAGGGAGGCACAGATGACTGGTTCGTGGCCCTGATTAATTCTGCCCGGAGGCGGAATGTAGAGCGAAAACCTCGGAGCACGTGGCATTTCAGGGCTGGGAGAAGGGTGGGATTTGATGGGGCCAGCCTTTTGCTGGGCCTCTCCTGCCCGAAGCCCTCTGCATGCCCGCCTCCCCTGCTGAGACTTCATACAGTATTTATAGCCAGGGACCCTTTGGAGACTCAGACGACCTTTTGTGGCGGCCTTAAGAGCCTGTGGTTCCCTGGAGACCTGCCCCTTGGAAACGACCACGGTCTTTTTCACATTTGCGGCATCATTTCTGTTCTGCTTGATTCTGCTGCGCTCATGGCCCATGAAGGGGAAGCAGCAACAGGCGCGTTTTGCTACAAGATTAGAAGGTTACCCAGGACACTATGAGCTGGGAGGCCTCACAAGGCTTCCAAGACCATAATCTTTAAGAACAGTATCTTCCTCCCCGGGAGGCTGGGAGCTGGCATTGCTGAGCTTGTGGTTTCATTGTGAACATCGTGCCTTCATGCCTCCCTGAACACGCACATAGAACAGCCCGCTGCCTGCTGAGACGAGTCAGTTCCAACTCCCCTCAGCCTCCAGGTTTCTGAGGCATCTTAACGAGAGAGTCTGCCCGTCTTTCTCCTCCGGAGTAGCAGGTAGATTTGAACCACCAATGTTTCTATTAGCAATATGACAGGCAACACTCTGTGGTGCCAGAGAGTCTGAAAGAATGCCGAGTCCTGAGAAAGTACGTGGCATTTGCCATCACCTCTAATAGAATCAGGGCCTTGATGTCCACCTGGGGGACAGCGCTGCCCCAACCCTTGCTCTAACCTTCAGAGTTAGAATCTAGAAAAAAATGATTTTACCGACTGTCCGGAGTGTCCATCCAGCAGACATTACCCCGCAGATATGAAGGGCATCAGGGGGATAACACACGTTGGCTGATTCCGTCCCAGACATGACACTGAGCATGGCTATGTGTGTAATTACGTTTAATCATTACAAAATCTCCTAAGAAGAGAGAACCACCTGATATGATTAAAGACGCAGATTCGAAGTTTTGGAGTCAATTTCCAAAGACTTGTAGATAGTGAGGGACGGGATTCCCGGTCCTGTGACAGACACCATCACCTTTGGAAAGGAGACTTACTCAGAGCATTTAGTAAATTACTTTCAACTATCCATGGCTTTAAAAAAATCACTTTGTGTTATCAACCTATGTAAAGATGTTGTTACGTAGCAAAGGGTAATCATGGTTACAGATAAACTGTTTCCACTAAGATGACCTTTAAGTGGGTAGATTAGACTAGATTTGTTAAATGGGCTCCATGCTATCATAAGAGCCTTCAAAGTGGAAGAGGGACCAAAGAGAGAAAACCAGAGAAATAGAAACAAGGAAGAAACGTTGCTGCCTTAGGAGATGGAGTCTGCGAGTCAGGATGCAGGGATGCCGGCAGTTTTAGAAGCTTGGGATGGCAGAGAGAAAGAATCTCCCTGGGATCCTCCAGAAAGGAGTGAGTTCTGTGCATGTCCCCACTTCAAATCTCAGAGCTCCATAGGTGTCAGACACTAAGGTGATGGCGTTAAGCCACTCCGTCTGTGGCACTTTGCTGAAGAAGCAATGGAAAATCAATAAACTCATCATTGTCTGAAGGGTTGTACATTAATAAGCAGGGATGCATACGCAGGATGCTTCTCAATTTACAAAGAGGTTTCCATAGAACGTGCGTTCATTGCCGGTCACTCTTCACCAAGGTGAAGATATGTGACTATTACCTCCATCTTGCAGACATGACCTTTGACATTCAGAGAAATAACAACTGTCACAAGATTGCTGTGAGAAAATGTAGGCGGGAGGCCGTGGATGGCTAAGAGTGCAGGTTACACCTTCGAAGACAGCTGTGGCCCCACACCAGCAAGGCTGTTTGCTGTGAGGAGAAGGAGCAGCACATGGTAGTATGTCAGGTAGACTGTGTAAGGTTGACTACCCCAGAGTCCCTGTGTGCTGCAGACAGAGAGGCTGGCGGGTCAGGCCACCTCAGGGAAGGCCACCTGCTCCCAAAGTCAATGGCACTCTAACACGTTTGGGCTGACCCTGGGTTGAGTTGATTCCACAGGACTATGTTTGTTTTTTCAGAAGCTGAAGAAGGATTTCCGAGTCAGATCTACTTGTGAGCAAGGTGAGCATGGTCTTGTTTGTGCTTCCTTGTTCATTTTTGTGGTGAACAGTTTTGAGTTTTTGTTTTTTCTCACCAGCTGAAAGATTCTGCTTCTAGATGTGACTGGCACCTGCTTCTCTCCCAGTTCCACAGCACCTTTCTCCACAATCAAAGGCTCTTTTTAATTTTTTTATTTTTTTTTTTATTATTTGTGTGTGTACCATCAAATCAGATCTAACTGGTACAGGAGGAGATTGTTCCTCTTTTTCCAGAAGAGCATCTGGTGGATTTTGAACTGTGCACCTCTGGGATTATAGTGCAGCTTCTTGACACTAGGCCACCAGAGCTCGCCCAAAGGCTCTTTTTTAATTAGCAATCCCTGCCAGGGACAGAATACCAGTAAGCGGGCAGACTGGGCCTTACTTGTGTTGACTCACTCAGCCGCTGTGAACAGTTTCACATGTTCAGCTCAACACGGTCGGGGTAGCTGGCATGTTTACTGACACAAAACCCCAAACTGTTGTTATTAGTTAGTGTGTAGTTGACAACTCACAGCAGCTCTATGAACAACGGGTCTGCACTCGGCCCTATCCGGTGCCATCGTCACCATCTCTGACGCTCAAGCCCACTGTTACAGTCACCGTGTCAATCCTTCTTGTTGAGGGTCTTCCTCTCTATCGTGGACCTGCACCTTTCCCGCCATGATGTTCTCTTTCCACAGACTAACCTCTCCTGACAACATGCCCAAAGTGTGTGAGACAGAGTAGAAGTTAGAGGTCATCTATGTGTCAGAGAGAAAAAGTATATTGCTTATTCAAATTTTTCATCAAATTTACTAGATAATAGTTACAGAAAGTCTTCAGATCTTTTGTTCATAGGGTCACTATGAGTCGTGCTTGACTTGACAGTAATCAACAACAATTATACATATTTTTTTATCAAATTACTAGTCTCAAAGCTACCTTTTCCCGCAGTTCAAATCCACCAACTGCTCTGTGGGAGAGAGATGGGCAGTCTCCTCTCATGTGATTTACTGCCTTGGAAAACTCACTGGAGGGTCAGCTATGAGTCAGGTCCTGTTGGACAGAGTCTAACAACAATGATTGTACGCGAGGTTATCATGAGTCAGAGCCAAGAAAAACAGCAGCAGCACTTTTCTGTCTCTCTATTGCCTTCCAGCTCCAGGAGCCGGACAGCAGATCACTGGCTGTCAGACTGGATCAATACCGCAGTGGAGGCGGCTCTTGGTACGCAATGGACTCTTGTGATTCATCTCCTCTAAACCCTGGCCTGCAAGAAAGGGGCAATCTGACAGCTGAGGGATAGAGAAGACCCTTCCGTTGGTACACAGGATAGAAGAGGAATAAGGAGGAGAAGGGGAAGAGAAAGAAAAAAAATCAATGAAAGCTTGAACTTTAATAAGGAAGCATATTTAAAGATTAGCGGGTGAGGGAATGGAAGCATTAGGAAAGTTAAGTAATCAGACAAGAGACAGGCAGGCTCAGTTTTGTGTTGGTTCCTACTCAGTGACACACAACAACATGTAAAAAATAAGGAGTTTAGCAAAATGTAGCTAAAGTAAAGGAAGGTGCAGAGAGGTACACCAAAAGTAGTCGACAACAATGAAATATTATACATACAATCCAATATTATTGTTGTTACCAGTTATAACAAACATTAACCAACAAGGCATCTTAAATTGAACATCTTACCTTTTAAACCAGAAATCAAACCTTTTGCTGTCACATTGATTCTGACTCATAGCAACTCTATTCAATAACCCATCACCTGGAGCTGATTCCAACTCACTGGGACCCTCCCTCAGGTTTCTGGCGCTCTGAGTCCATCCTGGAGGATGCTGCCTGACTGTCTTCCATGGAGAAGCGGGTGGATTGCAACTTTTGGTTAGCAGCTTGATGCCCCATTTGCTTTACCTTCAGGAGCTGGGAATATGTACAAAAGCAAACTGCCACAGTTCTCTTTTGAGCAGCAGTTGATGGGTTCCACTTGGTTAACATCCAAGGATGCTTTCCATGCCCATAATGTTCTTCCAGAGCTGAGATGAGTTTTTAACTGGTCTTGTTCAAGAGTGACTGTGACGAAAAGGACTGTGTGCACCTAACAATTACAACAGCAATCCTGGGTGAGGAAAACAGAATAGTATCAGGAAAATGCCATGTTTGGACTATACAGCGTACCTATTATGTGTGAGGAGTCCCTGGGTGACACAAATGGTTAAGTACTTGGCTACTAGCTAAATGGCCGGCCGCTCAAATCCACTGAGAGTCACCACAGAAGAAAGGCCTAGCGACCTAGTTCCAATACTATCAGTTACTGGAAATCCTGTGGAGCACAGTTCTACTCAAGCAAGCATGGAATCACTATGAGTCAGAATCAAGTCCACGTTCACAAGTTAGGTACCTCTAAGGTCTAAATGCTTTACACTTATTGCCTTAACAAGTCTTCAAAAAAATCCTGAAGCAAATCTTATGTGAACTTCTATCTATAAACAGAGGACTGAAGAACAGAAGAGTAATTTCCCAGGTCAGAAAGCCAATACTTTATGAAGCCATAGATCAGAGGTCGTCTCTCTCCCACCACGCACTACTACTTCCCTTACTCAGAGAGGATAAACCTGGAATAAGTAAATCAATATAATCAGCAATCCACGTGAAACAAATATCATCAAGACTTATTTCTTTTTCTGATCTCTGCCTCCAGAAATTCAAGAAAAACATTCGATACATTAAGCATTTTCAGTAAATTGTCTTATGACAATCCTCCTCTTTGGACTTCTCATTTTTTAATACAATGATTCTCAAATTTGGACAATGGTTCACTGAGACTATTAAAACATCCCAGGACTAACTTCCTTTTTCCAATATTTATGTGTGCGTATGTGGGGGAGGGGGGATGTAACTAAATTATAACAAAGGCAGACTCGGAAGCACAGTAATTTCACAAGAACGGAATGATCTGCAACTGAAACCTAAGCACAACCCGCCATATATATTAACAGCAACCGAAATAGCAGCCATCAAGATCCTCAGCCAACCCACGACAGTCCAGATGAAGCACTTCACAATTACGAGAGTCCCAGTTATCTCTGATCATGTATGCACAGTAGGAGATTCGTAATATTGCAGACAAAGTGTTGCATGGCAACTATCTTCCCCCCCCTTTTTGTTAGAATACTAAATTTGAACCTGCAGGATAGTTTAGTAAGTGATGCAGTGATTTTAGCTTTTTAAATATCAAATTTTAGTCACTTTTAACCACTAATTTGCAAAAGTTACTAGAAAATTAGCCTTAAACCCCAGCCCTGTCTCACTACGATCAGGTTGATCCTGACAAAGAGGAGTCCTACAGGACAGAGAAGCCAAGGCCTTCTCTCTCTCTCTCTGTCTCTCTCTCTGTCTCTCTCTCTGTCTCTCTCTCTGTCTCTCTCTCTCTCTCTCTCTCTCTCTCTCTCTCACACACACACACACACACACACACACACTCAGCAAGGCTTCTTCACTCCAGGGTTTCTCCATTTTCTCAGGAGACGCCGTCTCCTCACCACCAGGCCATCTTCGTTTTCAGCTCTGTATTCCTAGGTGTTTGAAGGTGTCCAGAATAAGCTAAGTGATCCCTAAATGTTCTTCTCCAAGGATTTTGCGTGCTCAAAATCGGGGGAGCTCTGGTGGCCTAGTGGCAAGGAGCTGCAACTACAATCCCAGAGGCACACGGTTCGAATCCACCAGATGCTCTGCCGGGAAAAGGAGGGACAATCTCCTCCTGTACCAGTCAGATCTGATTTGACAGTACACTCACGCAAAAATAAAAGAAAAAAAAATCAAGAAAAATTTTAGTCACCATGCACGTGAGATTAAAGCACAAACTTGGTATAAGTCATAACCCAAGTCATATCAAACCAACTAAGGTGGGCTTGGTTCTGACTCATGATGACCTTTTACTTTTCACCAGATTTTTGAGGCTGCAAATCTTTTTAAAAAGAATGACCATCTTCCTAATAAGGAACTACTAGTGAATTCAAGCTGCTAACTTCTGGTTAGAACTTCGGCATCATTGCTTCCAAGGAACACTCTGGTTGAACTTTTTCCAAGATAGGTCTGTTCATTCTTTTGGCAGTCCATGGGATATTCAGCACAACACCATAGCTCAAAGGTATTAATTCTTCTTTTGTCATCTTTATTCATTGTCCAGCTCCAGCTCTCAGATATTCTCATGAAACTATAACTCACATACTTTTGGCAGGTAGGCAGGAGGGGTCAACTCAACAAGTCTCATTATTGTCAAGTTGGAATTGACTCATAGATGATCCGTCTAGCAAGAGAATCTCGTCTTTGGAAAAAATACTATGCTGAGAAAGATGGGGACCAGAGAAAGGAAGCCACTGAACAAGAGCATTGGTTAAGAGTGGCTTTAAGTATGGACTCAAGCATACTGGAGATCCTGAAGATGGAAAAGGTTAGGGCAAGATTCAAATCTGTTGTTCATAGAGTCACTGTGAGTAATAGCTGACTTGACAGAATATAGTTATTATCCACTCAATAAATATTTAGTATATGAATATTAAACATTTACCCTAGACCAACCATTAGACTTGACTGATATAAATATTATAATTGAATAAATAATTTTAGGTTATCACATTTAAAATTTTTTATGTGGTTTTTCTTATATAATAATAACACAATTAGAAAATTATTCATATTATCTAAATTTTATTGGGGAGAAAATAGACTTTAAAAGCTAAATAACTCCCCAAATCATGTAGTCTATTCTGCTGTTGCTAATAGCTGTACAAAAATCACATGATAAACCATTCTAGAGAGTTGATGAGTTGGATATTTGTGTGGTTCAGTCCCAAATGTCACACAGTTGTATCATTTTATCCCATCTCTTTTTTCCTCACTCCCTTCCTTCCAAGGAAATTTATTGAATACCTGCTTAGTCACAAGATCTCTGTCTGATATCAATCATCAGTCAGTGGGTGGTACACTGGTTGTTTGGGATTAATGGGCATACTGGTAGTCCTCAACCATATAGCTAGAAAGTATAATATATATCTGGAAAGTGTCAGGAAGTCATTAATCTCTCAGAATATTAGAGAACACAGAGCAGAACTTTAGAGGCAAAACAATGATTTAAAAATGTTTTCATTGAAAATGTTAGTGTCCAATAGAAGACACTCCTGGGAAAGTAGTTTGTACTATAAAAATAATGAATGATGAGAGGAGACAAAAAGGAAGTTTCTAAAGCTTTTACTTTATGATATGAGGAAAATAGTGTACCAAGAAGAGACAGCATCACTTCTGCTAGTTTTTGAGGTTTTTTTTTTAACATCAAGAACAGTTTTTAGCTTCATAATTTTTTCTCACATAAATGTGTGTGTGTGTGTTTAAATTTGAGGAAAATTTAAACCCAAAGAAGGAAACAAACATTTCCTGTGCACCAATGGACCAGAAATAACTAGGGATGTCCCTGAGTTCTGTGATTCCAGTCATTTTTCTATGAACATGAAGGTTTAATTTCTATTATTTAGTTTCACAAATGTAGGAGTGTATTTTATGCTTTTTAAACAAGACTTAACTCCTTCATAATTTATTAGAAATATTTGCAAATTCATTCTATATATGTTTAACAAAACTTTAAAATACTTTTTTCTTTCATATTGGCACAAATTTTTCTTTAAAATGTTCTAGTCTGTAGTTGGAGCTCCTAGGGGGAAAAGGGTTAACAGAATTGGCCACAAAATAAAATCACAGAGGTTTGCATCCACCCAAACAAATCTTGGACAAAATACCTGACGGTATTCTCCAAAATATCCACCCCCAAAGCCCCAATGGTGTGCAGATCTGTTCTGAACACACTTGAAGTCACTGTATGTTACACTAGAACATTAGTTTGTCTTTAGTCTGAAAATTTGTGCCTTATTTCCAAGCAGGCTATTTACTATCTGTTCTATTCTCTGTAATTCCATGGGTCTCTTAAATATTTTCCTTGTCCTCAGTACACTCTACTGCATCTTAAAGATGTTAGGTGACCTTTTCAAAGTCATATACCACCTATAACTAACTGTTGAATTTCAAATGTGTGTTAAAGGGAGCTCTGGGGGCCTTCTGGCAAGAAGCTGTGCTGCAATCCTGAAAGAATACAGTTCAAATCTACCAGCTGCTCTCCTAGAGAAGGATGGACAATCTCCTCCCATGTGATTAACTGCTTCTGAAAACCCACCAGACTGTCAACTATGGGTCAGTTCTGACTTGATGGCACACAACAACAACAACATATAAAACATTCTTTTCTAAATAAAGATGTCCCTCAGTAGGTCAAAGCCACAGAACCGTTAGTGGAAGAAACATGTTTCAATGTGCTATCCTCACAATCTCCCATATGCTCAAACCTGTTGTTTCAGTTCTTTTTATCAATCTTTCCCCATGAGAGCATTCCTCGTTTTTTATGACCTTCTACCTTCCTCAGCATCATGTCTTTTCCAAGGACTGGGCCTTCCAGACAACATTCCCAAAAGTATGTGAAAGGAAACGTCCCCATCCTTGCCTCTAAGGAATACGTTGATTGCCCTTCCTCCAAGACAGATTGGTTTGTTCTTTGGCAGTCCATAGTGTATTCAATACTCTTCACCAATACCAAGTTCAAAGGCATTGTTTTTTCTTCACTCTTCCTTATTCATTGTCCAACTTTCTCCTCAATATAGTACAATTGTCTGACATACTTTGGTTATGTTGTAAGGAAAGACCAGTCCTTGGAGAAGGACATCATGTTTTAGAGGGTGGAGGGACAGTGCAGGAGGGGAAGGCCCTCTATGAGGTGAATTGATTCGGTGACCGGGATAATCGGGATGAGTGTGTCTGAAACAGTGCGATTGGCACAGGACAGAGCAGAGTTTAGGGCTGTTGTACATAGGGTTGCTATGAGTTGCAAGTGACTCGACGGCACATAACAACAACAATAGTACAACTGAAAATACTATGATTTGCATCCGGCTCACTTTAGACTTTACTCATGCAATATTATTCAAAATGGGTGACTCTGGAGAACATTATGCTGAGTGAAATATCCCAGTCACAAAAGGACAAATATTACATGATGCCACTGTTGTAGAATGGGACTGTCCTTGGGGTTGGGGAGAGAATGAGTAAGATGGGTTCAATAATGTATACTACACTGAAACAGAGGAGGGAGAAAACTGTTTAAAAGAGATATATAACTAGGTATTTCTGTCATCACAGGAGACTAGAGCGAGGGCTACATGGTGGAGGGGACCTGGGGGAGGGTTTGTAAAACAATGAAAGAATCTTTTCTTTTACTTTTCCATGATTTTTGACTCATGCACTTATAACTTGTTAGTCAAATTTGTGTCTTCTAGGTTGCAACACCCCCATGATACATCTTCAAGGATATGAACATGTATGGCCAAGCACAATCAATAAGAGTGCATCTAAACTCCAAAATCAATCTCCATAATAGTCTATGTGTTTCCTACTGCCAAAGGGGCCCTTTAGAGTAGTGAGAGAAGATCTTCACCCTGAAACCCACAGCGTCCCTTTTCAGCAGGAAGTAGCTAAGAGAATACGCCATCCCCTTTTCCTTATGACTCAGGGTGAAGTCTCTCTCAGGGAGGAGTGATAGGGAATGGCAAAGGACACACTGACAAAGAAGATTAATCAGAACTGGCTTTGACAAGCACTGTGGCATTTGGACAAGAGCAAACTGGGAGGAGGTTAGAGAGAATGGTGCAGCAGTAAATGAATGGAAACCCAAAATCTCTGTAAATGTTTATGAAAATTAATAAAATATAATTATAGAAAAAAAATTGACATCTTTGCTCCATGGCACTTGAAAGAGGCTTAGCACTTTGGACACATTATGAGGAGGAACCAGACTCTGGAGAAGAACATCAGGCTTGAAAAAGTAGGGTGTCAGCTAAAAGAAGAAACTTTTGAAGAGATGGGCACAGAGGATGGAAAAATGGGCTCAAACAATTGTTAGAATGGTGAAAGACCAGGTAGTATTTTGTTCTGTTTTACAAATAATGAGTCAAAGCTGACTCAATGACACCTAATTTTATATATACATAAAATATATCGTGCTGTTGTTGTTGATTGCCTTTGAGTTGAGCACGACTCATAGCAACCCTATGAACAAAAGGTCTGAAGCTCCTCTACAACTATAGACATTTATCAAAGTTCATAGGGTTTCCGGAGGCAAGTTATTTAGAAAGTGGATGCCACTCCTGCTTCCAAATTATATACTTTATATTATATGTGTGTGTGTGTGTGTGTGTGTGTGTGTGTGTAAGAGAGAGAGAGAGAAAAGGGTTAGAGAGGGAGAAAAAAACTATTCACTTCAAGGAATGACTCGGGAAGATTGTGCCGTTGTGGCAGCTGTCAAGACCTGCATCTATGAGTTAAGTGACCTCTGTTGACATTGTCAGAGCTGAGGAACCCAAAGTCTGATGGTAATGTTTTAGGCTGAAATTTCTGCTTGCTTGCAGTTATTTGCGGTGAAAAATCCAAAATCTTCATGTCAGGTGAGAGGTCAGAGAATTCTGCAGGATTACTCAAGGAAATTCCACTTCCTGCAACTATCATACCAGCTCACATCACGGACGACGATTACATAGTGCCTTTCCAGTCCCTGAGAAGCAGCCTAGCCAAGTTAGCATGTTACATTAACCATCAACAGGGCCAGATAAGGAAGTGTCTCACTATTCTGATCAGCAGGGAAATGCGGGGTGATGGAAGGAACTACTCAAGACTTTCCTTGGTCAAGACGTAAGGGAAGAGGAATTCATGGTTACGTGTCCTCCTGATCTATAGTCCTTATGGCTTTTATAGAGAAGATTTTCATTACATAAGCAGATAAATATGTTAACTGGACTCCAAGATGTTTTAACTGTTTCTTTTCTTATTTGCCAACCTTCCTTGTTTCCATAACCACATCATTATCAGAAGGCAGCTCCAGTGTGAGAATCAAGGTTATGCTGCCCCAGGAAAGGGGGTTTATTGTCTCTTTATCCAGACAATTCCTACCTTGGTCAGCTTAATCCCTGCATCTCACCCACACACACACACACACACAATTTTTTAATAGATTTTTTTTACGGTATAAAATGTATTATTTGCCTTATAGAATAGGTTCGACTACAGGAGTGCATATATTTGATGAAGCAAATCAGGTAAATAATTGCGATTTTGCTAATGAGACAAAACCTCCACTCTGAGGCTTCTTCTCTGTTCTGGGACCTGGGACTGTGTCCGGGGTGGACGCTGTAACTGCTATCACAGGAGTGGGGACGATGACAGCTTTATCTACTTCCTGCTGGAAGGGATCGTAGTCGTGAACAGCATTTAGACTCCTTTGGGTGGAAGCTGACTCAGGGCCAACAGAAGATCTGGGAGCAAGGTTCTACGTCCAGACTCTTTGTGTTTCTTTCTCTAGTGCCCTAGTAGCAATAATCTGCGCTGTAGTCTGGAAGGCACATGGTTCAAGGCCACCAGCTGCTCCATTGGAGAAGGATAGGCAATCTCTTCCCATGTGATTAACTGCCTCTGAAAACCCACTGGAAGGTCAGCTATGGGCCATTTCCAGCTCAATGGTACAAAACAACAACAGGAAGTCTGAAAGATATAAATTTAGAAAGCATTTTAGGTAGATAAGATCTTAGCAGTAATAGGAGGAACATGTCTTGTTTTCTTGGAGTATTTTGAACTAAAATTTTCAAAAGTAACTTGATTGGTTTAGAGTTTGCATTTTAAAGACTATGAAGAGCAATTTATTATTGTTGTTGTTGTTGTTGTTGTTGTATACCATAGAGTTGGGTTTACAGAGGCAGTTAATTGCACGAGAGATTGCCCATCCTTCTGTGGAGTAGCTGGTGGATTTGAACCTCATGCCTTCAGGATTGCAGCACAGCTTCTTGCCACTAAGCCACCAGAGCTCTACTGATAATAATCATAATGAAAATCTATCATTATGTAATGAAATTATCTTACTCATCATTCACTTCTTTTATACTTTATTCACTTACTCTTACTTCCTATTAACTTACTCTTTAGTCACTTATTCTTTCAGGAAAAAGAAAATAGACCTTTTACTTTAAACTACTTTCTTTTCCTTCTAAAGATCGCCATGCTTATTGTCCTTCTACTCAGTCACAGATGTGCATGTTCTTTCTTATGCCTTCTATGACTGTTTAATCAACTCTCACAAACTCTCACGCCTTCTACAACTGTTCAATCAGTTCTGACAAAAACTCCCAGAGAGGAAGTTTTTACTTTGGCTTCAGGCAAACATAGGTTTCACTCAATTACTTACACAATTTATAGGAATTTTACCAACATTCCTGGTTCTTAAAGCTTTTGGAGATTTATGTTTCTTTTTTTTTTCTTTTGTATGTGGATATCTAGATCATCTATATAATCTGGCAACAGAGAAATATATTTAGTAGTGGCATTAGTACAGTGAAACTAACAGCAGAAAATAAAAAGTTACATTATTATCAGCCATACTATGGAAAATGGTAGATCTATGCAGATTTTTTTCTGGTATAGTAAGAATGCTTATTGCTTTATTTTCTAGGTGAGTATAAACTGGTTTGGAGTTACAGTTATTTTTTTATTATATATGTACTTTTAGTACAGGTATTGTTTTTTACTTTTTCTCACAGACATAACTTTGGAATGATTTGTATTTTAATGATTTATAATGACTTCATGGTTTCTACAAGGATGCATGTATCAGATCAACAACAAAGTCTCATCTTTTTTAATACATTCATGATTATGTAAAATCATAGTTTTCACTAAAATATTTACTGAATTAATGGCGTCTGAACCGGCGGAGCGAAACCTGAAGACTGTTTTAAGATAGTCTTTTTCCCTCTTGCACAAAGAGTATGTTGGCATCCTCGCTCATTCGGACTTTGACTCGTATGATCATCATCAATTCAGTTAATTAAATTTATCTAGAGCCCTATTTGTGGAAGCTAATGGCTTCCTTCCTCATTGTCATTGGTCTGTTTTAGTTGTTGTGTAGCATCAAATAGGAAGCAAACCTCGGATTGGCTGACCCTCCAGCAATTAATCACAATGGAGGAAATTGCCCATCCTTTTCCCACAGTGCACCTGGTGGATTTGAACCCAACACCTTTGGGTTGAAGCACAACTCCTTATTACTATGTCATCAGAGATAGTACTTAGAAATACCAGTAACTCCTTCTCTGAGAGTTGAAGCACAACTTCTTGAGAGAATGCACTACCTCCCCAACCCCCCCCCCAGCCCCTTTTAGGAGGGTTTCACAAGATAATGAGCTGCTTACCACCTGACAGAGAAAACGAGCCCCTCACAAAAGGAAGGAACTATCAGGGGGTGCTACCAGCATTTAACCAGCTTCTCCTCTTCATCATTTTAAGATTGAATCTGATTAACTGGGAGTCCCAGGAGAACGTGCTTTAATAGAAACATTTCTTTTTTTAATTTGCCCTCCCAATACAGCTCTTTGTCATGCAAATGAGGAGTTTGGACTTTGATTGTTTATATTTCAGTTAAATTACAGTAGATTTTGGCAGGAGCTTCCATCTTCCTGCAGTCATATGCTGTTGATTAATTGCACGTAATAAGAAGACGGTACGTTGGGCAGAGCACTTTTCTAGCATTCAGTACCCATTATTTCAAATCAGCTTGACATCCAACTCATTTTATTACTTTATCTTTTAAGGGTGGGGAAGGGCGAGAAAGAAAGAAGGGAGCGGGAGGAGAAAAAAGGGCAGAGGGGAGTATAAGAGAAAGGCAAGAATATAAATCTGAGTGGATAAGAAGAACTGAGAGGAATACGCCACAAATTCAGAGGCCTTCACTCACCTAGGGGGCTCTGGTGCCATAGTTCATAGTGATTTGCATACGAACCAAAGGCAGAATCTCTCTGCTGATTTGAAACTCAGCCTCATTGCCTTCAAGGCAGAACCAATTCCTGCTTGACCTGCATATGCGTGTCCAAGGCTGTAAATCACTTGGGAGGAGATTATCCCCTTTTCTCCCTTGGACCTGTTGATAGATTTGAACCACTAGAGCGGTGTGGTCTTGGGAAACCCTTTGGGCACTTGTGCTCATCCTGGAGGAACACTATGAGTCAGAATTGACTTGACCGCAGGGGGACTTTTAGCAGCAGAGTCATTGTTTCAAGGACTGTCCAACGGCAAGCTCACCGCGTGGAGTGAAGTTCTGTCCTTCACCTGGAGAAATGCAGAATCTGACAGCAACGCTAAGGAGCCCAGGTTTTAGAAGAACAGAGAGGGCACTGAGGCCTTGTGATAAGGGCAGAACTCCGAGGCAGGTGCACACTGTGTTTGGCAGAACAGAGGCAAGCCCAGCTCGTGCTGGCTGGTAAGAGGTTCGTGAATTCCGCATTAACTCTGCGTAGAGCTGGAGGACTTGGCTCAGGGCATTTGTACGTCCTTCACTTTGCTCAAAAAAGCACCGACATGCTTTTTCCCAAGTGAGACAGAATGTTTAAGTAATTTGTCCAAATTCAGAGAACTTGTATAATTCAGGGCTGCTATTTTAACACAGGTTTGGACGGTTTCCCAAGCCCACAATCTTTGTCACTGTTGTATCTGGGTTCATCCACGGTGTGCAAGCTTAGCTGTGGAGGACAGTAATTAGGCTTGTGCTTCTCGGGGTTTATACCAAAGACTCTAGGGCAGATCAGCTCCTCGCTGGATCATATGCTGTCCGGGCCCCTCAGTGGCCTGTGATTGGAGGGTGCATTCACTCTGTAGTCTCTAGGCTTGATGTCCATTGTCCTTGGCTAGTTGCACCTTGAAAATAAGAGCCAAATCAATCACCTTCTAAAACAATCTGCTCACGTGGCATTGATAACTTGGAAGAGAGCTGGTGGAGAGAAAACCCTTAGTGTGTCAGTGGAACCTTTTTGTAATGACCTTTCACGCAAAGGATTAGTAGCAGAACTTAACACACTCGGCTATGATTTTACTAATATTCTTTTCAAAGAAAGACCACATTTCCCCGAAGGTCCCAGTCTCGTTAAAGGCTAAAAAGGTTAGAGCTTCAGTGGAGCTGTTATATGCCCCCAACAGCCTCCTGCTTTATTGTCATTTCTAGCTCATGAAGGAAGTCCTGGTGGTCTAGTGGCAAGAAGTTGCACTGCAATCCTGAAATCACACAGTTCGAGGCCACCAGCTGCTCCACAGGACAAGAATGAGCAATTTCCCCCTCTCCCTCCCACCCCCATGTGATTAACTGCCTCTAAAATCCTGCCAGAGGGTCAACTATGGGTCAGTTCCAACTCAATGGTACACAGCAACAACAACACTGCTCATGGCAACCCTCTGTTAGATTTCCAGTGCTGTAAATTGTCATGGGAGGACACTACCACGTCTTTCTCCTGTTGAGTGTTTGGTGGATTTGGAGAGCTGACCTCTGCATCAGCAGCCCAATGTGCAACACACAACACCGACAGGGCTTATTGGGGGACATGGATTTACAAGGACCATCATCTATCAAATAGCCGAGCTCAAGGGCTTTCATTTTCTTGTTCAATTTGAATATAATCTAAGAAAAAGTCCAGAATTAGATAGTTAATTCTTTTACATCATTATGGTTTTAAATTCTCATTAAGTAAAATCTGCAGTGTCTTGCATGTGGATTATAAGTGGCTAATGAGAAATATGAGAAATATGCTTGTTCCCATAGTTTCAAATTTCTTAAACTTTAAGCAGAATCCCCTGAAGATTTTTTCTTTCTTTTTACACAGAACTTCCTCTTTCCTAAGAAACACTTTTTAAATCTGGTTTTCACAATTCATATATATAATCATTCTCAATTTCCTATGAATCAAGAAATAAAATGTAGATTTGTTAGATTTGAATGTATGTGCTGAATATGCAAATTAGTAGAACAAATAAAATGAAAATAGCAGGCTTCTTGCTATATGGTTAAGGAAGCCCAGAGTGAAGAACTGTATTCACCTCATCCAAAAACTTTTCTTCCTCCAATATCTGTATTTCCTTTCTTTTTTTCCCAGATTGGTTATAAATGGAGACAGTTACCACTTGGAATCCTAGACTCAGAACCCCATTACCCCATTTTAACTCTCTTCTGTTTCTTGTGTATCCTTCCTTCTGCGCTCACCCCCCCCACACACACACACGTCAGAATCATTAACTTTTAGAGTATGTTCAATCCTATAACTTAGAACACATAACAATAATCTTAACAAGATACTTAATACAAAAACAATCCTTTTTTGCCCAAATCTAAACCTAACCTACTGTCATCAAATAGAATCCAACTCGTGACCAGCCTCCATCAGTTTCCTGAAGTTGTTTACCTTTAAGGCCTGTGGGATATTCAGTATCCTCTCCTACACCACAGCTCAAAGGCATCAGTTCTTCTTCTGTCATTCTTATTTATTATCCAACTTTCAGATGCATAACAATGGATTGGAAAGACCATGGCCTGAATCAGGTTTACTTTCGTTTTCAAACTGCCATCATTGCTTCTCAGTAATTTGGAGAGATCCTTGATAATAGACTTGGCCAACTCAGTACATCTCTTGGTCTTCAGACTGTTAGTACTAAGGATGTTGATTGTGGATCCAAGTAAGATGGAATTATTGACAACTTCACTCTTTTCTCCATCAATCATAATGTTGCTAATTGGTCCAGTGGTGAGGATTTTTGCCTTCTTGATGCTGAGATGAAGAAGAGATATGTCTTGAAAAATGTACAGCCGGAGTGCTCCTTGTAAGCAAGGATGACTAAGCTTTGTCTCACATACTTTGGAAATATTGCTAGAAAAGGAAGATCCTTAATAAAATGCCGTGATACAGTGACTGCACTAACGTGTTGGGGATGATGAGGTATAGGACAGGGTTCAGATGTGTTCTTTATAATGTCAACTGGATGGCACCTACCAACGTACCTTTAAGGAGCTCATCTCTCTGGTGATTCAGATCTACCAATGACTCCAGAAGCAAAAGCTGGGTTGTATCTTCCCAAACACTTAACAGCCTCTGAAAACCCATTGAACTACTTGTTAAATACCTTCAGTAAGGAGACCGCCTCATCGTTCTCCTTTGGAGCAGTAGTTGTATTTGAACTGCTCACCTTTCAGTTAGCAGCCTAAACCAAAAACTTCTCTTGCCATTGAGGTGATTGCAGCCCATGGTGTTCTCCTGTGTCACAGAGTGGAAGTATTCCATAAGGGTGTCCTAGGTTCTGTGAAGATCAGTTAAACCCTTGCCTACTAGCCGAAAGGCTGGTGATTTGACATACTCAGAAGTCCTCAGAATACAGAGCGGCAGCATACTTGCAGAAGGTTGTGGGAAGCCCATGGTGCAGTTCTCTGCATACGTGGGTCACTATAAATTGGAATAGATTGAATAGCATCCACCAACAATCACAGGAGTCCTTGTGGGTGCAATGCGCCAGGCTTTTCACAGAGCCACAGGTGGGTTCAAATCACCAACTCATAGTCCAGCAACTAATCATAAACCACTTGGGCTCCCCAGGGCCCTTGGATACTTGGGACTTAACCCAAGCCCACTGCAGTTGATTGCCACACAGCAGCCCTCCATCAGGATTCTGGGGCTGTAAACCTTCCCAGAAGGAGATTTCATTTTCTCCTGGGGAGTGGCATGTGGATTAGAACTGTTGACTTCTGGTTAGCTGCACAGCATTTAATGCACAGCTCAGAAATCCTAAAACTATTTGCTGAAGTTGTTTCTCTGTGCCATCAAGTCAGAACCGATCCACAGCTGACCCTCCAGCGGGTTTTCAGAGGCAGCAATCACACAGGCAGAGATTGCCCATCCTTCTGCAGCCGGCAGATTAGAACCACATGCCTTTACGATCGCAGTGTAGATTCTTGCCTCTAGGCCACCAGTGGTGCTCTAGTTAGGTACGGCCTCCACCTTCACGACTAATGTGCTAACCAAAGGTTGCTGTCTTTTAGGTGAAGACAGGACTCCTGATGGCCTAACGCAGGAGGTTGGTGGTTTGAATCCACCAACTACTTCATCCTCTAGAGGAGAAACATTAAGTGCTCACTTCCAGTGAAGTTATACCTTTGAAAACCCAAACGCAGCTTTAGAGACCAGCTAGAGAGCTGTCACACGTCAGAATGGACTCAGCGGCAGGGCTTTGTTTTATTTTGTGTTTTCCCTATTTGGAAACAGAGACAGAAGGGGTGAAGCAGCACAGACACTAGTTTACAAACCGCATTATTTAACTCTGCTCCAATGCAGCACTCTCTCTACCACCTTTGACTTCATCCCGCTGATCTGAAAGTTTATAGCTTATTTTAAACTAAGCATAAACTATTTTCACATTTCCTTTCAGCCTGGTCACTTCAGTCTGAGGACTGAAGGGTTTGAGGATCTCCCCTCCGTGGGAAGGATCTGTTTGCCCTCATCAAGTTTTGCAGATTGGCACCATCAATATGACAGGGTGACGGGCTGCATGGATCATGTCATTGCATCTGTGAATGTGAGACAGAAATATTGACCTATTTGCTTGGCTCCATAGTCAACAGTCTTGGCACCAGCAGCCAGGAAATTAAAAGGTGCATTGCCATGGGAAAGTCTGCTGTTAGGGACCTCTCCAAGGTGCTGAAGAGCAGTGGTGTCTCTCTGGAGACTAAGGTGCGTCTGATACAGGCCATGGTCTTCGCAATCACCTGTTGTGCATCAGAGAGTTGGACAATGACCAAGGAGGATAGAAGGAGAATTGATGCCTTTGAGCTGTGGTGCTGGAGAAGAGTATTGAGAATACCATGGACTGCTAGGAAAACAAATAGATTTGTCCTGGAGAGGGTTAAACCAGGTGGCTCCTTGGAGGCAAGGATTCTGAGGCTCCGTCTAACTTACTTTGGACATGTAGTGAGGAAAGACCGGTGGGACATCAGGCTTGAGAAGGTGGAGGGACGGCGCAGGAGAGGAAGGCCCTCTATGAGGTGGATTGATTCAGTGACTGGGATAATTGGGATGGGAGTGTCAGAGACAGTGCGATTGGCACAGGACAGAGCGGAGTTTAGGGCTGTTGTACATAGGGTCGCTATGAGTCGCAGGCGACTCGACGGCACATAGTAACAACAACAAATTTTTCTCCACACTGATGAAATTTTAGCTGGCAGCATCACTTCAAAAGCATTTTTTTTTTATTTCAAAGGCCCTTCTATGGTGGTGAGGAGTACTGTGGACTCCAAGTCAGACTTCTGACACCGAGAAAGCCTTGGGAGGGATCCGCTGTTTCATCTTTTTGAAGTTCACGTGAACTCAGCATCTCAATACTGTTTCCCTTCAGTGGCGGGGAAAATTCATCCACTCAGGGTGCCACTAGTTAATTTATATTGATTCACTGTATTCAATCATTTGACAGGCAACATTTATGATAGACGCTGGAATTCTAAAATGTAGCCAATTACTGCATTTTATCCAATGTGCATTTTTTAAGAAAGGGGTAAGAACAGCACCTCTAAACCCAAAACTCAGTCTTCTAAACCCAAAAGCGCGCAGACCTAGAGATGATTCCAACAGAGTTTCCAAGGCTGTAACCATAACAGAAGCAGCATACACATCTTCATGCCAAATGACTCAAACCACCAACCTTCCAGCTGGCAGTCAAGCTCTTTAACCAAAGGGGTACCTCCTTGTGATCTCTAATAGTTTCTTATTTTTTAGGAAATTCCCATCTCAAAATCAAAGGCAACCCCAGATGTCTGAAAAGCAGGTTATGTTGAGGACACAATCACAGAAAAAGGCATCAATTCTGTCCTTTGTCACCATCCAGTCCACCTTTCCCCTGTATCTAAGGTGGCTGAAATCACTGAAGACTGGATCAGGTACTCCTTAGTCCTCAATGTCACATCTTTGCATTTTACAGTTTAAAGATGTCCCCCCCTTTTTCTACAGCAAATTTATGCAATGCAAATGTCCTTTGGGATCTTGACTGCTATTTGTTTTAATTCTCCAACAACAAACAATAGTATGAGGTGATGGACAGAAAGAATAAAATCTAGAATTGATTGTGACTGAGATTTCTATCTCTTGGTAAAAATTCAGCTTAACTTTTTCTTTCACTTATCACTGAATGTTGGCATGTGTTGCTGGTTTTGTCTGATCCTAACTTCCAGGTCCTTCACTGACATTTATTCTGTGTGGATCTCCACAATCTCTAACAACAGGTTCACAGTCCACTCTCTGCGTTTTGTCCTCCAGGCCCTTTTTAAAATGAATTACTCTGAATTGAAACCAAGTGCTTTTGTGTTAAGATAAGGAGAAGGATTATTTTTTTTTCCTTTTAAAGGTGATTGAGAGGCACTGAAAGAGAATACAATAGTAGATTTGCATTATGTAAGGTCACTTTCACAACACAATGGAGAAAGACTTGGAGGGGAACCAGACAGTAGACCAGTTTGATGGCCCTTGGATCAATGAAGATTATAGAAATAGCAGAATTTATAAGAAGGTCTTGGCATATTGAAAGTTTCTCCCCTATTGAGTGAGTCTTGGGTCTTTCAGCTTAGACTATTTTAACTTTTTGATGAACAAATTGTAATGAATTAGTTATATTTGTACCATCTATGCTTGTATCTTTCATTTAATACAATTCTCAAACCCTATTGAAACACCCAAGACAAACCCCTTACACATCAATCTATTTCAGCGTATACCCTACAGTACACATGACAACTGCCCCATAGAATTTCCAGGGCTGTAATCCTTACTGTCACCAGACTCCCACCTCTTTCTGCTATGGAGTGCTTGGTAGGTTTGATCCACCAACCTTTTGGTTAGTAGCTGAACACTTAACCACTGTGCTACCAGGATTTCTTAACAGAACTATATTCATGGTAGAGCTGTGTTGCCAATCCAAGAGCATGTGATTCGAATATACCAGCGTCTCTGCAGGAGAAAGATGGGCCATCTTCTCAAGTGTGATTTACGGCCTCTGAAAACCCACTGGAGAGTTAGCTTTGAGTTGGTTCCCATTGTTGTTGTTGTTCAGTGCCCGTCGAGTCACAGGTGACTCACAGCGACCCTATGAAGGAGAGTCCTCGATGCTTGGGTGCCTTTCATCCTCTCTCCAGGTTCATAGGGTTTCCAGAGGCAAGCTATTACGGAAGTGGATGCCACTCCTCCTTCCAATGGTTCCCATTAGACAATATATAACAAGTAAACGACCAAACCCATCACTGTCACAGTGGCCCCATGCGTTACAGAGTAGAACAGTTTCATGCAGCTTTCTAACCTATAATCTTTAGAGAAGCAGATCTGCAGGCTTTCTGGTGTGGTGCTGCTAGGTTGTTTAGATACACAGTGTGTATCACTCAGGTATAAGGAATTTCATGAGACTATGGGCTAGAACAGTACATAGATAGGGAACTGCTATGCTTCAAATGTGCGAGAAAGTTGGACAATAACTAAGGAAGATGAAAAAGAATTGATACCTTTGAATAATGGTATTGGATAGACTATGGACTACCAAAGGAACAGAGCTGTCTCAGAGAAAGTGTGGCCTTGAGGCAAGGATGGTGAAACTTCATTTCACCTCTTTGGTCTTGTTGTCAGATGTTCCCAGAACTAATAAAAAGACACCAGACTTGCAAAAGTAGAGAGTTCAACCAAAGAGAGGAAGGTCTTTAAGAAGGTAGATTGACAGAATGACTGCAACCATGAGCCTGAGTGGGGCAGAGAGTGTGAGAATGGCCCAGAAGTCAGGATCACAGGATGCCAGAGTCAAGCCATCAGGTCTCACTGGTCCATAGTGCAGCAGGTTGGACATGAATTCTGGTCAATGCACAAAAGCTTTGCAAAATCCTTCACTTACATATAACACATAAGAGAAAAAGCTAAATCACAAACTAGAAAAGGTGGTTACTGATTTATTATGAAGATAAAATTCTTAGGAATTTCCTGTAGCAACTACAGTTGTGATTATAAGATGCCTGCAAAAATAAGAATGAACAGTGGTAAAGCTTGACAGCTCTTACTCCTAAGAGTGGTACTCAGTCAATGATCCACACAAAATAATCTTTCTAAGATGTTATAATTGTTAGGTGCCATCAAATAAAATTTGTTGGGTTTTTTTTCTGTATGTAAGTAGATTTTGCAAAGAAAGTAGACAACTTGATTCAGGTATGTTGTTGTTAAGTGCAATCACACTGAATATGACCCATAGAGACCTTATGAACAACAGATGTGAGTCCTGTCACATCCTGTGCCATTCTCACACTTCCTGCCCCACTAGAGCCCCTTGTGGCTGTCACACAACTGTAGCATCAATCCACCTGGTCAAGGATCTGCCTCTCCTTTACCAACCTCTCTACCTTTCCCAGCATCATGTCCTTCTCCAAGGATAGTCCCTCCTAGTAACATGCCCAAAGTATGTGAGGTAAAGCTTTATCATCTTTGCTTCCATGGAGCCCTCTGGCTGCACTTTCTCCAAGATGTAACTGTTCATTCTCTTGGCCATCCAGGGAATGTTCAGTACTCTTCAACACCACAGCTCAAAGGCATCAATTCTTCTTTGTATCATCCTTATTTATTGTCCAGCTCTCAGATGCAAGTGATTGGAAAGACCATGGCCTAAATTAGATGCACCTTAGTCCTCAAACTGGCATCATTACTCCTCAGTAATTTGGAGAGGTCCCTAACTGCAGATTTTTCCAGTGCAATGTGTCTCCTGATTTCCTGACTGCTGATACCAAGTGTGTCAATTATGGCTCCAAGTAAGACGAAGTTGTTGACAGTTTCAGTCTTTTCTCCATCTACCATGATGTTGCCTGTCAATCCAGTGGTTAAATAATTTTTATTTTCTCAACATTGAGATGCAGTCCGTTTTGAAGACTGTACTCTTTTTTTAAAATACTTTTGTTCATTTTAATGAGACTTTGGATTTCCATTCATTCATTGTTGCACTTTTCTCCCTGCCCCCACCCCCCAATTAGCTCTTCTCTTTGAAAAATAAAAGAAAAATTATTTAATTGTTATACAATCCCTCCCCGCCAAGTCCACTCCACTATGCAGCCTTCATTCTGGACTCCTATCATGACAGTAATATCTAATCCTATATCCCTTTTAAACAGTTCTCTGTATTCTTTGATCTTCTGCAACAAGTATTTCAAATCTTCTTCACTGTGGGAAGTGCTAAGAACACACAAAGCTTGTTTTAAGGGGAAAACTGTCTCCTTGTAGCTCTGCAATCATGACTAAAAACAATAGGGAGGAATATCAGTTTACTCTCATTCTGGGAAGAAACTGGAAAAAACAAATCTGAGAAAAATAATAATATTCAACCAGATTTACATAAATGTAGTCATTTGGAAATTTTTGTAGGATAAACAGCAATGAAGTCTTTCTGGTTTAGTCTTCTCCTAAAATAAATTAATAAAAATACCATGCAATTTCCAGAAAAGGGGGAAGTAACAATATTTAGAGAAAATATCCTGAGTCTAGGAGATTCTCAGTACGTGGACCCTGGTTTGAAAGGATATACTTCACTCCTAGCACCTTTAAGTGGTAAGGTCTTTCATCTCTGCTAGTATCTCCTTCTTTATCATGCAATATTCTAAGAGAAAAGACAGGATCCTACTAAAGTTATGACTTGAGTCCTGGGGGACTTGACCACAACTGGGACTTCGGTCATATCCTGTTGTAAGGCTACAATTCAAGAGACACTCTACCTTAATTCTGCCTCATTTACAAATAGAGAGGAAAAAAAAGACAAATAGAGGTTAAACTTTACAACATATAGTTAAAAATAGAGAATCATTTTATCAGGTCACAAAATAGAAGACAGCCACATAATAGTAGGGATCCTGGTGC
This sequence comes from Elephantulus edwardii, assembly GCF_000299155.1. Classification (NCBI taxonomy): domain Eukaryota; kingdom Metazoa; phylum Chordata; class Mammalia; order Macroscelidea; family Macroscelididae; genus Elephantulus; species Elephantulus edwardii. The sequence goes on along the minus strand of NW_006399753.1, from coordinate 5,201,882 downwards.
GAGAGCACAATTAAAGCTAAGACAAGTGTGGTAAATACAATCTAATTATTACCTACAACATAACATTGAATCATTGCAAAGTCAAATATTAATTTATGGTACTCACATGGATTTATGAGGGGAAAGAAGTTTTAAATTTTGCCCTTATAATGATACAAAACAGATTTGTCCCATAGTCTCATGTTATAATAGGCTTAAAACGAATGCACGTGTTCACTTCTGAGACATAATTACTATAATACACTTATACAAATACTTATGGTTAGAACGAACACAATTTGGGTTCAAAGGTCTACAAATTGCTTGCTTTTCTTCTCATCTTTCTTTCTCCAGCACCAGTAAGAATTTGGCTTTTTTGTATTCAGGGTAAGAAGTTCAGAAAGGAATAACATTTAAACCACACATTTTATATCCTTGAGCTTTGACAGATAATTACAGGAAGTTCCAATCATTTTGTCCTTTTTCACCTTAAAATAGAGTTAATATAACTCTATCTTCAAAGATACAAGGAAAAGAAACTCAAGAAAGGAGTTGATTCTCCCTGTGCTTCTGTTTAAGTATAATTAAAAAGCTGTGAATGCCGCACTGCACTTTGAGCCAATCTTTCTACAAAAGCTGAGACACCTATCGAAACCACCAATTCTTTTGTGTGTTTCTAAGGAAGCAGACATTTAATAAACACCATCACTGTCATAAAACAGCAACTATTCTGAAGTAATAATTTATTCATGTAAACAAAAGACTGTTGTGCATGAACACCGAGGTTTCCAAATAGCCGTGTGTAGAGTCATTCATCTCTTCTAAAAGTGACCAGACATAACCTGATTCTGTGGTTTCCCTCAATTTATTAGACACCTTTGAGTTATAAACCTATTATATGGAAAGGGGATTTTTTTTTATCTCCAACTATAACATTGGTAAAGTAATAAAAAGTTGAAATAGAATTTAAATTGAAATCATTCATACTGAGGCTACAAGGCTAGCTCCTAAAAATGAAAATTATTAACTGCATATACCTAAAAGGACTCCAGGAGTGTTTTAAAATCAGATGACAATGTTTTCCACTACTGACATGCCATACTACTCTATAGAGTGTATGTGAGGAAGTATGTGTACACACACTTGTAATTAGACTCAACAACCCGTAACATCAACGTAAATGCACCAGACCTTTCTTTTCTGGCTCCTCTTGTGGACTCAAACCAGAAATTCAGTTGGGAGCTCACCACTTAGATGATTGTGCCACCTAAGAGTATATATTTTCTAAATACCCATGATTCAATTCATTTCACCTCTCTGTTAAAAAGCAATTGAAGTCATTTTGTCTACATTAAGGGATATAAGGATAAAAAAGGTACAAAGGTAAAATGTCCCTCTTCTCATCAGCTGTAGTATTTTGATTAAGAAAATAATTTTTATAAGAAAAGGAGAATTCCTTTTTCATAACTCTAAAGGAAGCTATGGAAGCAAGGATTCTAATTCTAGATGAGTCAAGAAAGACTTCATAGAGAAATAGTAAGTAAACTATAAGTTAAAATATCTGGAGAAACTGGCTACCAGAATGGCTAAGGATGAAAGAAGAATTGATGCCTTTGAGCTGTGGTGCTGGAGAAGAGTATCACGTATACCATGGACTGCTAAGAGAACAGACAGGTTCATCCTAGAAAAGGTGAAACCAGGCTGCTCCTGGGAGGCAAGGATTTTGAAGCTCCGTTTAACATACTATAAGGGGGCATCAGTCCTTTGAGAGAGACATCATGCTTAGAAAGGTGGAGGGACAGCACAAGAGAGGAAGACTCTGGATGAGATGGATTAACTCAGTGATTGGGGTAATGGGGGTAGGTTGTCAGAGATAATGAGATTGGCTCAAGATAGAACAGTGTTCAGAGCTCTTGTACATAGAGTTGCTATGATTCACAAGTGGCTTGATGGCACATAACAACAATTGAATAGATGGGTCTCTAGAACCTGTGGTGATGAAGGAAGACATTCAAGCTGCTCTGAAAGAATTGGCAAAAACCAAGCCCCAGGAATTGTTGACATATAAATTAATGTATTTCAAAAAACAGACTCTGCCCTGGACGTGCTCACTAAGTTGTGCCAAGAAATCTGGAGGACAATCACTTGGTCAACTGACTGGAAGAGATCTCTATTTGTTTCCATTCCAAAGAAAAGTGACTGGACAGAATATGGAAATTATCAAACAATATCACTGATATCACATACAAGCAGATTCTGCTGAAGATAATCTAAAAATGACTGGAACAGCACATCAGTAGAGAACTGCCTGAAGTGCAGACTGGGTTTAGAAGAGGTCATGGTACGAGGGATATTATAGCTACTGTTAGATGGATCTTGGCTGAAAGAGGAATATCTATCTGTGTTTCATTGACTGTGCAAAGGCATTTGACTCTGTGGATCACAACAAACTGTGGTTGACTCTAAGAAGAATGGGAATCCCAGAACACTTGATCATGTTCATGTGAAACCTATAGTTAAACAAGGAGGCAGTCGTTAGAGCAGAGCAAGGAAAGACTGCATGGCTCAAAATTGGGAAGGGTATATGCCAGGGATGTGTCCTATCTCCAAACCTTTTCAATCTATATGCAGAACAGATTATCTGGGAGGCTGGGCTCCATGAGGAGAAATGTGGCATCAGGATTTGAAGGAAGACTCATCAATAATCTGTGTTATGTAGATGACAGAACCATGCTTATTGAAACTGAGGAGGACATGAAGTCTTTGTTGCAGAAGGTCAAGGACTACAGCCTTCAATATGGATTGAAGCTCAACATCAAGAAAACAAAGATCCTCACCACCAGGCAGACTGGCAGTGTCACGATAGATGGTGAAGAGATTGCGGTAGTGAACAGCTTTAGTTTACTTGGCTCCACAATCAACACTCTTGGTACCAGCAGCCAAGAAATGAAAAGCTGAATTGCATTGAGAAAGTCTGCGGTCAGAGACATCTCCAAAGTACTGAAGAGCAATGATGTCAGTCTGGAGACAGGTGCATTTGATTCAGGATATATTCTTTGCAATTACTTGCTATGTATCAGAAATCTGGAAAATGACTAGAGATGATAGAAGGAGAATTGACGCCTTTGAGCTCTGGTGTTGGAGAGGCACATTGAATATACCATGGACTGCTGGAAGAAAGAAAAGGTTCATCCTGGAGAGGGTGAGACTAGGCTGCTCCTTGGAGGCAAGGATTCTAAAGCTTCTTCTGACATGCTTTGGACATGTTGTAGGGTGGGACTGGTCCTTGGAGAGGGACATCATGCTTGGGAGGGTGGAGAAACAGTGCTAGAGAAGAAGACTCTCGATGAAATGAATTGATTCAGTCACTAGGGTAGTAGGGGTAGGTGTGTCAGAGACAATAATATTGGCATAGGATATAGTGGGGTTTAGGGCTGTTGTACATAGGGTCACTATAAGTCACAGGCAACTCAATGGCACATAGCAACAACAACATTAAAAGGGGAGGCATGTGGAATAGAATTTAAAATTCTTGTAAAATTCAGACTTCCTAGCAGCACTGAGAGCAGAGAAACCCTGCATCCATTGTCCTGAGATAATCTGTAAACCTTTTCCTGAAAGTATCCGTGGAAGTAATCATTAATTAATGGTTTAGCTCAATTACTAAAGAATCCTTGTCTGAGCATATGCAATTAAAGTGGCATTAGTAAATCTAATGCATAGATGAGAATTTCAGGGGTGAGGAATCAAGTGGTGATGTAATTTGGAAGAGATATACTTATGACAAAACATGGGAAATACAGCCAATGTCACTGAATTTTATGTGTAGAAACGCATATTTGACTGTGCATATTTT
>NW_006399753.1:5170139-5196962 GCF_000299155.1 Elephantulus edwardii | reverse complement strand
GGTTCATCCTTACAATCTCTGGTATCCTCAAGTCCATTGCTGTACTATGTCAAACCACCTGGTTACGGCTTGTCTTCTTCTTCACCATTCCTTCATATTTCCAAGCATGCTGTCCCTCTCCAAGGACTTCTCTGAGCAACATGCCCAAAATATGTGAGACGAATCTGCCTCCAAGGAGACTCTGGCTTTACCTTTTTCAAGATATATCTGTTTGTCCTTTTGGTAGTCCATGGGATGTTTCCCTGACACCACAGCTCAAAAGGTACCAATTCTATTATCCTTATTCCTTGTCCTACTCTCGGGTGCTTAAGAAGAGACTGAAAAGAGCATGTTCTGAATCAGGCACACCTTAGTCCTCAAGCTTAGTCCTCACATCATTGCTCCACAATAATTTGGAGATGTCTCTGGCTACAAACTTTCCAAGTACAATATGTCTTCTGAGCTCCTGACTGCTGGTTCCAAGTGTATTGATGTGGATCTCAGTAAAATGATGTCCTTGACAGTTTCATTCTTTTCTTCTTCTTTCATGATATTGCTTATTGGTCCAGTGATGAGAAGGATTTTCTTGATGTTTAAACGCAATCCGTACTGAAGGCTGAAGTGTTTAACCTTCTGCAGCAAGCACTTCAAGTCTTTCTCATTTTCAGCAAGCAAGGTTGTGTCATATGCATAACGAAAGTTACCGAAGATTCTTCCTCTAATCCTCATGCCATATTTTTCTTCACAGAGTTTAGTTTCACGAATAATTTTCAAAGTATAAGGTTTGTATGGGTAAGGAGAAAGGATGAAATCATGACACACCCCTCTCTTAATTTAAAACCATGTGGTATTCCTTTCCTCTGTTAGCGCAATAGCCTCTCGGTTTAGCTATAGGTTTCACACAAACAGAATTAAGTGCTCTGGGATTCCCATTCTTCTCGATGTTAGCCATAACTTGTTATGATCCACATAGTCAATAAAGCACGAATAGACATTCTTCCGGTGTTCTTTGCTTTAGACCAAATCCATATGACGTTGGAAATGATCTCCTTGGTATCAGAGCACCAAGTAACTATTTATTTCCATTGCACATGGGAATAAGCTCATCTTGAGTGGGGGCACAAAATCGATGGCAGTCAACAATAACAAACTTTCAAACTTCAAACGTAAGACATGTAAAACACCAACTTCTCTCCAAGTTGAAAAAAGGAAGCCAGCATGCTAAAAGGAACCCTTTTTGTTGGCATCTTTCCTGAGGACGATGGAAGTGCGCTCTGTCAGTGTCAGTGGACAGCACGGGACCTGCCCCAGTGCTGCCACATGTTCCATATTGCCAACGTAGCCTCATTTTATTTGAACCACAGCAGGAGTAATGCAATGATTTTAGAAAATAGAAAGCGTTTTATGTCTGACTTCATGCACTTGTGAATTTCTTAGAGCCCCTTTATGGGAGAAATTCATTTGGCTGAAAGGGAAAAGATGAACTATGATAAAAATGCAGTATTGGGATAACTAAATTGAAGCCATTCTAGTTTCTATTCCCTGAGTATGGTTCTGCATTAATAGATCTCTGACCTTGAAAACTGGAGGTCTCATTGCTTTCTTCTTTTTCTTACAATTCTGATCTCAACCCTGTCAATCAGACTTATTTGGAAAGAACTTTGGACAAGCCTCCGAAGCAGGTGTAGCAACCATATTCTTCTATATGTTGATTTAATTCATATTTTCTGGGTATCATCTTGCTGTGGGATTTGCATTTTTGGTTTAAAGTGGAAAATGACCAGATATGCATTTTTTCCATGCTGACACTTACCACCTGTGATCTTAACATTCTTAGGTGTGCACTTTTGCTGTTTTTAATTTCACAGTCTGTTTTATCTACATTCCCTAAAGTCAAATATTTATGGAGTTTCCAACTGGCATGCTTCTTTTAAAATCTATTTTGAATCCTCTCTGTTTATTAGGCTATCTTGTTATTTAGTTGATGCTGCTTTTCTCTAGAATAATTCAATTATATGGAGGGAGTTGTGAATCCTAGTAAAAAGGAAATGGACATAGAGGTGCAAGGTTTGTATTGGATGGAACCCCTCATTGGTACAAATGGTTAACTCATTCAAAAGGGTAGAAGTTCAAGTGCATGCAGAGGTAACTCAGAAGCAAGGCCTAGTGATCTGCTTCTGAAAATTCTTTCACTGAAAATCCTATGAAGCTTACCTCTCCTCTGATACATTTGGAGTAATCGTGAGTCAGAGCCAGCTTCTTAACTGTTTCCTGCTTTTACAGCATGCCATGGATTGTTTCACCCTTCAATATGTCTAGCTTGTGATGTCATGTGGAAATTATGCAATAATCTCCCATGATCTGATAAATAGTTATAAAAAAGACTAAAGGTGGACTACAACACATCTTAATCCCATCACAGCTCTGATCTACTTGAGGGAAGTTTCCCCAGGGTATATTTGTGTTTTCTAAAGTTTAAAATTCAAAATTATCTTTCCTAGCCAAAAGATTGTTTGTTTTATGCTGATTTAAGTATCATACTAAGGAGAGAGGACACTATGAGAAGATGAGAATATGCAAATGGGACATGTTAGCCTATTCACAAGGGAATTGACTATTCACCATTTCACAAGAGGATTGGTCAGTCTTAACATTCAACAAAGGGATTGGCTAGTCTCACCATTGAATTGAACAAGTAAGAGTGAGAGACAAATCTTCCCTTACCTTTGAAGAGGAAAGAGACTTCCTGCCACTACCAACAAAGAAAACTAAACACTAGGAAAAGAGAAGCCATGGCTGAAATAGAGGCCTACTGTGAGATGCAACCTGAAGAGGGGGAGCCAATATTGACAGGACTGAGAACTTTGTTGGAAAGTTGGAGGAGGAGAGCCAATATTGGAAGGACTGAGAATGTTGTTGGAAAGTTAGAGGGGAGAACAAATATTGATTGGCAGGAATGAGAACTTGGGAACCACTGGCTTAAAGGCACAAGGCTTGAAATCTCAGGTGCCTTCATGCACTTTTCAAGAGCTGTCTTGTCTGTATGCTTTAGTAACCTGGATTATAAGCTTTTGACTTCCCTACTATGGTTCTGTGTGTATCTGTAAACTACCACATCAAATTTTAGACTGAGTAAAGCAGTAAGATTGGTGTTAAAATGAGTAGGTAGAGGTGGGGAGGTATATATGGACGTATCTGACCTCATGGAAATTGGTTTTGAGCTATTGACACTGTAGACAGTAGCAGTTCCCCTTTGTGAAGCTGATAAAGGTCAGACATAACTGTCCCCAAGTGGCCCCTGACCTTTTTACAGTTATCCTATCACATTCTTTATGCCACTTTAAATAGAAGGAGAGAAAAGTCACGCTACAGGGGAGACTCAATACCAACAAGAAAAGAAAAAAATGACAAGGTAGGAATCTGCCCTTTTGGATGCAGGATTCTGTGGAAAAACAAACAAACAAACAAACAAAAAAACACCAAAAACCTCCTTGACAGTGGAAAAGGAGAAGGCACAAGATCTTCAAGGAACACTGGGCCTATAGATGCTGACAAAAAAATAAGACCCTTTCTCCTGAATCATGAGAGACAGTGGCTTACCCCAGAGCAGGATCCTGAATTTGAACTCCCAAATTCCTAAACTCTAAGGTAATAATCACAGCAGGTATGAAAGAATCTGGAAAAAGTAACATTTACAGAATGACCACAAAGAGGTAAAGTGACAGGGGCTATCACTGTTAAGCTAAGCCAGAAGGGTTTTATAAGTAGAACATGACTAGAAAATCATTAATGACAAAGCTTTGAGCAATTTTGTATTGAAAGTATGAGAAAAGTTCGCCTCAATGCTGATCTGAGCATCTCATTGCTCCTCTCTATACAATATTTAATCCAGACAAAACCTTTCAAACCAAACCCACAGCTATCAAGTCTGTTCCATCTCATAGCAACACTATGGGACAGAGCACAGCTGCCCAAAATGGGTTTGAAGGCTATACATTTAAGCACACTTGTTGCAGAATGAGGGAAAAGTATTCTTATAATTATTAATAAAGAGACAGCCAGCCAGGAATGAGATCAAACAGAAAGTGTAAAGACAGGGGGCCAGCAGTTTCATTGACTGAAGGGCCGGATTCCAGCTTCCCTGTATCTTTATTGAAAATTACCAGGAAGTAAGCCACAAAGAAAATTCAACGCAAATAAAGCCAAGTTCTTTCTATTGAAAAACTTCCGCTTGAGGAAGGGGTCAGCAAATATAATGCAAGAATCTGGTAAACCCTTAAGGATTGCCTTGGTGTCTCAGGGTGAATGCCAGCATGAACCCCGCCTCCCCCACATCCTGAAGTAGCATTCTGTTTATTACAAATATTTAGTATGGGTTTCCCATACAGACTATCTCATTTTTTTTTTCAATAGAATGGCTGAGTTCAACTGGTTGCTCTTTCAGATAGAAGTTGAAATCACTTAAGCACTTGGATTACTAGGATTTCCAATTTTCCCATACTCCTCTCAAATCTTTATCCAATTTCCAACTTTTTCCCACCCTTGAGGATTTTCTAAAATCCCATATTTTCTTTTTTGGACTGATAGCTAAGAAGTAGTTGACAGTTGTTGTTCTATTCCCTATAGACTGCTTGCTCAAGAACGTGCTTTGTGATTACTTTTATGTTCTTACAACTGCAAAGACAAAAGTAAGTCGCTCACTTTACCTGTAATTCTCTGCTATTCAAAGATTCTTGGTGCAATTAAAATGCTGTCTTATAAATTAGCTGACCCATCTCTATTACCTTCCCCAACCCACTGGGATAGAATAAAATGGATAACTATTAAACTATGAGTGCGAATTTGGTTAATGCCCTCATCCTCCGCAGCAGTATTTATATGCAATCACTGTTTGAGCCTTGAAAATTATTTCCAAGCAAGCTTTGAACCTGGCTTAAATATCACTAAATCACAGAGATGTTTTCATGCATTATTGATTTCCTATTGTCAGTGACTACTTCATTATGTTTGGGGAGTTTATTATTTATAATCACAACTAAGGCACTCAACAAGATTGCCACAAATCAACTCAGTGCTTCTCCAACTAGCTGTCAGCCTTCTTTATGGCCATTCTGGGAGTTTACATGATCATATTGCATTCCGATAAACTACTGTAATGTCAGAGACACTAAGTACTTTACATTGAATATATGCCGCAAAGCTTTACAGTAATGCTTTAGGAAACTACAGGATGGCAGTATTCTGTTCTCTAAGTGAGTCTGTAATGTCTTAGATGGCTTCAAGCTAAACGAAGCCCTAGAAGAGAAAATAACAAGTATGGAGCTTGGGGGGGTGAAGGCAAGGAACTATGCTGGGACATTCTGTAAGAGTCCAGGAAAGAGTGGCACTGCCCTATAGGGTCCAGAAAGTTTAGAGACCTTGGTATAAAGAGCATGAAGAATAGAGGATTTATGGGACAAAAGAACAGTACTAAGACTTCAGAAGGGTACACAAAAGGTATCACTTGATTCCACAGAAGGAGGAACAAAATCACTAGTTGGAAGCTGGTAGAATGTGTGCTTAAACTCATTGCCAGCCAGGCAAGTCTGTCTTTTTCTTTTTCCCCCCAAGCCTGACTCCTATTGGCCATCCATTGACTTTCCAAAGCTAGTGGCATGGTCATAGTATGTTATGCTGCTAACTAAAACTCCATGTGTCTCCAGCAGTTTAACTTCATCAACCAGTCTCATCTCCTTAAGATCTACAGTCTTGGAAACTCAAAGGAAGATTGTTATGAGTCGGAATTGACTTGATGACAGTATGTTTGGAATTCTGGTAGAGTTCTGTGAGAAGAGATTGTCCATCTTTATCTCTTGGAGCAGGTTGTGGATTCTAACTGTAGACCTTTCAGATAGCAGTGAAACAGGCACCACACTGTACCACCAGGGGTCTGTTCATCTGCACGGAGAGAAGGTTCATTAGTGAATAAAAACATCATAAATTGGGTGAACTCTCTTATTAGTATCAAATGCCCTCATTACTTCTTATTATTGAACAATAGAATATGAACATTTTTCACCTTTGACCTTAGCAAAAGAAGATTTCTAATCATTGTTATTGAGGCCACTGAAGGGGATGGATTGGAAAATCTGGAGAACTGGTGTTGTTAAAGTGTGACTAAATAGCAATCAGGACTTTTAAAACATTCAATCTGAGCTGAAATAATATGGCTTAAGCAAACAAAAGAGCAAAGATCATTGTGTATCAAAGTTCAGCAAGACAAGTAGAGTCATTAGAAGATTCGGTACAAGTCTATATATGAATCTTTATCTGTGATTTGTAAATGATGCAGCCTTGCTTGCTGAAACAGAAGAGGACATGAGAAATGTGCTGCAGAAGGTCAAGGACTGAAGTCTCCAATATGGAGTGAAGCTCAACATCAAGGAAAATATTATTCTCATTACTGGGCCAATTGGCAGCATCATGATAGATGGAGAAGAGATTGAGGTTGTTAACAATTTCAACTGACTTTCACAATTAACAACACTCTTAGTCCCAGCAGTCAGGAAATCATTGAGAAAATCTGCTGTCAGAGACCTCTCAAGTGTTCAATCGCTCATTGAACATTAGTGAATAAAGATAAGGCAAGCTGAGAAATGACTTAACAAAACAAGACAACAAAGAGAAATTAGAAATACAGGAAAGAAAGAACAGACCAAATATTTGCACAGGAGGAGATTGGCCATCTGCCACCACTCGTTTGCCAGCAGGGAACAGTGACACCCTAAGGGGGGTAAGCACAACAGAGACACACCGCTACAGGAACACTTCAGAGAGCTGACTCACCTTTATTGGGGGTTACAGTGTGCTTATATACAAGCAAGTAAACAGGAAGACAGAGTGGGGTGGTTGTGTAGAGATGGAGTATGTGGATTGGACAGAAGAACCTCAGTTCAGTGCAGACCACTCCCAGCTCAACAGATGTGGCAGCCATCTCCCCAGGTGGTGAGTTTTCTCAAGCCAGCACAACCAAACACAGGAGCGTGTTCTCTATCCCATATTAAGGGCTATTGGGTCAACTAGGCTTGCATTTGTCCAGAGCTAGGCGATCTGCTCCGGCCAGAGGCCTCCTCCTCCTCCCCAACATTCCCCAACACCTATCCTTCTCCTGCAGAGCAGCTGGTGGCCTCGAACCATATGCCCTAGGAATTGCAGTATAGCTTCTTGTCACTAGCCTATCCGAACTCCCTGCTCCTAAAGCTCCTTAATACCTATGGTCCATGATCCTTTTTGTCTGATACAATCTAAGAACTGATAGGAGAGTCTCTTTTCGGTAGACTAGACCTCACAGCACTTGTACTGTCGTTAGTTAGACCTTAAACCACTTAGCTAGAAGGTATAGATCTAGCATCACCATTCCTTCACGCCAATGTTTGTAATGTTCTCTTTGATTTGATAATGATTCCTCAGTTTTTAATTTTTTATTATTCTCTTCACCATGGTTAGTTGACATCTCCTTTTATTCAATATATACTTAACCACCAAATTGAGAGAATACCACATCAAGCAGTGATATTATTAAAATAAAGGGCCCTAGAGGAAAAACGTTAGACATGAGTGGATAAGTAGACACATCATTATTGTAAGTGTTATAAAGTTAAGCATAAGACTGTTAAAACAGAATTTAGAGATGAGGACCTGAAAACAAATAGTTGGGAAGAAGAGTAAAATTAATGATTCAGAGAGAGATTTCCAACAAAGTATCATTTGAGAGTGAAATTTTTTTTTAAAAAAAGCTAAATCTGTAAGCATGTAAGAAATGAAGAAATAGTCAAAACCTGTGGATGCACATGGAAAATAGTTAAAAGCAATAATGTTTTCAATCTTGGAACACTTGTTCGTCTAGAATAGCCGTAGACTTATGCATGTTAGCTAACACTAGCCAGAACTGTAAGAGCTCTGTGCTGGAAACACCACCATCCTCATGTCATAGGCGAGGAAACTGTGGGGTAGCAAGGTTAAGAAAAGCTTAAATCACACAGAGTAGTATCTCACACTCTTTCATTTTACAATTTACATTCTTAGCTTACAGTGGTTCTGAGTTCAGAAAGGAAGGCAAATGCAAGGTGGCTTGCGTGAGCTGTAAGATCATTAAGTTTGAGTCTTCACTTTGTTGCAGAATTGACAGTCATGTTAAACTGTAGAAGGCTGTGGTTACATCCATACCTGAGCATTTTCTCAGAGACTGAGTGGACAGGATTAAAGGCAAGCACTCTAGAGATGATGCATTTGTCATTTAAGTGGCAGCAACATTTAACCTTCTGTCATCAATGGCTCTTTGAGAGAAAGATGGGGGTTCATCTTTTCAGTTCATCTTTTCAGCCTGGAAACCTGCAGGTGGGTTTGCTCTGAATTGGAATTGTCTCAATAATGGTGAGTTGGAGGGATGCTTTGTTTGTTTCTTTTGATACCAGTTTTAGCATGAATTGCAGATGGGGAAGCATCTACTGACCACCTGCTGTTTACTTAATTTTCCTCCATGTCCCCGTCTTTCCAGCTGCAAACTCAAACCTTGCTTTCCTGATTCCACAAAGCCAATCTCCGCCCTGTCTAACCCCATCTCCAGCAGCGCGCACCCCATGGCTGCAAACATCTCACTGCCAACTTACCAAACAAATGAATTCTCTACAGGAATCCACTATGCCATTTATTCTCTTGGGAAATTAAAAAAAGAAGGAAGAAGCATTTGACTAATAAAGTTGTGAAGAATCACATTCATTGTTCTCTTCTTACATAATTCAATCACTATCCTTTTTTTCCAAAACATAATGTTCTACTATTGTGTCAAAATCATTACGTGGTTTGAAGTTGATTTCCCCCACTTTGAGTTGTTGTTATGTGCCATCAAGTCTGACTCACAGTGACATTATGTACAGCAGCTCTGAACTGTGCTCTATGCTGAGCCCACCTGATTGTCTCTGACACACCCACCCTCATTATCCCAGTCACTGAGTCCACCCACCTCATCCAGAGTCTTCCTGTCTTGTGCTGTCTCTCCATCCTCCCAATCATGATTTCCCTCTCCACCGACTGGCCCCTCCTTGCAACATGCCCAAAGTGTGTCAAATGGAGCTACAGAATCTTTACCTCCAAAGAGCAGTCTGGTTTTACCCTGTCCAGGATGGACCTGTTGGTTTGTCTTATTCTGCACTTTAAAAATGTTTCTCTCTCAAAACTAACTTGGTTGAATGAGGAAGCCATTCCCTCATCTTCAAAGTCAGTCAATCTCTCTCTCTTTCTCTCTCTCTCTCTCAGCTTCCTGAGGAGCCCTGATGGTGGATGGTTAAGTAGAGGACTTCCAAAGTCTACCTGAGAGGTGGGTGCTCAGTCCCACCTAGTTGACCTGTAGGAGAAATGGCATGGAGATCTGGTCCCATAACAATTACAGCCTGTGATACCCTATATGTTTATCTACTTTACTGTGTAGGGTTACTAGGGATTGGCATTAAGGCAGTGGCATCCAGCAACAAGAAGTGGTGGACAATGCTATTTTATTGATAAGCCAAATTTTATTTATGTGAAAGTAATTACAAAGAAGTTGTATTAATCTACTGATAGTTGAACTTCAGAATCCTGGAGCATATAGATAGACTTACAGATTTACGTATAATACATAGATATATAATATTTGTATCTAACATATGGTCTTGGAAGGAGGAATGGCATCCATTTCCACAATAGCTTGCCTCCAGAAACCCTGTGAACCTGGAGAGAGGGTGAAAGACACCCAAGTGTGAGGCTGAATGAACACTGTGACACTGATGTGTCAAATGCGTTAATGGTTGCTTACCCAACGCGGACAGAGAGTGGGGTGGAGCTCCCCGATTAAAACAAGCGTTGAGGACTCTCCTTCATAGGGTCGCTATGAGTCACCTGCAATTTGACGGCACTTAACAACAACATATGGTAGCCTAGAAGGTAATGGAGCTCTGGTGAACGAGTGGTGAGGAATCGTGCTGTCAGTGTTCAAATCCCTCAGCTGCTCCAGCTGAGAAAGATGGGCAATCTCCTCTCATGTGATTTACAGATGCTGAAAACCCACTGAAGGGTCATCTATGAGTCAGGTTCAACTCAAAGGTACCTAACGACAGTAACAAAGTGAATAATGAGTGGTGCTGCCACCTGAAGGGTGGGTGGTTCAAGTTCATAGGCTTCTCTAAAGGAGAGAGATGGGCGATCACCTGTGTGTTTTATAGGCTCTCAAATCCCACGGGAAGGTCAGCTATGAGTTGGTTCCAACATAACAGCATTGAGTTGGCTATTCATTGACCTAATGAATAATGAGTTTATCTGTAGTCAAAAGACTGACAATTTGAATGCGCTAGCACTTCCAAAGGAGAAGGTGAGTATTTTGTTCCTGTAAAGATTTAGGGCCACAGCAGTCCTGTGTGACTCTAGCCTACGGGGTCACTATGACTCACCATCAACTCAATGATAGTGTATACTCCACACAACCTTGCAACTAATCCCTTAAAAAGAACTCTGGTGAGTATACTCTAAAAAGTTTGCAAAGCCAATGGTTTAAGACTGTATTTCTCCATTTAAGAGAGAATAAATCACATTTCAAACATGCAGCATTACCCTGACAGCTGCCTGTCCTTGCTAACCCCTGGAGGGGCTTGCCCTTGACCACGAATCACTAAGAACACTCTGCTGTCTCATTTGCTGATATTACTCCCTCTGGCTTTTCCCTTAGATGGAGCCATGCTTCCTGGTTCAAACCCAGGTCTGATTTCCTTGACTCCTTTCTTTGAAATGCCAACTCTTTGTTGAATATTATAGCCACTATTGTGATTTCACCTATCACCTCTAGGCTGACAGTCTGGGAGTAACAAAATCAAGACAGTCGAACAGTGTGACCAGGAGGCATCCTCAGTCCTCACAGAAAGGGGCAGAGGTCTCTACCCAGGGGGCTCTTCAAACTCTGAATTCTTCTACCTATTCATTTCCCTTCGGAAATGGAAAATTCTCTTTTAAATCCTGCAACCCTTTCATCCTGAACACTTGACAATCTCCCCGTGTATCTGGAGACCAGATCACAGGGTAGCACGATCTTTCAAGCATTCACAAGAGGTTAGATTTTGTTAGACAAAAAGGGCACATACGTGATGAGTAATTCATTTGGTGACAAGATATTTGAATTTCAAGATCAATTTTGAGACTCTTCCAGTTCCAGGGCAGGCACTGACTGTCAAAAGACCCTCAGGTTGTTAAAAAAGAAGACAAATTCACTGACTGAAATTGTAAAGTGAAAATGCACCCTCATTGTGTAGAAATTACATTATAGTGTGTGCATGACAGCATTCCTAGAATACAGACGTGCTGACGTCCGGCATGTGAATAGATGCACCCCGAGATTTTGACAGGTTGAGAACACTCAGGAAACATTCAATGGACAAATTAGTAACTGTCCAAGCTTAGAAGTCCTCTTGCTATCAAACCAGGTCACCACTGAAGAGACTTGGTGTAGATGACATTTCCAATCTGCCCCTCACAATTCTAGCAATCTTATCCTGAGTATATCTATCCATATTTCTCCCAAATTCCAAAGATCATACATATGTCTTCCAAGGTCAAATATTTATTTTCTCAAAAAGTAAATGTAACTTTTAGCATAGAACGATGGCCGGACGTGGTCTCCAGTGCTGTCTACACATTCACAGAAAAGCTAACACTCGGAGTGTGACATCATGCTTAGTAAAGCAGGTCAGCGAAAAAAGGACAAGGCCATCTGTGAGGCAAAGGCTTGCTTCTGTGCTGAAGTGTGACGGTCATGCGCCCCGAACGTCCTCTGATTAGAAAGCTGGGAATTGGTGGGGGCTTTCTCTGTCTTCCAAGCCCTCGGCCTTATCAGAGAAGCCTTGTCCTGCTTTGGATACACAGTAACCTTCTTTGTCTTTTGACTTGTGTGGACACCATATAATGCTTGGCTAACACCACTTCTGTATTTGGTCCTGGCAAGTAGGGAATGTGATCTCCTACAACAGCACCATTAGGGTGACAAAAGACCCCTGCCCTTCACTGTCACTTAGTGACCCTGTTGTCCACTCATGAATCTTATCCCGTCCCCTCTCTTCTGTACCAGGCACTGACAGAGCATGTGTCAGCCACTTGGAGCCTTGGTCCAAATGCTCCCAATGAGACGGACTGACAGAGCGGCTGCCACAGTGGTTCGCACACAGCAACAATTGGGAGGATGTTGCAGGGCTGTGTGGTGTCTGACTCTGTGAGGCGTGGGGCCGTTTGGAGACAGAACTAACTCAACAATATCTAACAACCACCCCTCCGTGAATGGAAGTGCAGTGAAATTAGAAAGGGTCACAGCTTTGAGTTCTGGAGGCTTTTGTGTGAGTTTGCTAGTAAGAGAGAAAACTGCTTCATAACTACATATAATTTTCAAACTTCATTAAGTTATGTTATTGGAAAGTCAGGTTCTAGAAGTACCTTCTTAGTGTGATGTCTGTGCATTTATCTTACAGCTGCACTCAAAGGAGAAAAGTTTCTTTTGCTGTGTTTTAAACACGCCAAAGTTTTAAGAAGTAAACTGCAGATCGTCCGTCAAAAAGTAAAAGCTGAGCATTGCTGTCAGTGAGAACACTCCATTGGTTCTGACTCTCTTTTTGCATCTTGGAATCTATTATTTGTTTTAGTCTAACAGTTCCATTTGCCAATATGAAGAAATACTACTATTAAAGATGCTGATTATAAAATAATAGTGATAATACCAATGCATAGTTAGTTATAAGACTTTATCCAAACCAAGCCAAACACATGGCCGTTGAGTTTCTCTTGACTCCCTGTGACCCTGTAGGACCGGGCACTGCCTCATAGCTTTCTCACAGCTGCAGTCTTTAGAAGAGCAGACTGCTGCATCCTCCTCCTACAAGGAGCCTGACACAGAGTTTATCTAAAATGAACTGCACTGAAGGGTCAGAACAACTTCTGTGAGTTACTGTTGATGTTGAAAATGCAACCTATTTACAAGTGATTGACAAGCTGATTGGAGAGGATGTCATAACTCCTTTTCATTACAAAGTCATCACCTGCATTTTCTAGGAGGCGGGGAGGGGCAGGTAAAGGCTGATTTACAGCTCTGCAGGAAAATGAAGTCCTGCAGAATTGGATGGTGGAGCTGACAATCAGGAGTCCCACTTCCTCTGCATCTCTCCTCATCAGAAAGGGACCGGGTCCTCAACGGTCATTCTGTGACCCATGTGCAGTACACGTGAGGGGCTTTGTACAGAGTTCATGGCCTTGCAACGTCTTTCTTGAAACCTACAAGTTCAGAATGTCTAATGGCTCTTGGGAATTTAGCCTCAGAATTCCTTTTCTTTATTGGATCTTTCTGTAAAATGTCTCTCTGGGCTCAATTACTGCCTCTGTAACTCAAACCCTGAGAATTCTTACCTCCGCTCTGCTGGTTGTTTTTCATGGGATCATGGATATAAAAGTTTGATACAAGACACTAGACAAATAGCAAAACAAAGCAAGACGGAATCCCTCCCTTGGTTTTCTGAGGCTGTTAACCTGAGTGAGGGGAGATTGACTGGTTTTTCTGCCTCAGAGATGGAGTCCATCCTGCAGACACATAGTTTTTGACTAGCAGTGCACCACGATCCAGACTTTGCCACCAGAACTTCTGAGACAAATAAGAAACACAAAGACCATGTTAAAAAACGTGTAAATGAAACACTAGTGCATAAATAAATTCTGACAGATCCCTGAGAGCCCAGAAAAGGCCAGTACTGAGTGCTGAGTAATAAACAGTGTCTCTCTCCCTCTTTCTGTCCCCACCCTCCACCTTTCTCTCTACCTCTCTTTCACTCCCTCTCCCTCATTTCTTTCCCTCTTCCCTTTCTCCCCACATTTATCTCTCTCTCTCTCTCTTTTTCCCTCTCCCTCTCTCTCTCCTTCTCTATCTCTTGCTCTCTTTCCTGTCTCTCCCCTGTTTCCCTTATCTTTTATTTCCTTCCTCACTCCTCTTTCTCTTTGGATTCTTTGTATTTTTTTCCTTCTACACATTTATGATTATCCCTGTATATACCATGACAACACTATGAAATACACACCACTAGTGGAGAAAATAACCTGAGCACCTATGCAGCCAGTTCTTTATTTTTATTTTTCACGTACAGCCCTTGCTATTCAGGCATAGTGAAATGCAGTATGTGGAAATTTCTGCTGATCTCAGGCTTTCCGCACAGGCAAGGAGGCAGTCTGCAAATCACCAGCCTCTCACAGCCACCCAGAAGGACCTGGTTGCCAGTGATGATAGATGGAGCCACACAGAACCTTTCACTGCATCTCAGAGCAAAGCATCACCAGTTCTCTTTTCCTGGCCAATGTGCACGCCTGCTAAGGAACTGGGGTGACAGGAGATTTTCAACTAGTGTGTGCTCACCATTGCAATGTCTTGATTCCTGACACTTGATCATGGTGCAGAAATATATGCTGTTACTTCAACATCAATATTGAAATATTGAGGATGAAAACTATGCAGTAGTTAGAGCACATGCAACTAGTGGCGGGGAATGGGGGGGTGGGTAAGGTACCACCGTATTTCAGCAGATGCTTCAATATTTCAATAATAAGGGAACCAATGAAATAATTGCATTCAATCTCTCCCTCTCCAGAGATACAGCTTGGAATTGTATTTCAGGGGAACACATAACATGTACACGCACCAAGTTGTTGAATATGAGTCTTCTTATTTCCAAACTGTTTTCAAGAAACAAGAAATCCCTAAGCATTGGTACACTACTTGCAATTTCCACTGCATTTTATCATGATTGATTTACACAGTAGCACTTGTGAAAAATGAGTCAGAAGTAAATATGTTGAACTTGGAAGACTTTGGCTCAGAAATTCAGAGAGTACTCTGCTGCTGTACTACTGTGTCAACAGATCCCTAGATGGTTTTGAAAATAGTGATTTTATCATAGTATTGTGAGCCAAACCTTTGAGCTAATCCTTTTTCATTTTCATTTGAAGCTGGAGTCACCTGCTTGTTACTCACTACCAGCAAGAACACTTCACCTAAAGCTCTCACCGCATTATCTTCCACAGCCATCAGATTGCTCTCCTGTTGTAACACTAACAGAACAAGTCACTGCTGATAGCTGGCTCTCATTTATATTTTTCCTATATAGAAAGTTTAGGTTACCTATGCATTAGAGCACCGAGAAGCCAAAGCAAAGGGAAGAAATCAAGAAATTAAGGAGCTCAACAGAAGATTTCAAGGGGCGGCACAGGAAGACAAAGTAAAATCTTATCATGAAATGTGCAAGGAGCTGGAGTCAGAAAATCAAAGGGGCTGAACTTGCTCAGTATTTCTTAAGCTAAAGGAACTGAAGAACAAATTCAAACTTTGAGTTATTATACTTCAGAATACTCTGGGCAGACTATTAAATGATCCAGAAAGTATTAAAAGAAGATGGAAAGAGTATACTGAGTCATTGTACCAAAAGGAATTGGCAGAAACAGAAGAATTTCGTGAAACAATGTATGATTAAGAGTTTGTGGTATTGAAGGAAGAAGTTCAAGCTGATCTGAAAGAGTTGGCAAAAAAATAAGGCCCCAGGAATTGATGGTGTATCAATTGACATATTTCAACAGACTCTGTCTTGGATATGCTCAGCAAGCTGTGCTAAGAAATCTGGAGGACAACCACCTGACCAACTGATTGGATGAGATCTATATTTGTTCCCATTCCCAAAGAAAGGTGATTTGACATAATGCAGAAATTATCAAACAATGTTATTAATATGACATGTAAGCAAGATTCTACTGAAAATTATCAAAAAATGAATGGAACAATAGAGAATGGTCTAAAGTGCAGGCTAGGTTTAGAAGAGGCCATGGTACTAGGAATATTATAGCTAATGTTAGATTGTAGCTGAAAGCAGGAAGTACCAGAGGAATGCTTATCTGTGTTTCATTGACTATACAGAGGCATCTGACTGTGCGGATCACAAACAATTAGAAGAATGGGAATCCCAGAATACTGGATTGTGCTTATGGGAGACCTATAATTAGACCAGGAGGCAGTTGTCAGAACAGAGCAAGGAAACACTGCATGGTTCAAAATTGGTAAGGGTATATGCCAGGGATGTGTCCTATCTCCATACCTTTTCAATCTACATGCAGAACAGATTATCTGGGAGGCTGGGCTTTATAAGGGGAAACGTGGCATCAGGATTAGAGGAAGACTTAGCAACAATCTGTGTTATGCAGATGACACAACCCTGCTTGCTGAAACTGAGGAGGACCTCAAGTGCTTACTACATAAAGTCAAGGACTGCAGCCTTTAATACGGATTGAAGCTCAACATCAAGAACACAAAGATTCCCACCACTGGGCAGCTTGGCAGCATCATGCTAGAAGATGAAGAGAATGAGATTATTAACAGCTTCAGTTTGCTGAGCTCCACAATCAACACTCTTGGTGCCAGCAGCCAGGAAATTAAAAGATCAATTGCATTGGGAAAGTCTGCTCTTAGAGACCTCTCCAAAGTACTGAAGAGCAATAATGTCAGTCTGGAGACTAAGGTGCACCAGATCCAGGCCATGGCCTTTGTAACTACTTGCTATGCATCAGAAAGCTGGACAATGACTAAGGATGATGGAAGGAAAAATTGATGTCTTTAAGCTGTGGTGTTGGAGAAAGGTGTTGAATATACCATGGATTGCTAAGAGAACAAGCAGCTTCATCCTGGGAACAAAGGCTGCTCCTTGGATGCAAGGATTCTGAAGCTTCATCTGACATACTTTGGATAGTTGCAAAGTGGGACCAGTCCTTGGAGAGGGATGTCATGCTTGGGAGGGCGGAGGGACAGCGCAGAGGAGGAAGACCCTTGATGAGATGGACTGATTCAGTGACTGCGGTAACGGAGGTAGGCATGTTAGAGACAATAGGATTGACACAGGACAGAGTAGAGTTTAGGGCTGTTGTACAAAGCGTCGATTTGAGTTGCATGTGACTCGATGACACATAACAACAACAACATAATAATAGCCAACTTACAACAAGCCCAGTATTATCCTTCCATAATAACACTTAGTGGTAAAAGCTGTTATTACCATTCCATATAGAAAACATGCTCTGAAAAAGACATGATACTTGGAAATGTTGACTTTAAGAAAAGAGACGATCTCTTTGCTATGTCTTAACATGGTGACTGCAGCAAGGAGCTTCAGCATGGAAGAGATTCTGAGAATGGCACAGGACCGGACATGATTTCAGTCTGCAGTTCATAGGGTCACTGTGAGTGGCAACTGACTCTATGGAACCGAACAAGAACAGCAACAACACACAGATGGGAAAGCAAAGGACAAGCCAATCAGCTCCCTGGAGCCATGCACTGGGAATCCACGGCAGGACGGCAGCACGTGCCCGTGCTCACCTGTGCCACTGTGGGAGCCCGTGAGAGACGCAACCCAGAGGCCTAATTAAGGAACTCGTTACACCTCTGAGGAGCCAGTGAGGTGGGACAAAGGCTCCATTTATGAAACGAAGGCTGTTGTCTGCAAAATGGAAATGACAACAATTTCCTCCCTACCTGAGGGCATAATGCAAGAATCAAATGAGAAAGTCTAAATAAAGTGCTTTAAAGAGTTCAACAGCCACGCAATGTAACATTAATATCATCTGTATTGTTAGCATTATTCCTATTTATACCTCAATATGGCGATGATTTTCCCAAGAATCCGTAATGATTTCTCTCAGTCTGGTAACAACCATCATCTGTCTCCCTCGTGTACAATGCATCTATGTAGTTAGCATTACCCTGTATAAGCGACAAGCAATGAGCTTTACATGTTGAATATATTCTTGACTCTGGGTCTGGGGAATGAGAAGATAGGAGGGCAATCGCATGTGATACAGAAGTAAAGAGTTTAAACACAGCATTAGTGCAAACAGCTTTCCCTGTCTGGGAAAGGCAAGGAGAGTTGTGTGGACGTGACTAAAACTTGGTGCTGAAGAGACAAGAGCCTGTAAAGAGAAAATTTGAATCAGATTGCAAAGGATATTAAATATAAAACTAAGATGAAATTTTACTTTTCCTCTGAGAAAATTACAATCATGAAATATTTGAAGTCGGCAATGCTGACAATCCACCTTCTACACAATATTGCATCTCACTGAGCCTCGATAATATTGACTATATCATGGACTCCGGAATGAACAAATATATTGGTCTTAGAAGAAGTATAAACAGACTATTCCTTTGAAGAGCCAACGGTAAGACTTCATTTCATGTACTTTGGACATCTTCTCAGGAGGAAACCAGTTACTGGAGAAGAATGTCATTTTTGGAAAAGTACAAGGCTGGTGAATAAAGGTCCTCAAGCCCATGGGTTGACACAGTGACTGTGTCAATGGACAGTTGGCCCGGACATAACAGAGATTGTGAGGCAGCAGCAGTGCCTGGGATTCTGTTGTACATACGGCTGATATGAGTCGAGACAGATCCAGTGGCATCCAAGAACAAACTAAAGGTCTCTGGGCTTGAATGGAAGTAGTGATAGCTCCTCTCCAATGAGAAAACGTTAGGAGGTCCAACATAGATCCAGTGTATGTTTACAGGGTGGAAGAGCAAATATAAAAAAGATATCAATGCTCCCAAATGAATATATAGATTTATATTAGCATCCTAGGGTTGCTGTGTGCCTAACTAGGGCCATTGAAGCATGCCCGACTCAAGCCCTGGGTTTTCAATCCCTTGAGATGTCTCACAGAGCTGGACAACATACAACCTGATGTCTTAAGTCAGCAAAAATTCATTTTTGTTACAGGTCAGAAATCCAAAATCAAGGTTGTAAAGCACCACACTCTTTCTAGCAGCATTTTTTGTAGGAAGTAGTGTTGAAATGAGTGTCTCAACTGTGAAAACAGAGGACAGGCAGAGACAGAGTGTCAAGAGGAGGAGAATATTGCCTTTCTACACAAGCACCTTCCTTCTAGCTTCGGGCTTCTGCACATCCCCTCATTGAGAACCATGCCTTGGTTTCAGGATGTTGTAACTCTAATTGCAATAAGGTTTTGCTGTGCACACGCGGGATTGGAGAGGGGAAGGTTAGCAGAGGGAGGAGTAATCATCTAGAGAATTTTGGAAGTAAAAATTTGGAATAAACAAACCTGACACATTGGCATTTATATTGTTTAAATTTGTATTTTCTGGTAAGTCTTAGTGGAAAATAATGGAAAACATGAAACTTCCCTGGGCAGCCAGATACTGCATCTGAACTGAGCTTTGTAGGTCAATAAATAATACAACCCTATAATGGATCTGGGGGGAAGAGGAAATTCTGTCATTTCTTTTACCACATCACAAAATGTTTGTTTCTTTTATGAAATGAAATAATCTTCTTATATTTTTATTTTTCACAAAGCCAACCATCAATATATTAGCCTAGTTTCAAATACCAAACATACAGTTCTTCTAGGGTGTCCACCAGGGATGTATTCTGTCTCCTTACCTTTTCAATATGTATGCAGATCATTTGGGACGCCGGGCTGTACGAGGAGGAATGTGGCATCAGGATTGGTGGAAGAATCATCAACAACCTGCACTGTACAGATGACACAACACTGCTTGCTGAAACTGAGGAAGACCTGAAGCGCTTGCTGCAGAAGGTCAAAGATTGAAGCCTTCAATATGGATTGAAGCTCAACATCAAGAGAACAACGATTCTCACCACTGGACCAATTGCCAGCATCATTATGGATGGTGAAGAATCTGAGATAGTTAACAGTTTTAGTTTGGTTGGCTCCACAATCAACACTCTTGGTACCAGCAGCTAAGAAATCAAGAGATTAATTTCATTTGGAAAGTCAACTGTCAAGGACAGCTCCAGAGTACAGAAGAGCAATGATATTAGGCTGGAGACTAAGATGTGCCTGATTTGGGCCATAGTCTTCACAATAGTGTGCTATGCATCGGAAAGCTGGACAGTGATTAGGGATGATAGAAAGAGAATTGGTACCTTTGAGTTGTGGTGCTGGAGAAGAGTGTTGACTATACCATGGACTGCTAGGAGAACAGGCTTGTCTTGGAGAGGGTGAAGCCAGAATGCTCCTTGGAGTCAAGGATTCTGAAGCTTCGTCTGACATACTTTGGGCATGTTGCAAGGAGGCACCAGTCCTTGGAGAGGGACATCATGCTTGAAAGAGTGGAGGGGCAGCATAAGAGAGGAAGACCCTGCATGAGATGGATTCAGTCAGTGATTGGAGTAATGAGAGTACATGTGTCAGAGACAGTGAGGTTGGCCCAGGATAGAGCAGGGTTTAGAATTCTTGTACAACGGGTCACTATGAGTCGCAAACAACTCGATGGCAAATAACAAAAATAACAATCCAATGTCAAAACCACCGACCATTGCCTTTCCAATCACTGATCTGGGAAGTCTGCTCAGTCCGTTGATTTCTGCAGAAAGGCATTTGGATCTTTGCAGGGTCTGCCTGTTTAGCAGGATTTGTGGGTTGATGGGTTGACAAGGGTGCATTTGAGAGAAACTGCCATCTGAAATGCAAATAAATAAAAGAGATCTAATACTTTGAAGAGTTCTTTGTTCACTGTATTCATGGTGGTTAGGCAGTCTGTCCAATTTGCCTTCCTGCAAGTGCCTCTCCAATCTCTGTAATTCTATTCCATTACTATTCAGTTATAACCAGTGCCCAACTCTCTAAGTTCTGAGTGTATATGTGAATAGAGACAGTGTGTCTGCAGTGTGTGTGACTGTGTGTGGTGGGGTGGTAGCAAAAGCAGATGGGCAAATGAGTTTACTATCAGTTTGCATAGTAGTAAAAATACTATTAGCAATTATTAACAAGATAAGACTATTATAGAGAAAAACATTGGATGGAAGTGTGTTGTTGTTAGCTGTCACTGATTTGGCCGCACACATATGGTGACTCTATGCACAGCACAAATACATGGCTAGTCCTATGCTGTCTTCCTGATTCACTACAGGTGAACAATCAACCATAGGAGTGAGCTTTTCTAACCTTGGTTACACCCGGATTCCTGGGTGACCTGAGAGAAATAGCAGCTGTCACCTTAAAGTTCAATACATACTTTCGAGAGAGTTGATAAGTGTAAGAAGTGGCTGGGTGACTGGTGAGTACCGTAGAGTCAGAACTGACCCATAGCTGATCCTTTCCCGGTGGGTTTTCAGAGGCAGTTAATCTCACAGGAGGAGATTGCCCATCCTTCTCCCACAGAGCAGCTGGTGGCCTCGAACCACATGGCTTTGGGATTGCAGTGAAGCTTCTGGCCACTAGGCCACCAGAGCTCCCTAAGTATAAGAATAGACTCAAGGAAATGGCTAGAAAGATTGGAAATACAAGAGAAAACTTTATATTCTCAAAACTCATTGTCATCAAGCTTAAACTGACTCATAGAGGACCCTCCAGCGAGTTGTCAGAGGCTATAAATTTCATGAAAGAAGGTTGCCCATCTTCCCCCCAAGAGGCCACTGTTGTGTTTGAACAGCCAGAGACAGGCCACCTTGGGATTAGCCGTGCAACTCCCTACAGACTGCACCACCAGGGCTCCTCTGACATTGATAGCAGCGTCTAGTAAGCTGATGGCTGTTATCATGTGGAATTTGAAACCTGGCAGCATTGTCACTGGTGAAAATGTAAATCATAGAATATATACCTAATGAATGGATGTTGTTTGTTGCCATTGAGTTGAGTGTGACTATGACTCATAGCGACCCTATGCACATAAGATCTGAACCCTGTTCTGTCCTGCGCCATCCTCACACTTCCTGACACACAAGAACCCATTGCAGCAGTCACTGAATCGATTCACCTGAGGGAGGGCCTTTCTCTCCTTTGCTGACCCTCCACCCTTTCCAACATCACGTCCCTCTGGATGAATCGAGTTAAAAAGGTGCCACTAGAACCTTAACAGTATACATTGTTTGTGTGTTTGATTGCTTTGCTTTTTTAAATGTTTGTTTCATACTCACATAAGATATCAACAAAGAAAAGTTTCTAAAAGTGAACTGTTAAAGTTTCAAGCAAAATTCAGGGACAAAACCTAATGAAATAGTGTGTGGAGTTAGAAAATATTGTCACAGATTCAATTGTCTCTCTCAAAAAAATGTGTCTACTTGACTAGGTCATGATTCTCAATGTTGAATATAGAAATGTACTGTGAGTTATGTAATGATGCCCAATGATCAATAAACAAATCAGCTTACAGAAACTAAGAATGAGATACAATACTCTTAATCTTGTCATAGTCCTTGGCCAATACAAAGGGAGGTATGGCAGGAACATCTATCTAGCAAGAGACAAATGGAGTTAGTGTTTAGCAGAGAAAGGGAGACCTTAGTACTATTACAGGAGAAGAGCCAGGAGGACAGTGCGTCCTTTGGACCCAGGGTTTCCTCATGATCCAGGAGTAGAAAGCTGCCTAAACAAGGTATCTAAGAAAGGCTGGACCACCTACAGATGCTGAAAGGAGATGGAAAGCTTTATACACGGAAAACTGATGGGAACTCTGGTTGCCTAGTGGTAAAAACGCTGCACTGCAATTTGAAAGGCATGCACTTTGAATCCACCAGTTGCTCTTCAGGAGAGAGGGGAAAAAATATATTGCATATCCATATTTTTCAGCAAATTGCTAGATGATAGTTATAGAAAGTCTTCAGGCCTTTTGTTCATAGGATTGCGATGAGTCGTGCTCGACTTGAAGGCAATTAAGAACAACAACAGCATTGCAAAAGAAATGTTTAAAGCGTTAAAAACACATATGTCATTTTGAAGACTAAAATATAGTTGACCCAAGCCAAAATGTCTTAAATTGTCTCACTTACATGTGAAAACAGTTCTGTGTGAGGAGGAACTGAAGAAGAATTAATGCATGTGAATTATGGTATTGGCAAAGTATATCAAATACTGTGGTTATTGTTGTTAAATGTCGTCAAGTCATAGATGACTCATAATGAGAAGCTATGAAAGTTATACCAGTGTTCATGTCTTTTGTTCAACAACAAAGAGCTCAGTTGGCCTAGTGGATAGAAAGTTATGCTTCCAAGCCAAAGGTGGATGATTTTAATGTGACCCTCAAGCCTGTTTTTAATTGCTTTTGGTCAAACATTCTTCTAAGTGGTTATAGCACTGATCTGTGCATTTGCTGTACAGAGGTAACTCATGGTTGCTGTGATGTTAAACACTGTGACACTGATGTGTCAAAAGCAATAATGGTTAAAACAAGCTTGAAAGCAGAAGTGACATCCACTTCCAAAATAGCTTGCTTCCGGAAACCCTATGAACTTTGAGAAACTCTGAAACTTACACAATTGTTCAGGTCTTTCTTTCATAAGGGTCACTATGAGTCATCTAGGACTCAACGACACTTAACAACAAAAACAACAACATAGAGAGAGCTCAGGTAGCCTAGTAGATAGAGAGTGATGCTACCCAGGCAAAGGTGATGTTGTTAATATCAAATATGTTATTGTTGTTGTTATGTGCCGTCAAGTCACTTGCAACTCATAGCGACCCTATGTACAACAACCCTAAACTCTGCTCTGTCCTGTGCCAATCATACTGTCTCTGACACTCCCATCCCGATTACCCCAGTCACTGAATCTATCCACCTCATAGAGGACCTTCCCCTCCTGTGCTGCCCCTCCACCCTCCCAAGCATGATGTCCCTCCCTCTCCAAGGACCGGTCCCTCCTTACAACATGTCCAAAGTATGTTAGACGGAGCCTTAGAATCCTTGCCTCTAAGGAGCCACCCGGTTTAACCCTTTCCAGGATGAATCTATTTGTTTTCCTAGCAGTCCATTGCACCCTTAATACTCTTCTCCAGCACCACAGCTCAAAGGCATCAATTCTCCTTCTATCCTCCTTGGTCATTCTCCAACTCTGATGCATACAAGTAATTGCAAAGACCATAGCCTGTATCAGATGTACCTTAGTCTCCAGAGAGACATAATTGCTCTTCAGTACTTTGGAGAGGTCCCTAACAGCAGACTTTCCCATCGCAGTACGCCTTTTAGTTTCCTGGCTACTGGTGCCGAGAGTGTTGACTGTGGAGCCAAGCAAACTAAAGATTATTTGAATGACTAAATATAAACATGTCTTGGAAGAATTATATTTAGAATATTCTTTAGAAGCAAAGATGGCAATATTTGGTTTCAGATACTTTGGACATAGTACTAGGAGGGACCAGTCCCAGGGAAGGACATTTGCTTGGGAAAGAAGATCAGAAAAATATTGAAGACCTTTAACCAAATGTATTGTCACAATTGTTGATAAAATAAGCTCAAGAATAGAAATGATTGTGAGAAGGGCACAGGACTGAACAAGGTTTCTGTCGTACACAGGGTTACCAGAATTCAGAACAGACATAGTGAGATCTAACAACTAAAAAGAGAGAGATGTAACCTTGATACATATATACAGGGAGTTAGGAAAGTTAAGATCCCTGACCTGAAAGAACTGGAGTTGGTATTCTCGGTCAGGGATTTTACACTGCTGCCTTCTAGTCTCCAGTTTATTTAGATGCCGGTCGTGGGCACTGTCCCCCAGATGCAGTCATTTTTGTTTGCTGCGGGTTATGGAATGTTTTCAGTATCTAGCTCCTACAGAAAAGTGAATGGTACTACAGCCCAAATGCAGAATCCATAAGAACCTATTCAGAGGGCAATGGTTTGACAATCTCGCATGAATTTTTATTTGACTACTTCTAAGTTATAGGAGCTAAAAAGGGATAGAAATGTGAAAATAGCCTTTTGGATTCAGCAGCTGTATTTTTTTCCCTACTAATGTTATTTTGCATTTATATTACATATTTTCTTTGAGGGGTCAAAGTTTTAGTTTTCATTTTGTGCTATTATTAAATGTTTAATTTTATCCAGGTGTAGGGCCTTCGGTTAGAAGGCATTATAACCATATACTAAATTTGTCTTGCGAATAGATTAATACTTTGCATTTATATGGCATTTTGTCTCCTGGGAAATTTCTCTGGGGGACTAAGTTATCCTTTTGAGCTAAATGTCTTGATGGTAATAATCATCCTTCGTATCTTGCAAGTAGTAAAATATATAGTGACCGGTGACTGCTGCATTGTCAACATTTGCAATTGGGATTTCACTCACACTTTTGATTTCCTTCCCCACCCTCTGTAAACCCCCACAGCAAAGCCACAGATATTGGACTATGTCTCTTAATCTATTACTTTCTCTTTATCAAGTCTCTGCCTTTCAACCTCCCTTGCTTATACACATTTCCCTTGCTTCACATGTCAATGACATTTACTCATTCAAGAGTCAGTTTTCTCACTACAAAGGAAAAGAAGGCTTCCTGTGTTTCCTTTTTGTCTGGCTGTGCATACCGCGGTGCTTGAATCAGTCTTGTCAAGTGGGTTTCCACTCACAGGGGACTTCCTTCAGGTTTCTGGGGCCATGAATCATTCAGAGCAGGAGGCTTCCCATTGTCCGGCAGAGCTGCTCATAGATTCAAGCAATGCTTGGCTTAATAGCACAACCTACTACAGACAACACGACTAGATCTTCCCTGAATGTTGTTGTTGTTGTTAGGTGCCATCATGTTGATTATGAAACATAGTGACCCTATGTACAATAACTCTGAACCCCTGAGTTGAGCTGTCTCTGAAACACGTGTCCCCTTTGTCTCAGTCACTGTGCCAATTCATCTCATCCAGGGTCTTCCTGTCCTGCACTGTTCTTCCATGCCTGCATGTGTGATATATCCTGATTTATTCCACGTGTGGCTTGCACTGTTCTTCCACCCTGCATGTGTGATATATCCTGGTTTATTGCACGTGTGGTGCAAATGCTTAAGTGTTCAGCTACTTGCTGAAAAGTTGACAGTCTGAACTCTCAGACGAGTCTAAGACAATGAACTTGGCATTCTTTGAAAAGGTCACAGTTTTGAGAAGCCTGTGAAGCCATTCTGCCCTGTTTGCATGTGGAGTGGACACAGAATCACTCGACAGCAAAGAGCAGTCACATTTTACATTCTCTTCATTATTAGTTCTCTGGTGCTGCTATGACAGAGATGACAAAAGTGGATGACTTTGTTGTGGTTATTATGTGTCATCAAGTTACTTGCAACTCACAGTGACCCTATGTACAATAGCTCTGAACCCTGCTGTATCCTGAGCCAACCTTATTGTCTCTGACACACTTACCTCCATTACCCCGGTCACTGAGTAAATCCATCTCATCAAGGGTCTTCCTCTCCTGTGCTGTCCCTTTGCCCTTGCAAACATGATGTCCCTCTCCAAGGACTGGTCGTTCTTACAACATGCCCAAAGTATGTCAGATGGAACTTCAGAATCCTTGTCTTCAAGGAGCAGTCTGATTTCACCCTCTGTAGGATGAACCTGTTTCTTCTCCTAGTAGTCCATGGTATATCCAATACCCTTCTCCAGATCCACAGCTCAAAGACATCAATTCTCCTTCTATCATCCCTAGTCATTGTCCAGTTTTCTGATGCATAGCAAGCAATTGTGAAGACCAGCTTGAGATCTAGAAGTCAGAATTAAGGGTGTAGAGTCTAAGGGAAAATATTCTCTTTCAGTCAATTCTGGAACAAAGTTCTTGTTTCTCCAACATCTTTACATCTGGCATTTCTTGGGAATCTTCAGACTTCTTGGATTCCACTGAGTTGAGGACTTTGTCACCATCAGGACTGTGCTCTGATCCCAGTTCTTCTGTGTAGGACGAACTGAGGTCCCCACTCTTTGCTTGCTAGTCAAAGGACTTGAATGAAATTGTTCTTATTGTTATGTTGTTATGTGCCATCGAGTTGCTTG
>NW_006399753.1:5166320-5168364 GCF_000299155.1 Elephantulus edwardii | reverse complement strand
CCAAAAATCTCTGTAAATGTTCATTAAAATTAATAAAATAAAATTTAAAAAGATAAAGCCATAAATGCAAAGGCAGGAGCTTAAATGGCATATAGTTATAGTTTCATAAGAGAAATTATAAAAGACAGTGCTGTTTGGTTTACAGTGAATAAGTCAGTCAAAGGCAGAAATTCGGATTCCATGGGTGTAGATTGTGTAGCCAAATAAGATCAAACCCTTGGAATAGCAGTCTTTTCCATTTATAATGATATTTCCTGTTAGTCCCATCATGAAGATTTTGTTTTCCTGTGTCGAGGTGTGCTCTTTCCAGAAGGCTACCCATCTTTGAGCTTTCCTAGTAATCTCAAGTCGGTTTTGTTTTTTGCAAGTAAGGCACCATCTTAATGGCCCTCAAGTCAGTACCTGGATGATTACTGTGATTTTTCCACACCAGCCTTGGCCTACTGCCATGGTAAACCCACGTGTATTTACTGCCTTGACAGTAATCTTGTTCTTTGAATGGTTTTTTTGCATTTTTCTATATGCTTCCCCAGTTTACCCATCTAGTGCATACCAACAAGAAATTGCCCCAACAGCCTTGGCTTTCTTCCCTATCCCCTTGGGCTTTCCCACTGAGCTGATTTCTAAGGCTCCGGACAAAGACAAAAACTTCTGTTCTTATATCCATGCTCCCAGCCTTCAGATTGGCAAGTACATTCATCATACTCTTAAAATTAGGGACTATTTTTTCCCCCAGGGGGAGTTGGCAGCAAAATAGTCTGTGGAGAACCCTAAATCCCATCTTACCCTTCTATCTATCTGAATAAAGGTCATCTATTTTACATTAAGTACAAGTAATTTGCTATTCCTTTTCCTGCCTTTTATGAGTAGAAAAATCATAGAAATAAAATGAAATCGTATCTATCCTTAACCTGTTGATTGCTTTCTTATGGGTTCACTCATAGATGCAGAATGTGAAGCCCTCTCTTCAGAATACATTCTACGGTCATAAAGAGCACGACAGGCTGGAAATAAGCTCATCCTCAGTATTCAGAGACGTGACCAGATTGTCCTAAGGTCATACCAAGGACAGCACTCCAACCACAGTATAAATCATGAGAATCCAGGTACATTTTTTTCCAATCTATTTTTAAATATAATACCCCATGTCCTCTTGATTAAATGAAAAAACAAATCCTTTAATAAATCAGAACAAAAAATATGTATAAATTCCTCTTTGGTCTATGAACCCTCCAGTTTGTCAAATGAAATTATTTCAATCTTTCCACTTTCTCTATACCTAATAAAGATTTTTGGAGGTGGGAGTGGCATCCATTTCCTCAACAACATGGACTTTGAGAAATGATGGTTATAGAAAGGCTTCAGGTCTTTTTTTCACAGGGTCTCTATGAGCCGCACTCTACAACAATCAGCAACCATAAAA
The DNA here is from genome assembly GCF_000299155.1 of Elephantulus edwardii. Classification (NCBI taxonomy): domain Eukaryota; kingdom Metazoa; phylum Chordata; class Mammalia; order Macroscelidea; family Macroscelididae; genus Elephantulus; species Elephantulus edwardii. The sequence goes on along the minus strand of NW_006399753.1, from coordinate 5,166,941 downwards.
GTTTGAGAGTGTCAGAAATTTTCAACTTTTACTCTATGAATAAATACCCTCTTTTGGGCTTAAATATTCTAAATGTACAGCAATAGATATTATTAAACGAAAATGATTCCCACTGCTATCAAAGCAATTTCAACTCACAGAGAGCCTCTGTGAGCTTTCCAAGTCTTTGTGTCCTAATGGAAAGAGAGTGACCATCTCTCTCCTGATGATGGAATAGTTGGAATATTCCAACCACTAACATTTTTGTTAGCAACCCAGCATGTAACACACTACACCAGTAGGGCTCCTTAAAGCTATTGTAGACATTTAAAAGTATCAAAATAACTTATCCAAATCACTTATTTAAAGTATTTGAATGAATCAGTAACAGAGTACAGTAATCATAGATTATAGACTATTTTGAGATCCAATTCTAAAAAGAATGGTTCTCTGAACGAGATAATCATTCTCCTCTAAGGAGTAATTGTCTAGAAAAAGTAGCACCTGGGTCTAATCAGTCAGCTCACTAACATGTGTTTAGATTTCCTTCATTTTCCGTGGTAGGTCCAGGGAATGCAGCACTAAGCAACACATAACAATCCATGGACCAAATACTTTAGGAAGAGTTAAACTTGAAAAATA
>NW_006399753.1:5160795-5165918 GCF_000299155.1 Elephantulus edwardii | reverse complement strand
GCTTAGTGCAAGCCCACCAGGGACCCAAAGGCCAGCCCTTAAGAAGTTACCCAAGCCAGGTGGTGAGTGTCCAGGCCAGAGCCTGGCCCGGGAGGCAGGGTCAGGGGCTGGTTGGGCTCTGACAGAGCCTAGTGGGTGGCATCGCTGGAGGCCTCCCCATGCTGCTGCTGGAACTCTAGGCGTGTTTGCCGGTTGGACTCAAGCAGCTCCGGGAGACGGGCGTGGAGGTGGTCGTTCTTTTCCTTCAGGTGGTCCAAACAAGAGTTGATTTGGTCCAACATAGAGTTGATGGCAGCATATTCTGCTTCTCCAAAGCTGTCTTCCTCGCCTTCTGCACTCGCCTCCACCGGCATGCCCAGGTCCCCGTTGGGGCCCGACATTGCGGGCTCGGGCGCAGCAAGTGCCGCACGAAGATGGAACACCGGGACCGTCACGGCAAAAGCCGGCACCGGGCAGAGCGCAGCAGCAGTGGACTGAACGTTCAGCAGGACGGGTCTGAACAGAAGGGTCGGTTCTGAGTCAGTTACCACTCAATGACACACAACAGCATCCAGAAAGCTGCCTTCTCAGGGTTAAACTCTCTTTATAGTTTTGTATGAATTGTTGTTGTGTTTCTCCTAGTTGGAACAGACTCACAGTTGATCCTGCAGTGGGTTTTCAGACGCTTTCACATTGCTCTGAAGAAGAAGACCATCTTTGGCCCCTGGAATAACTGACAGATTTGAACCAGGTGCTTTAAGGTTGGCAGTACAGCTTCTCACTGGAACTACATATTTAATTAAAAGTGTAATAATAGGGAAAGTAGTGCAACAGGGATGTGTCTTATCTCCAAAACTTTTCACTTTACATGTGAACCAGATCATTCAGTACTAAAGACCTTATGAGAAGAATTGTGGCATCAGAATCAGAGGAAGACTCATCAACAACTTGTGTTATACAATGACACGACCTTGCTTGCTGAAAATGAGAAGGGCTTGCCTCATTTGTTATAGACGGTCAAGGACTGCAGTCTTCAATAGGGAATGAAACTCAATATGAAGAAAACAAAGATTCTCACCACTGAGCCAATGAGTAGCAGCACAATAATAGATGGAGAAGAGATTGAGATTGCTGACAATTTTAGCTCATTTGGCTCCACAATCAACACTCTTGATACCAGCAGTCAGGAACTGAAAAGGTGAATTGTACTGGGAAAATCTGCTGTCCTCTCCAGAGCGCTAAAGAGCAACAGTGTCATTCTGGAAACTAAAGTGCACCTGATCTAGGCCAGGGTCTTTGCAATTACTTGCTATGCATCAGAGAGCCGGACAATAAGTATGACGGAAGAAGAATCATTGTCTTTGAGTTGCTGTAATGGAAAAGATTGTTGAACATCTCATGGACTGCCAAGAGAACAGACCAGTTTTTCTTGGAGTGGGTAAAATCAAAATGCTCCTTAGAGGCAAGGATTCTGAAGCTCTCTGTCTTACATCCTTAGGACATGTTGCCAGGAGGGATCAGTCCCTGGAAAAGGACATCATGCTTGGAAGGGTGGAAGGACAGTGCAGGAGAGGAAGACCTTGGATGAGATGAATAGATACAGTAACTAGGATAATGGGAGTAGGTGTGTCAGATATAGTGAGACTGACTCAGGGTAAGTCAGCATTCAGAGCTATTGTGCATAGGGTCACTATGCATTGCAGTTGACTTGATGTCACATAACAATAACAACAAATAAATGTACATATCCCTATAGAAATAAATGCTTGAAAGTTGAAACAGAGCAGAGATCATTTTCCTCAATAAAAGTTGTATTTGTAAATATTGTCAGAATTATCTGGGAGAAAAGAGGAGAACATCAATTCCAGTCACAAGAATGAGCATGTACCAAGAACCTACAGTGTGCTTCAGAAAAAGAGCTAAGCAAAGAGAGGATGAGGTCAAGTTCAAGTCAAACAGAAAAGTTCCTATAGACTCATGAGGTTGGACTTGGTAACCAAGAGATATTTATATGAGGATATGGATTATATTGCCACTGTTAAGTGCCTTCGAGTTAATTTCAAACTCATGGTGAATACACAGGACAGAGTATAACTACCCACTATCTCACAGGGTTTTCTTTTTCCTTTTTTTTATTATGTAAGACCTTTATTAACAGAGTTTTCTAAACTGTAATCTTCGAGAGCAGCCACCAAGAGTTCGCAAAACAATTGGTTCCTTCAGAACCACTAGATGGATTCAGATTGCCGAGCTTTTGGTTTGTATCTGAAGTTTTAACTGTTACATTGGCAGGGTTGTTTATTTTGACTTGTGTGTCCTCTATTGAAAGCAAATGTGGATACGCAGTTTTGTGATGAAGGCAAATTGAACTGTAGCACATGTGACCCTCTTTCAATGAACATTGGATAAGTGGAAAAATGAGTAAATATTACAAAGTGAGGAAGACCCACAGTGAAAGACATGTTGACACAGTGTCTACAACGATGGGCTTAAGTGTGTCAGAGATGATGAAGATGGCATAGGACAAAACAGGGTTCAGATCTGTTACTCAAAGCTTTGCTGTGGGTTGCACTCAACTCGATGGCACCTAACAAAAACAACAATTGATGCACAGACAAAATTTGTCTGTTCTTTTGGCAATCTATAGTATATTCACTATTCTTTTCAAACACTACAATTCAAAAGCATCAATTCTTCTTCTGTCATCCTTGGTCATTGTCCTAATTTCAGAAGTAGAAGACACAATTCAAAATGGCAAGGCTCAGATCAGGCACACCTTAGTCTCTTAGTCTTTAAATTGATATTCTCATTCTTACTACTTTGGAGAAGTCTTTGACAGCAAGCAAATTTGCCCAGTAAAACTCCTCTGATGATTACTCTCCTCCCCCCCCCCCAATCAAATCAGATCTCACTGGTAAGGGAGGAGATTGCCCCTCCTTCTCCAGCAGAGCATCTGTCTGATGATTTCTTGACTGCTGCTATCTTTGCTTTTAATTGTCGATAAAAGCAAAACAAATCTGTCTTAGAGGATGTGTAGCAGAAATCTCCGTAGAAGCAAGAATGGTGAAACTGTGTCTCACATATATTGAGTATGTTCTCTGCAGGAGCTAGTCCTCGGAAAAAGATATCATACTTGGAAAGGTAGGCTCAGTGAAAGAAAGAGGGCCAGCTAAAGAAAGGAAGACGCTCAACAAAACAGAGAGAAACAGTGAGCTTGAGCATGGTGGAGACCATGTGGATGGAGCTGTGAGGACCGCACAAGGCTCAGAGCTGCTGTTCATAGAGTTGTTATGAGGTGTAGTTAACTTGATGGCACCTAACAATGTAATAATAAATGGTATCTTTTTTTCCCTTTTTTTCCCCCTTCTACCTCGTCTCACTTTCCTTACACCTTCTCTTAAACTTTATGGGATCTTCTCCAAAATAAAGTAGTTGCAAAAAGTCTTTGTCCCAACATCTGCTTTAGGATAGGCAGATAAACTGACACAGTATAGAAAGACAGAAGATGATGAGAGAAAGAGAAATAAATAAGATTGATAGCAGGGATTCACTTAATCCTGACTAAATTAGGAATTGACTAATTGCACTAAGTTACATTATGGTTTATACAATTTCGTTTCTCATGAATAAAGCACAGGACTCAATGTCGAAGAAAGAGTGAACACTTTTTACAAACATCTAGGAAATATAATTTTCCATAAATCTTATATATTGAGAATGGCATCCAAAGAGATAATTCCCCATACTTAACTTAAGGTGCTGGGTTTCATGAGGCAAAGTTTGAATATATTTAACAGATGGAGCCTGCTCTCATATAAATGCTTCATTAGAGTAATTCAAACACAGGGATAAAGATTGAGTAGTAGAATGACGTGTATTCTTATTGAAATGCATGGGTTTCTGACACTGAAATGGGTTCTAATATTGTCCATTAGAATTCCTGTCTAAGGCTATTTTGTTCAGTGACAAGGATGTGTATGTATATATACTTTCTAGTAAAAATAGTAACACATCTGAATTCTTAGAAAACCAAGCTGGTCAAACTACCGTAATGCATAAAATAACATTAAAAGTCAGGAGATGGCAAGAGACAGATGTTTCAACCTCTTGGGATAAAGAAAAGAGAAACAAGACATCCCTGGTTCAACACTGCAATAAAAGAACCCTGCATGATGCCACACGCATGGGAGCTGTTAACCAACTCTTACATCTGCTGGATAACAAAGCTATTGATCACTAGAGAGTTTCCTAGAGGGATTTCAGCTAGGAAAGATACTCTCTGATGAACAGAAGTGTTTGTAGAAATTACAATTCTAATGGGATCAGAATAAGGTGTAAATCTCCTAAGCAGATAATACCCAACAGTGGCAGAAATGTATGCTCGTATTGATACTCATTACCATGAACACGTGCACCTCCTACGGGATTGCAGGGTTCTTACTCTTATCTATCACAGACACTTATGGGGATCTGGGCTTTACAAATATACAGTAATAAAAGGAGAAAATAAGGCAGATGGATGGGTAGTAATAATATCAAGAAAAGTGTAACTCTGATAAATTCTTGAAACAAAAATGAAAATCAATCTTGCCATTGTCGACACTGGAATTCTGACTCTAGGGGCCAAGTTGTAAGAAGCTGTATTGCCAGCCCAAATGTATGTGGTTGAATCCACCAGCTTCTCTGTGGGAGAGGGATGGGCAGTTTTCTTCCATGCTATTTACTGCCTCGGAAAATCCCCTGAAGAGTCAGCTATAAGTTGGTTCCAACTTGATGGCACACAACAATAAGAGAAGGAAGGTGGGTTTGCATATTGTCAAGGATATACACCACTGACTTTCTGTGTACACAGAGTACTGAGTCAGAGTTGGTTCAGTGGCTCCTGGAACAACAATTGAATGAACTCATGTTTTCTGTGAGTTCTACCCTTATGTCTGAAGACATTTGTCTATCGACTGAGGTACCAAGTTGTAAAGAGTGAGGCATGAAAAAAAAAATGCTACCAGATTGTTTCAATATATTCTAGTTGGGGGTTCTGGGGGTGTTTTGTTTGTTTGTTATGACAATGTTGGATTTTATTATAAGTTTATAAAGAACTTGGATTTCCATTCATTCATTGTTGCACATTTCCCTCCCTGCCCCCC
>NW_006399753.1:5137700-5159710 GCF_000299155.1 Elephantulus edwardii | reverse complement strand
ATCTATTTTGTCCTCTCCTGGTTGTAAGTACTATATTCTGGTTATTTGAATATATTTTTGGAATTATTGTTAGTTTTAAGGGATGGTTTTGCTGATTCTTATCAGAGTTTAATAGTGTTTACTTTTTAAAAGATTAACTATGAATATTTAAATATTCATTAAATAAGAATCTTTTACTTGTGATATACTGTGAATTATTTACCTTACTCCAAACTTTCTAATCTTCTGTGGAAATGTGAATGCATATTGAATCTTTTTAGTTGTATTATAACTACTTAAGAGCAAAGCAAATATTAAAATATTATTACAATGAAACTTGAAGGAACACTTTTTTATTTTCTCATTTTTTCATAGCTGGCTGCCTGGCATTGCTTTTCAGACAATTTCCAGATGATTGACGGGCAAGAAATTTCTGAGGACCTAGGGATGTTGCTAGCATAAGTTATGGCTTTTATGAACATAGTGACATAAGTAGAATATTTGATAAGTGCATCCTTCATTTTCAACGTGGACAGAGACCCAGACATATTTGTCCATTGGAAGAACAGAAGATAAGCCTAACTATGCTTTGAAAAAATATCAGAAAACTACTTATAAAAATTAAAACATTAAAAAAATCTTGTCCCCATTCTGAAAGTATTACTTCATTCCCTATTCTGATTTACCAGGTTATTAAAAAAAAATATAAGTAAAAGTAGAACAGAGCTAATTTTTTTACTATTACTATGGCACAATAGCTTGCCTCTGCAAACACTATGAACTTGGAGAAATGATGAAAGTTATACAAGTATTCAGGTCTTTCATTAATAGGGTCGCTAGGAGTCATCTACGACTCTACAACACTTATCAATGACAACAACGAGAGAGCTCTGTTGGCTTAGTGAATAGAAAGTTATTTACCAAACCAAACGTATGTGATTTTAATCTATGGCCCTTAAGCCTGGTTTTAATTATTTTGGGTCAAACATTCTACTAAGCGGTATAGCACTGGTCTGTGCATTGCTGTACAGAGGTAACTTGTGGTTGTTGTGATGCTAAACACTGTGACACTGATGTGTCCAAAGCGATAATGGTCACGCATGGCAGACAGTGCTTGGTGGAGTTCCCAGATTAAAAAGCTTGGAAGCAGGAGTGGCATCCACTTCTGAAATACCTTGCCTCCAGAAACTCTATGAACTTGGAGAAACGATGAAAGTTATACAAGTGTTCAGGTCTTTTGTTCACAGGGTCACTATGAGTTGTCTATGATTTGACAACACTTAACAACAACAATAACAACATGGCTCATAGAGGGAAATATACCCCATGAGCCACACTGATCATACAATGAAATGCCAAAAGAACAAGTGAATATGTCTTGGAGAAAATGCAGCCAGAGTGCTCTTTGAAGGCAAAGATGGTAAAGCTTCATGATAAAACATGCCTGCAGTATGTTGCTAGGAGGAGCTGTTCCTTGGAGAGAAATGTGATGCTCAGAAAGGTAGAGTGTCAGCGAAGGAGAGGAAGACCCTCAGCCAAGTGGATTGACTGGTGACTGCTGCCATGGGCTCTAGTGTGTCAGGAAGTGTGAGGACGGCGCAGGACAGAATTCAGATCTGTTGTTCATAGGGTCGTTATGGGTCGTACCAGACTCCACTGCACCTAACAACAACAACAACAACAACAACGTGGCTCACAGTGACCATGAACAGAAGATCTGAGTGTTGCCCTGTCCTGCACCATCCTCATAATCTATACCATGCTCGAGTCTGTTGGGGTGGTCACTGTGTCAATCTATTTCCTTGAGGGTCTTCCTCTCTTTTACCAACCCTCTACCTTCCCTCACACAAAGTCTTTCCCCAAAGGCTAGTTTCTCCTGAATATTACACACCCAGAGTAAGTGAGACAAAATGTCATCTTCCTTTAGGAAGAAAGAAATATCATCACAAAAGAAGAGAAGATGGTTAGAAGTCACAGGGAGAGAAAATGAGTAAAAGATATAACCAAGTGAACAGTCGGAGATTTACCACAGGATCCTGAGAAGTACAAGGAAGCCTGCAAATCACGGTTTACAATCTTTTCTCATTACCATGGCAACCCATTTCTTAGGAATTGCAGCTCATTGTACGCTTGTTCCTGTAATCAACTTGATGATTACATTCTTATTCCCAATCTTGTAATTTTAGCAGCACATGGAAAACCTGAAGAAGAAAGAATTTATTATCCTGGGTATCAATTTGGACACCGAAGAGAAACACAGCCTCTTCTTCCCTTTTTGTTTCCCAATTTACCTTATAATTATGAAGATCCTTTGAAATAAGATGACATTTCATGCCAATCACCTTCAAGGTAAAACTGCTTTATGATGCTAAGTAGGCATTGTTGTTGTTGTTGTTGCTGTTGCGTACCATCAAGTCAGAACTGAAACACAGCTGACGCTCTGGCAGGTGTTCAGAGGCAGTTAATCGCATGAGAGGAGACTGCCAACCCCTCTCCCATGGAGAAGCTGGTGGATTCAAACTGCATGTCATCAAGATTGCATTGCAGCTTCTCAAAGTAGTTAACAGAAAGTCTGACTAAATTGAAACTCTTAGTTACCGAAAATGGGAAAATGTAGAAAAGACAGCTAAGAAAAATTAAGTATGAAAGAAGCTTTACAAGTGGAGATGGAAAACAGGGTATCTATCGGCCTAATTTCAGAACCTGGCGGGAGCCTGAGAACGGCCCACTCACACAATAACCACAACATTTTGTCCACGATAAACATTCACTAATTTATTGATCAGAAAAAGACCATTTGCTTAACAGAACTTGTATAAAAGGGTCATATGCAAAACTCATATAAAATCATGTTTCTGTTATAACAAGTATATATGCTGAGTGACTTCATTCCTTAAAACTTAACCCTTATACATTCAGTCACAATATTTTATCCTATTTAACGTTTTTTGTCAGTAATTTGATTGCTGTTCATTCATTGCCATCTAGTCATAGCTAGCTTATAGCTGACCCTCCGCAGGTTTTCAGAGGCTAAAAAATTCCTCAGAGGAGATTGTCCCAGAAGAAATTCCAAGAAGCAGGTAGTCGATTCAATCCAGTGGACTACATGAGAACTCTAGAGTAACCCTAAACACATACACAATGGATTTTCCTCAGTGAAATAAAAATCATCTTTATCTTCACATTAAGAAATAGTAGTCTACATCGTAAATGGTCCCTATGTTGGAGGGACAGTTTACATAAAATTTTAACTTTTTAAAAAGAAGTCGAATAAAAAAATTTTTTTTAAGTTGGCAAAAGAGTCACTACTAAAACTGTTGTATTATTATCATCATGTTGTTGTTGTTGTTAGGTGCTGTCGAGTACAACTTATAACAACCCTATAAACAAAAGATCTGAACTCTATTCTATCCTGCACATCCTCACACTTCCTGACACACAAGAGCCCATTGCACCAGTCAACATGTCAGTCCACCTGATTGAGGGTCTTCCTCTCCTTCGCTGACCCTCCAGACTTCTCAACATCATGTCACTCTCCAAAGAATAGCCCCTCCTAGCCACATGCCCTAAGTATGTGAGGTGAAGCCTCATCATTTTTGCCTTTAAAGAGCCCTCCAGCTGCACCCTCTCCAGGAGAGGTTTTCCAAGAGAGTATTTGTTCTCTGGGCCATCCGTGGGATGCTCAGTGTTCTTCCTGACATATCATACAATTATCATCGCTGTAACTTGCTTTAATCTGAAAGAGTGATGTCCAATCGCACTTAGCCTTTATCTTAAAACAACCCCAAACACAGTAAAAATCTATTATGTTATATCCTGATTGTAGAAAATTAAAATGCTAATTTTTAAAATTAATACCGAGTTTGAAAGCTTCTTTGAACACAATAGATAAAAGAAGGACAAAACAAAAAAATACGTATAATCATCCAGACAAGTTTTAAATAAGGTCCTTATAATAAATGGCCGTGTATCCACTTGAAGGAATGATATGTCAATAAACCTACATAATGTGGTCTTCAGTGGAGACAGAGACTTCAGTATCCCCTCATTGGATAGATCCATCACCCAGGGGAATATAATAGTTTCTCTATCACAAAACAAATCTACTTCAGTGAAAACACTTTGGGAACTGAAAGTCCTGTCTATTCACACTCTTCCTTTGAATAAATCTCCTGTTGAAAATATTTGACAATCTGGGCTGAGTCTTACTAACTGGCAAGCCGAAATCAATGGTGAGTGAAAGCAGAAACTCTGAGGAACAGAGACTATGAGCTATCGCACAAGGCTCCGCTGTTTGATTTCTACTCCATACCACCTTACTGTGAAATCTTTCTTCTTTCCTCTTTATTCCTACGCCACTTCATCAGCTTAGGTCTTTACTGTCACATCCATTTCTGCCTCTTGAATTCATTCTTTATGCTACCTTCAGAATAACCTTCTGAAGAAGAAACATTCTAATAGATCTGCAGTAGAGATTGCTAATTACCTCCTGCAGACATTTCCTATTGTCACTGTGACAAATCAGAGTGGTTTAAAATGAAGCAAATCTAGTCTCTCACAGTTATAAAGGCTGGATACCCAAAATCCATTTTCCTGAACTAAAAATTCAGTTTCTTCCAGGGGCTTTAAAGGAAAATCTGGTTCCCTTGCCTTTTTAGCTTCTGGAGCTCGTCTGCATTCTCTGACCTGTGGCCTGCTCCTTAAATAACCCTATCTCTTGCTCTCTTAATCATATCACCTGTTGCCTCCTTTAATCTCTTTAAAAATTCCTAACAAGAACAGTTTATTAAATAGATTTTTATTTTCTATTTTTTGCTTATGACGTTTATATGCATTGTTTTTAACACCATCTTCATTCACTTAATGTTTCACACAATTATTCCCATTCATTATATTTTATAAAATTAATGCACATTGCAATATACCCACTATTGCCCTGTCTTTCCAGATCCCCTCTGTATCTTTCCCATATTCTTTTCCCACACCTATCAAATTGTATGACCTTATGATTTCCTCCCTACCCATCCTCACCCCTCTACTTCTGCCCTCCACTCCACCTTGGATCCTCATGCACATTTTACGACTTATATTTCTATTTCTACAATAAAGGGTTATACAGTATTTGTCCTTATGGAACTGAGTTAGTTCTCTTGGCATATTGCTCTCCAGTTCCTCCCAGTTTATGCAGTTATTTTCAAAATCATTGTTCCTGCATGCTGCGTAGTATTACATCATGTGAATATATGACAATTTCTCAAGCCATTCAATTGTGGTTGGACAATTGGTCTGTTTCCATGTTCTTGCAATGATGAATAGTGCTGCTGTGAACATCAGTGTACAAATCTCCATTTGCGTTTAGCTCTGATTTCCTCAGGGTACATTGCAAGCAGTAGAATAGCTGGGTATATGGAATTTCTATGTTCAGCTTTTTGAGGAACCGCCAAACTGACTTCCAGAGTGCTTGTAACATTTTACAATCCAACCAACAGTGTATGAGTGTTCCTATCTCTCCACATCCTCTCAAACATTCATTGCTTGCTGTCCTGTTAAATTTTGCCATTGCTACTGGGTTGAGATAGTATCTTATTGTGGTTTTATTTGCATCTCTCTTATTGCCATTGATTTTGAGCATTTCTTTATGTGTCCCTTGGTCATCTGAATGTCTCCTCATGAAAGGCCTTTCCACGTCTTTTGTTTATTTTGTAATTGTGTTATCAATCTTTTTCTTGTGGACCCTGTAGGATTCTGTAAACTTTTGCTATCAGATACTTCTCTGAAATGGTATTGCGAAATATTTTTTTCCTAGTCAGTAGGTTTTTTTTACACGCTGTTGAAGAAAGTTTTTTATGTGCACAGGGATTTAATTTTGAGAAGGTTCTATTTATCAACTTTATCCTTTCCTGGTTGCTTATTTCTGGCTGTATCTGTCAGCCTTTTTACACCATGGCCTAGGCCTTATAAACGTGGTCCTACTTTGTCTCTTGTGATCATCATGGTTTGAAGCTTTATTCTTAGGTCTCTTACCCATCTTGAGTTGACTTTTTACAAGGACTCTTGTAATTATACTTTTGAGAAATCTAGATAATGAAAATGATCTCTCCATCTTGAGATTCTTAACTCTATCTTCAAAATTCTTTCCTTTGCTATATAAAGTTAAAGTAGCACCCACATCTTTTAGGGATTACAGCATGGGTAGCTTTTGGGGGTTATTATTCAATATTTCATAACTTCAATTTTTTTTTCTTCTTTGGAATTGAATTCTAACCTCTGTGATCATGCAAAGAATACCTCCTGGCTCTATGTGTAGCATATGTGAAAGGGAACATTTTCCCCTAAGGGAAAGCTTGTTGAAAGTATAGAATTTGGTAGAGAGGATGGGCTTGGCCTAGAAAGATTAAGCCCCACCTAGTACTAAAAGTACTTTAAGCATCATCAATATTCTCAAGACCAACATAAGAGGGAGAGCTAGCCAGACTGTGGGGAAATTATGGCAATATATAGCCTGATGAAGCTAGTGCCAGAGCTCTTGAGATAGGAATGGGAATATAAGAAGAGAAGAAGCAGAGAAAGTTGTTCATGTCCTTCAGGGCCAGAAGATCCTGTGACAGAGATATCTGGTTGTTGACTGAGAAGCTGCCTGGATTAACTGAAAGAGTGTATCTTACTGTCGACTAAGAAGTAGTCTGAATCAACTAAGGAGTTGTGTCTTGCTATTAATCTGGCTTGGGACCACTATTGACTAAACCTCAACTTTCACTGTGTGACATCCTTTGCGTCTCTTCCCTTGTTTCACTGCTTATCCACAACTATGAGGAAAAAGTAAAAATTCTGAATAGCTGAAGATATTTAACTTGTCAAGAACATAAATCCTCAAAAGTGGGACATTGATGGAGATATAAAAAAATAGTAATGTGAAATTTACACAAGAGATTTTGAATTTGGGTTTCTGTATGCTTGATAAAAATTTTGGAAACATCATTGAAATAATTTATCTTATATTAATATTTTTATTTGGTATCTTCTAGGATTTATCAATCGAATATGTGCCTGAGGTGGTTTAGTGAAACATTTTTATAACAAGTTAAATATCTTCAACTATTCAGAATTTTTACTTTTTCTTCACTCAGCTATAGTACATTGCATTTTTCAGAGAATTTGTTCTTGTTACCTAAGCTGCCAGACTTACAATCACTGAACTGTTGAAAAGAATATTTTTAAAATATCCTTTATTACAAATAAAATGAATTCATGAGTTTATAATCTTTTGTTATTGGCTTATTTCACTTGATATGTTTTCATCATTTATCCATTATTGTGGTAAGGAAAAGGACTTTGTTTCTCTTTATGCTTGAGTAACAGTCCATTGTGTATGTGTTTGTGTGTGTGTCACATTTTGCTTATCATTTAATGGAAAATTAAATTGATATAAAGTAATAATATTAACATTTATGAAACCATTGTACAGTCATTATAAAACCATTAGTTTATTTAAGTATGCTCAAGACTGATAAAAAGAATTCAATAACAGATGACCAAAAGAACAAGGTTTTAGGCAGTTCATACCTCTTTGCAATAAAAGACATGGATAGATTTCAAAAAGCAGTTTGAGAAGACAAGATTAAGCTTTATGATTAAATATAATAAAACCTGTAGATATAAATTCAAAAGTGAAGAAAGCAAGCAACTTTTCTCACGGTAAAGAACTGAAGAAAAAGCCCTTCCCTTGAGTTCCACTGTCAAAGGATTCTATGGTCAGAAATGTTAAATGACACAGGAAACATCAAAAGAAGATATAAGGAATGTATAGAGTCACTCTACAGAAAAATATTATGTTACTGGACATTAAGGCTAAAGATTTCTTCATATTTAAATGGACACAGTTTCAATTTTATTGTTGTTTGGTGTCCTCAAGTCAAGTGAAACTCATATGGACAACAGATCTGACCCCTGTCCTATCCTGTGCCGTCCTCTTCATGTGTGACAGATTTGAGTCAATGCTTTGGTCACCGAGTCAATCCATCCCATCAGAGGCCTTTCTTTCTTCTGCTGACCTCCACCTTTCCTAGCATAATGTCCTTCTACAAGGAAGAGCTTCTCCTAGCCATGTGCCCAAAGTATGTGAGATGAAGCTTTGTCACTGCTGCCTCCAAAGAACATTCTGGCCATACTTTCTCCAGAACATATCTGTTCTTTTTGGCAGTCCATGGGATATTCAATGCTCTTCTCCAATAGCACAACCCCCAAACATTAATTCTTCTGTTATCCTTTTTCATGGTACAGCTCTCAGGTGTGTACCAAGGGATTGAAAGAACATAGCCTGATTCGTGCACATTGTGGTCTTTAAGCTGGCATCACTGTCCTTTAGTAATTTGGAGAGGTCCTGACAGCAGACTTGCCCGATTCATATGAGTTTTGATCTCCTGACTGCTGCTACTAAGGGTGCTGATTGTGGATCAAATGAAGATGAAGTAGTTGACAGCTTCAATCTTTTTTTCCCCAACTGTCATGATGTTGCTAATCATCCCGTGGTGAGGATTTTTGACTTCTTGATGTTGAGATTCAATCCGTAGTGAAGTCTTTTGATCTGTAGAAAGAGTGTCAAATTCCCCTCAATCTCAGCAAGCAAAGTTGTATCTCTTCATAAAGCAAGAAAGGTGATGCAATAAAATGTGGACATTATCAAACACTATCACCAATATCACATGAAAGCAAAATGTTACCGAAGATCATCCAAAAACTGCCAGCACAGTACATTGAAAGAGAACTTCCAGAGTTTCAAACTGGCTTTAGAAGAGGCCATTGCAATAGGAATATCATCGCTGATGTCAGATGGATGCTGGCTGAAAGAAGACAATATCAGAAAAGTGTCTATGTGTATTTTGTTGACAGTGCAAAGGCATTCGACTGTGTGGATCATAACAAATTATGACTAACACTGAGAATAATGGGAATTCCAGAGCAGTTAATTATGCTTATACAAAACCTTTACCTAGATCAAGAAGCTGTTGTTCAAGCGGAGCAAGGGAATACTGCATGATTTAACATCAGCAGAGACGTGTGGTAGGGTCTATCCTTTCTCCAATCCTATTCAATCTGTACACTGAGCAAATCAGGAAAGATGTGAGGTAGGGTTGTATATTTTCTCCAACTCTATTCAATCATTTGAGAAGCTGGACTTTATGAAAAAGAATGGGATCAGGATCAGAGGAAGACTTGTTACTATCATGGTTTCAATAGCAAACAATAAAGGATTGGTTTTAAATTTGGGGGAAGAAATTTTGTAAATAGGACCAAGTAGAATTTCTTATAAGGATTCTAAGGCTGTAACCCTTAAGTATATGAGCTACTGCATCTTCCTCTCATGAGGCAGCTGGTGCGTTAGCAGCTGACCACGTCACCACTGCATCACCTGGGCTTTTCTGTTGGCAATACCCACAGGCATAAGATGACTCCGTTTGGAACTACCTGATGTTTCTCTACTGGGCTGAACACTATTTTCCAATGTGTATAGTGACCTAGAATTTCCAAATATGGTTTGTTCTGAACTAAGATATTTGTAGATAAGGTGAAGATGGTTCAATTAGTTACTGTCAATTCATTTCATGTGGATCACCCTGGGCATCACATCCAGTGCCTGGTGTTCTACAGGAAAAGGACGGACACAAGGAGGCACATGCAGGAAGAAGGTCAATACAGAGACAAGGAGAAGTGATGGGCTCATAGCTCTCAGCCAAGGACTGCAAAGACTTCCAGGAAGTCACCAGATGATGGAAGAGAGATAAGACTCTTCTCTAGAGTTTTCACAGGGGCTATGGTCCTGGTGGTGCCTTCACGTGGGGCCTACAGGAATTCAACAAAGTAACTTTCTATTGTTTTAAGTCAAAAAGGAAAGGGAGTAATAAAATTTTTTTTAAAAAAGGAAAGGGAGTGAGGGACAGAAGGAGGAAAGAAAGGAATGAAGGAAGAGTGAGAGACAGAACACGTATTTATGCAATACACTCCATTTTTTGCATGGACTCTGAGTGAGGCTGCTGTATTTTGGGAGAGAGGTTTGGAAGAAATTTTGCAAGAAAGGTGAAATAAATTTTATCAAGAGAAAAAGAGAACTAAGTGTTGTGGCCTGAAGCAATGCTTTCTCTGATGTTTTGCTTTTCCATCTAAAATATGTTGTATCTATAGGTCTTTCTTGGCACCAATAGTCCTAAACATCTATATACGACAAATTAATGATTCTATGACAGAAATTAAGCCTTCAATCATGCTCCTTTTTAGTTTTGGAAGAAATGGTATACTTCTGCTGTTAAGACTGTGGTTCTTTGGATGGCCACTCCTGCCCACAAAGGCAACAATAGAACACAATCACAAGGCCAGTCTAGAGAACATGACAACTTCTAAATCACAGCAGCGGAAGTTGAATACATTGTGGAAGAGGGGAACTGTCAACGTCAGCACATCTCTGACCATATCAAGCTGAAATTCTTTGCACAAACCAAATAAACGTGATTACTAAAATTCTCGGCAACCTCTCCAGGTAGTTCTTCCACCTCCATGCTACATTGTTCATTCAAACAACAACCATATTGGGGAAACTAATGATGGACAACATATTTAGACATGTCAATGCAAATGATGTTGTTATGTGTCAGCAACCCAACTAAAACTCTGTGAAGTGAATTATGTCCTATCCTGCGCCATCCTCATCACCTCTGATATACTTGAGCCAATCGTTATAATCACAGTGCAAGACCATCTTGTTGGGGTCTTCCTTTTGCGCATTTCACCTTGCCAAGTACAATGTCCTTCAAGGACTGGTCCCTACATGCTCAAAGTATGTGAGACGAAGTGTCGCTAGCCTTACCTCAAAGGAGCACTTTCTCCAAGCTGGACTGGCTTGTTCTTTTGACAGGCCATGAGATATTAAGTACTCTTCTCCTACACCACAAGTCAAATGCATTGATACGTCTGTCATCCCTAGTCATCCTCCAACTTCCGGATTCATAGCAAGTAATTGAAATGACTATGGTTTAAATCTGGCACACCTTAGTCTTCAAACAATCATAATTGTTCTTAAGCACATTGAAGAGGTCCCTGACAGCAGATTTTCCTATGGGATACATCTTTTGCTTTCTTGATTACTGGTATCTAGGGTGTTGATTCTGCAAATGATATATCAAGATATTATGTCATGTATCTTAGTCAAATGTTTTTCTTTTTAAAGACAATTGCAATTCATACTGAAGATTATAATCCTTGACCTTGACCTTCTACAGCAAGTGTTTCATATTTTTCTTATTTTCAGCAAGCAAGGTTGTCTTCTACATAGTGAAGGTTGTTTATGAGTTTTCTTTCTCCAGTTCTGTTGCCACATTCCTCTTCATAGAGTCCAGGTTTGCAAATTATTTGCTCAGCTTATAGACTGAATAGGTGTAAAGAAAGGATACAACCCTGACGTACACCCATTCTACTTTAAAGCATGCAGCATTCCTTGGTCTATTCAGACAACGGCTTTGTGATCTAGGAATGGATTTCATATTAGGACAATTAAGTGCCCTGGGATTCCCATTCTTCTCAATGTTAGCCATAATTTGTTATGATCAATGTCTTTGCATAGTAAATAAAGCACCAGCTAAATGGAGCTTTCATGACAGCTGATAGACAGAATTATATTATTGTTGTTAAATGCTGTTGATTTGATTATTACTCACATGTTCCTACGACAACAGATTAGAATTGTGCCCCATCCCGTGCCATCTTCATGCTGTCCAACACGCTCAAGCTCATTGTCACAGTCATGATCTCAGTCCACAGAGCAGAGGGTCCTCCACTCTTTTGTTGACCCTCCACTTTCCCAGCACATCGTTTTCCAAGGACTGACACTTTCTAACATGTCCCAAGTATATGAGATGAGGTTTCATCATCTTTGGCTCTAAAGAACACCTTGGTTGTATTTTCTCCCAGACAGATATGTTCTTTTGGCAGTCCATGGAATATTCAGCACTTTTCTCTTCTACTGTTGACATAATAAGAAGATATATATTCACCTTCCAATTCAGGCAAATGGCAAAGCCTGCAGAGTACTTTGTAGGCTAAATAGAAATGTACAATTTCCCTAGCTAATATTTCAAAGGAAAGCGTACTAGCATTAAAGATGTAGAACCCTGAAAGATTATACTGAATACTTTAGAAATATCAAAAGATATTTTTCTTTGTGGATTTTCATAAAAGGAGAGCACTCATAGATCATTCAGCACCAAAGCTTGGAAACTTGCAGTCACTGTAGGATAATGGAGCCCAGTAACAATGACTGCACATCAACAAATGGACTTTTATATTTATTATCAAATTATGCAACCCAAATTGTACATGCTTACCCAGCTAGCACAACACTTCACAAGACAGATTTTTATAGTTGTCAGGGAAACATACAATGAGAAGCCAAATGTGAAATGCTCTTTGCTTGCTTTTGCTTTTTAAGCAGGACAAAAAAGAAAGAAAGATTGGGCAATTTATAGGAGTAATGGACTCTGATGTTTACTTAACTATTAAAGGAAAAATAATGCTTAAATATGCAAGGAGAAATGTTCAATGGCCTAATTTTCAGTTTGAAATATTAAAGAGTATCAACTTAGATTTTATTGCTGTCTAGTGGTTGAGACGAAATCTTTTCTAAACTGTATTTTTTTTTAATGGAGCAAAGTAATGTATTTTTAAAAATTTGAATTAAATTTTCTATTTCAGTTAGAAGTTGGGTTTTTTTGTGTGTAAATTTTTAAATCCCTGGACTTGAAAAAAAAAGAAAGTAACAAGCACTTTAAAAGTCACAGACATTGGCATTAAGGTGAACATATAGGACATATAGAAATATTTTAACTCCTCAATGAAATTTTAATTTTGAGTTATATTCTTTTGAAAATTGTAAAAGCAAAGCAATAAATAGCATCCATGTAGTTTAGAAAGACATCTCAAACATTGTGAAGTAGATATAGACTGGATGATAAATGAACATGGTGATCAATAAGAATCATTTGGATATATATTATACATTTTGGCGTTATCATCAACTTTTAATTAAAAAATTGCTCCGAAGTCAATAGAAAATGTGTAGCAATTATTGAACACTGGAGAAATAATGACCAAAGTATGTTTGTGAGTACTTCACACAAAGAAGAAAAGAAAAAGCAAAGTGTGGTGTATTTTCCTGGGGGCAGCTCACTCCCTGGCCATCTCCCTCTCATCATCAGTGCAATGGCTGAACATCTCACAGGAGCATGAAAGTTTGCTATTCTTGTCAAGAGTTTGCTGTCTCACACGTCGAAGAAAAATGAACCACCTTCCAATGCACCTAGAGAAGTAATCTCAATGGGAAAGAGAAAAAATCAACTGGGAAAATGATTACAAAGAAGCACTGAGTTTTCGAAGGCTCTCTGATGGTGTAGTCTGTCTGTAGGGAGCTGTGCTGATGACTCAAAGCGGAACTCCTGTGATGGCTCAGATCCGTTAAGAACTTTGCATGACGAAGATGGACAACCTCTTCCCATGCAATTTACGGCCTCTGAAAATATACTGGAAGGTCAGATACGAGTTAGTTCCAACTCAACAGCTATGTGTGAGCGAGTGTTATTTTTGTGTGGTTTTACGGTGAGTGTATTTTAGGAATGAAGTACCCATTCAACCACAAATAGCTACCCAATTGAAGGAAGCCAATGAGTGTTTGTGGTGGCTGATATAGAAAGACATGAAAGATGAAAGAACCTTCTCATGGGACTCATTCCAGTGACCACAGAATATGAGACCCACCAGCCACACTTGTATCACATCTGTCCATACCTGTTTTATGTCCACCTACACCTGTAGCGTGTCCATCACACCTATGTCCAGCCCATCCAAAGAAGCCAATAGTTCCATTTGCTACTACAGTGTCCTATCACCTGGCCTTTATGTGATGCCAATTTATTTTTTTTCTGATTGCTTCAGAGGATTTTCACTCTAAATATTGGTAGGATAATCAAGCCCATAATAAAACCAAACTCAAACTCAGCCTTCAAGTCATTTCCAATCATACCAACTCTCTATTAAGTTCCCAAAGTGGTCAATCCTACTGAGGGAGATTGTGAGGACACTGATGGGCCCAATTTCTGGGACTTGGGACCTTTGAGTTAGCAGCACAACTCACTAGACTGTCCCTCCACGCTCCCCATGCCCATGACAGAGACTGTCAGCTGAGGAGGTGACTGAATGAGTGGATATGTGAATGTGTGGTTTTAAGTTAAACATTCATTGAGCAAAAACAGCCTTCCATCTGAATTTGGGTTATAGCACACAATTGTTTCACACATCTTCACAAAATCAATGATGACAGGATTATCACAATTTTGACCAGAATAAAGCCCATATTCTGAGCTTTCATCTTGGAGAGAAACAATTATCATGTAATTTTCCTTCACGTCTAAAACACTATATGAGTGGTGGTAGTGACAACGGTACATGTCTGTTGAGAAAGAGAGAGAGTGTGTGTGTGAGTGTGTGAGTGTGAGTGTGTGTGTGTGTGTGTGTGTGTGTGTGAATTCTAGATTTCTCTCCTCCAAAGCAAATAAAACTCCAGTTAGTGCCTTCACTCATTTGATGATTGTACCTCAAATATATATTTACTGATCACTCACTCATCCACATATACCATATTCATTTACATCTGACTCAAGGTCAGATCATAAGACTGGGGAGAATGTAAACCACCCCCATCTTCCACCCGCATCCCCCTGTTTCTAAGGCTGAAATCTCTCCTCAGGAACAGTTGGTGCGTTCAAACTGATGAGCTTACAATTTGCCACGACGTGTTTGATCTCAGTGCCTCCTTTCCATAGGTGGGCTAGTAAGCGATGATGACATGGTGAACACGCCATAGAACCTCTCCATAAAGCAGGCCACCTCTTCTAGTGAAGACAAACTGAGAGCACGTAGGTTTTATAATTGTCATCAGAGAAGGCTTTCCACAGTATGCCGTCTTCTGCATTCAGTCCGAGTTAGCATAAGCCATTTTGCGGTACAGAGGGACCTGGGGTGTTTGAAAAGTATACACTTCAGAGTTGGTAACTTAGTGTAAACTCTACCTGTAAGAGAATTTACACAAAGGTAGTTTCTATATGACTGTTGCATAAATGTGTGTGCGTGTGTCTCCTCACATGTGTCTTTGATTAACTGTAGATATGGTCAGGGATAAAGTGGTCGATAAACAAGAACACCATTCTCATTTCTCTGCTTCAGATTCTTCTGTGTTGGCATGCATCCAAATGAGATGGAAAACAGACTTTCACTCTGACAGGACATTTTTATTTTAAAAACATAAAGATATATATCTACAATGTACCGGCAATGTTCCTAGGCAAATTGACAAGCATTGCTACACATGTTCAAAATATCTTAAATACATCACTCATTTTTTTGCTTCTTGTTTTGATATTCTTTCTTTTAATCAATCAAAGCTAGACTATATACCTTCTGTGAAAAATTAGAATTAGTTGATTTAAATATTTGACCTATATTTACATGTCAAAAAAAACCCTACCAAAATGAAGAGATGGTACCAGCCCAGTCCTGCCCTGGGAAGATGCTGGTTGTGTTAGAGAACCAGAGAGGCAGACAACCTCATAGGTAATTAAGACTGGGAGTTATCAGTCACAAAAGGACAAATATTACTTGATGCCACTGTTGTAGAAGGGGACTGTCCTTGGGGTTGGGGAGAGACTGAGTAAGATGGGTTCAATAATGTATACTGCACTGAAACAGAGGAGGGAGAGAACTGTTTAAAAGAGATATATGACTGGGTATTTCTGTCATCACAGGAGTCTAGAGCGAGGGCTACATGGTGGAGGGGACCTGGGGGAGGGTTTGTAAAACAATGAAAGAATCTTTTCTTTTACTTTTCCATAATTTTTGACTCATGTACTTACAACTTGTTAGTCAAATTTGTGTCTTCTAGGTTGCAACACCCCAATGATACATCTTCAAGGATATGAACATGTACGGCCAAGCACAATCAATAAGAGTGCATCTAAATTCCAAAATCAATCTCCATAATAGTCTATGTGTTTCCTACTGCCAAAGGGGCCCTTTAGAGTAGTGAGAGAAGATCTTCACCCTGAAACCCACAGCATCCCTTTTCAGCAGGAAGTAGCTAAGAGAATACGCCATCCCCTTTTCCTTATGACTCAGGGTGAAGTCTCTCTCAGGGAGCAGTGATAGGGAATGGCAAAGGACACAATGACAAAGAAGATTAATCAGAACTGGCTTTGACAAGCACTGTGGCATTTGGACAAGGACAAACTGGGAGGAGGGTAGAGAGAATAGTGCAACAATGAATGAATGGAAACCCAAAATCTCTGTTAAAAAAAAAAAAAAGACTGGGAGTTATTTGAAGCACTTGATTTTATTCTTGCTTTTTCTGTTAGCCCCTTTTTTAGCTATACCTCAAACATTGCCATTTTAGGAGATATTAAAAACTGCAACCCAGCTAGAAATCTAAAACTGGGGTATCACTCACCAATATCCAATGTAGCTAATATAGATACACTTTCAGAAGTGTTCATCCAGATAAGGCTACCTTTTGCTCTCATTGACTCCTTCCTATTGTATTTCTCATACCAAGAAAGTTGGTGCCGCTATCATATTTTATAATTCTAAATCTTCAGCTTGTCATGTTTTATAGCATTAATTGTAATTCAACTAGGGATTCATACAGTACAGATATCTCTCTCTAAAAGACATTTTCCATCCTCATGCAAATACGCATGTTGGCAAAATTGGCATGGTTACTTGCAAACTAGTTCTTTATTCTGTTAAGGTTCAATTTCTCTTTTATGGCTTATTAAAACATCCTTTAACATTATAAGAATAGAAATAGTTTTATTTTAATACATTTGGGCCTATTAATTTGAAGTCATTGCCGTAGAAATTTTAAAAACCCTGAAAAATTGTTTCACAATTGGAACTAAGAAAGTTTTAAATACAGAGCTGTTTCGACAAAGAGCACTAAAGTAATTTTCTAAACACTGGTTTCAAAGCCCTCCGCCTCATCTAAATTATGAAGTCAGCACTCTGTGGGCGCTGGCATCTCTCTTGTGCAGTGGCTTCCCTGCCACTATTACAAGGTGACTTGGAAGAGCAGGAAGGACCCTGGTCCAGGCAGGTGGAGTGTCAGCCTGTGATTTCCCATGAGATCCTCGCTCTCTGTGTCACTCAGAGCTTGACAGGGACCTGTCACGAATCACAGGTGTCACGGATGGAAGGAGGCAGATAAGTTTCTGGTTGATGTCACACAATAACTTTCAGGAAAAGAGAAATGCTGCAATCCCATTCCTTCAATGAGTCTTTAAGTGAAGCTATCTTCCATTCTTGAGACAGAATGTGCAGCAATTAAGTAAATGCCATAAGCGAAATGTATTTTCTCATAGTTGAGGAGGCTGGAAGCCTGAAAGGGGGTTGCTGTGGGGGAAGGCTTGCTTTCTGTACTGGATATGGGGCAATGTCTTTCAGCTTCTGTGTTTAGGTAGCAGTTAGGGATCTCTCCATGTTATTGAGGAGTAATGATGTCAGTTTGAGGACTAAGGTGTATCTGATTACTTGCTATGCATCTGAGAGCTAGACAATGAATAAGGATGACAGAAAAACAACTGATGCCTTTGAGCTGCGGTGTTGGAGAAGAGCACTGAACAGCCCATGCACGGCCAAGAGAACAGACAGCTCTGTCTTGGAGAAGGTGCATCCAGAGTGCTCTTTGGAGGCAGGAATGATGAGACTTCACCTCACATACTTTAGGCATGTTGCTAGGGGGGGCTATTCCTTGGAGAAGGACATGATGCTGGGAAGGGGAGGGTTAGTGAAGGAGACCCTCAACTAGGTGGATTGACATGGTGACTGCTGCAATGGGATCTAGTGTGTCAGGAAGAGTGAAGATGGTGCAGGATAGAATAGGTTTCAGATCTTTTGTTCATTGGGTCGCTATGAGTCATCCTCGACTTGACAGCACCTAACAACAGTAACAATCTCATGTGACTAATATTCCCCCTGGTTTGTGCTTGGTTGTTTATACACCTATAAATCCTTTTAGCTATAAAAAGAGATTGGCATAAAGCACACTTACTCTGGCAGTGATGTCATCAACATTACGGAAAGAATTCATATGCCAGATGATATCACATCTAATACATGTTAGGACCTACAACGCTTATCTTTAGAGGACCCAATGCAATCTACCACAGGATCTTTCATGAGGAAGGCAAACCACAGATGCTTATTACCCAAATGCTGCTAAGAATCAGATCTGTAGCCTTCAATTGAAAATAAGCCCCAAACAACAACCCTGAGGAAAACAGAAAGCCAGCCAGTTTCTCTGTGACAGATGTAATGTCTAATAGTGGACACTTGGGGGTGAGGTCTTCCTCCCAGGAGGAAACTTAAAGCTAAAGGACAGGCATGAGGTGCTACATGCAAATGTTTAGTTAGTAGATGTTGTAATAAATGGCATCGATCGATTGTAATCAGTGTTATCAAAACCAAAAGTATATGAATGAGTGAATGAAACACATTTTTAACAAGACCCCTGAAAGGGATAATCTTGATCATCATTGTAGCCTTTTGGTTTTATTACAACTTTTTGTTTTCTTTTAGGTTTGTGATATGGCTTTCCTCAGTTTTTTTTTTTTTTTTTGTCAACAGCTCACTCCTGACATGATGTACATGTATTATTGTTTTAGGAAAGTCTGTACCAGTTACAAGCTATAATTTATGCCCTACCTTAAATGGTAATAACTGTGATTCATTTTAGAAACGGTTGTTATAATCGAACCATTAAAATTCCATAACAAACTGCTATTCACATCCATTAAACTCAAACAGTACATGTTTTGAAGACTTTTTTAATAGTAAAATTTCCTTTCTTGTAGCTCTTTGCTTTGTCTAAAGAACATTAATCCTCACTGTGACAGGTTCCAGCTGAGATACGTTTCTCCAAGGTTATACTTATTCAAACATTTACTAATGAAAATTAATGAAAAGAATATAATTTACTTAACCCAAAAAGTCTTATTGAAGACTTGAAAGATGGACAAAAGCACATACCAATATTGAAATCAAGTTGACCAAAGAGGATTAAGCCAAGTAGTTTTAGTTAAGAGTTTCATGAGCCTTCAAATGCCAGCAGAAATAGACTCATGTGCAGTGAGTAGATGAGCTACTCAAACAAGAACCCAAACTTGTCTTCACTATATTTTTTTTTAAATTGGCTTAATTTTGAGAAGCATGGTGTGTGTTTTTTTCCCTTTTCTTTATATTCTAGTTTCAGATGAGCTA
This sequence comes from Elephantulus edwardii, assembly GCF_000299155.1. Classification (NCBI taxonomy): domain Eukaryota; kingdom Metazoa; phylum Chordata; class Mammalia; order Macroscelidea; family Macroscelididae; genus Elephantulus; species Elephantulus edwardii. The sequence goes on along the minus strand of NW_006399753.1, from coordinate 5,140,387 downwards.
TCCCAAACCTCTCATTTACAAACAGATGGTAGTGGTTAGGAGAACGTTGTCAAGGGCCTGTTTCAGATTAAAAAAAAAAAAAAAATACCAATGATGGCGTTAGGTGATAAAGCCTCATCCCAGATAGTGATTTAATTCAGATCTGATGGTCTGTTGGGTTAGGTCCAGGGTCCTCCCCTCTCTCAATTCTTGTGTTAATTTGAGGCACATTTTTTTCTTGGGGATAGAGTCAAGTACCACCCCAAAACTAAACTGCATGAATCCTTGTAAAGTTTTTGTTCAAATCACACTAACTGACATTCTTTTGATCAAAGCAAGTCACAGGGACAAGTCCAAGGCCAAGGAGAAGGAATAATAGTGTAATCTCTCTATCCTATTTTTGGTCCAGTTAGAGGGTAAGTAATTTCCCAGTTGGAACCCATTTCCTAATCTTTGAGCATCCTTTTTACATGCTAGACACACCTGTTGGTAATCAAGTATGTGGTGCATAGAAACAGCAGCCAATAAATTAAACCGCATATTGCAGTGGGAAAATCTGCTACCAAGGACATTTTTAAAGTGTTAAAAATTAAAGATGTCAGTTTGAGGTCTAGGAAACACCTGATCCATACTATAATACTCCAGTCTTCTCATATGCATGTGAAACTGGTAAAGAAATAAAGAAAACTGAAGAAAAGTTGATGCCTTTAAAATACAGTGTTGCTGAAGAATACTAAATATATACTAGACTTCTGGAAGAAAGAATTCATCTATCTTAGAAGAAATACAGCCAGAATGTGCCCTAGATGACACGACTTCATCTTATCTACTTTAAGCGAGATATCAAGAGCCACTCGTCTCTGGAGAAAAACATGATTTTCTTCTTCAGAAAAATAAGAGGGAACTCTCCAACAAGCTGGTGTGAACAGTGGCTGCAGCAACGGGCTTCCACGCAGAGATAATATGAAGAAGACGCAGCATGGGGCAAGGTTTGGTTCTGTTGCACAAAGGTCAAGGCAAGTCAGCATGGACTGGACTGAACCTATTAACTGATGCAAAGATATTACAAGTTGACTTGATAGAATTTGCAGTTTAGTAAGAGAAGATATCAATATAACAGATAATTAAAAAGAAACTAATTTAAAAAGGAACTTGGAAAAATCTATACAGTGTGATTAGAATATGTAAGAGGATCTCTCCTTTGAGAAACACTTAAACAGTCGTGAGTGATGACTAGGAGTTAATGAATGAAGGACACACTTTCCTGAGTAAGACCTAAAAAAATGGAAAGGGTATTCGTTCTTCATTCACAGAATAAAGAAGGATCCTAATACATGAGAAAGTATCCCAAACACATCCTGTGGAAATACAAAGAAAATTGGACCTGATCTTGGCCTTTAGGGGCATGTGATTAAATGTGGGAGTGGGCAAGACTGACTAATAGCATGGTCATAAAAAATTGCAATGTATGGTAAGCATCCTAGCAAATGTTCAAGGTCAAAATTACTGTTATCAACATTGAGAAGATGCAAACATATTTCTAAAATATGCAGGTTTGCGATAAAATTGGGATTATAGAGTGCACGTGAGTTGCGTAATTTGCCTTTTCAATGAACTCTCTGGCAGAATTGCACATTTGCCGCCCCGTGTCCCCTTGGCACTCTCTTGCTCATTACGTTTTGATCACACCTCACCGCAAACACTTGACCTTCACCCACGAGAAGGCTTTCCCTGCACACATTCTCTCTGGGACACAGCCCAGGGGGCAGCTCACAGCCAGCGATGACCAGCAGCAGGGTGTATACACCCTCATGAGAGGTAATTCTAGGGGCAGTTCTGCACCCTCTCCGTTTACGGTTCCAGGGGTTTTAAATCTCACTATTCCAGAAAAGAAGTCATCTGCTGAGCAACTCATCTTTAACTGGTGCTTCTTAGATCATGTTAGAAATATACCCTTTGTATGCAAGACTTGATCAAAGAATGAGCTTCTTAGCTACAAAGAAAAATGCAGTTATATCTGTATGGCACACATCAGAATTGCAATTGTAGTGTCTGCGTAAGTGTACTTGCTGGCTCAAAGGTTAGGTTCTGCTGAAGAGAAGACTGGCAATCCCCTCCCACACAAGCTGTTGTTCAATACTGTCAAGTCAAATATAACTCATAGTGACCCTGTGAACAACAGACCTGAGCCCTGTCCTTTCCTGTGCTGTCCCCACCACCTCTGACACACCGGAGCCCACGGCCGCAGTCACGGTGTCAACCATCGCGTTGGAGGGCCTTCCTCTCTTTGGCTGACCCTCCACCTTTCTAAGCCTTATGTCCCCTTTCAAGGAATGACCCTCTCTAACAACATGCCCAAATTTTGTGAAACAAAGTTTCCCCATTCTTGCCTCTCAGAAGCACTCTGGCTGTGCTTTCTCCTAGATACATCTGCTTGTCCCTTTGGCAGTCCATGGAATATTCGATACTCTTCTCCAACACCACCGATCTAAGACATCAGTGATTCTCTCAACCCTTTTCACTGTCTAACTCTCAGGTGCCTAACACGGGAGGAGCTTTACGAACTTTGTATGTAAACCAGTATAAAATACAATGAAAAAGAAAATAAAAGCAAGCAAAGCTTGAATCAGGCATACGTTTTGTTTTGTTTTGTTTTGTTTTGTTTTGTTTTGTTTTGTTTTGTTTTGTTTTGGGGGACTAATTTCTTT
>NW_006399753.1:5125655-5137486 GCF_000299155.1 Elephantulus edwardii | reverse complement strand
CTTCCCCAACCTCACCCCCAAGCCCAAATATAATCCACTCTGCAACCCTCATTCCGTACTCTTACGATAAACATAATGCCCTATAATACTTTTTAACTATTCTCTCCCCCATAGACTTCAATGCTGTAAACATATTTCATTCAGTTTTTCTCAGCCTTACCCCCACCCCGTATCAGCCTCATTCTACAACAGTGGCACCATGTAGCATTTGTCCCTTTTCGTTTTTAAACTGAAAAAATGACTCCTTAATACTTTGAAAAAGTCCTTGACAGGACACTTTGCCAGTGCAATCTATCTTTTGATTTCTTGACTACTGGTACAAAGAGTGTTGATTGTATCCAAGTAAGATGAAGTCGTTAACAAGGTCATTCTTTTCTCCATCTATCATGATGTTATCTATCAGCCCAGTGGTGAGGATTTTTGTCTTCTTGGTGTTGAGATGTAACCTACGTTGAAGACTCCAGTTTTCGCTCTTCTGCAGCAAGTGCTTCAAGTCTTCTTCAATTTCAGCAAGCAGGGTTGTGTCATCTGCATAACACGGTCTGTTGATGAATATTTCCCTGATCCTGATGCCATATTCTTCTTCAAAATGTCCAGCTTCTTGAACGATTTGCTCAACATATGGCTGAGAAGGTGTGCAGAGTGGATACAGCCCTGATACACGCCTTTCCTGACTTTAAACCGTGCTACCTTCATCATGGCGGGTTTTTTCTCACTCTTTCTTTTTCTCTCTGCCCCATAAACATATATTTCACTATCTGAACTAAGAAAATGAAAAAATAAACATTCAACTAAGTGGAAAAGAAAAATAAAAAGTCCAAACATCCTTCACTCATAAACCTTGAATTGTGTTTGTTTTGGGGGAAACAGATGAGTAAAATAAATATAATTTCCCACCTTCAAAGACTCTCTATAAACTTGTGATTTTTTAAAGAAGCTGGAGAACCAGCTACTGAAATGGGCACTGTGACTGTGACTGAGGGTTCTGACACTGACCACTGGTTCACCCTCGAGACTCTGTTCTGCTTGCTGTCAAGCCTTTCCTCTGTCCATAAGGGTTCTTATTTACTATTTCTTATGGTGTGTACACACAGGCCTTGGCCAGAAACTTTTTGACTCTGGAGTGACAAGACCCTAAGAGTGTTTTCCTCTCTCCTTCACTACCTGCTAGTTTTATTCTCAGCCCTAAAACTAGCATTCACTTATTTTTAAGATTTTGTAAAAAATTTCTTTTACCTGACTTCTTTCCAACTTTTAGCACATTCTGGTAAGAAAAATTGTGAGTCAGTCTTCATCCATGTCTATTCCCCACTCCCACCTGCACTGATCTACGGTGTCTCTGTCTTCATTCATTTATCCCCCTCCACACACACCTGCATCGATCTACAACATCTCTGTCTTCATTCATTTATTCAGACACACACACACAGACACACACACACACACACAGACACACACCCCTCCCTGCATAGATCTGCGCCATCTCTGTCTGGTAAGTCAGTCTTTTCATGATGTGGATTCTCCTCTTTTCCCTGTGATTGAAGTTTTTTGTTTGTTTATTTTTGCTTTTCCTATTTCCGTTTGTTTTTAAAGATTTTCATTTGCTTGCTGGCCCAGAGATTCCAAAGTCATGATACGCTATTATTATTTGCCTAGAACTACTGCTATGTTTTATTTACATAATTATTCTCTTAATGCATTGCAGCAAAGACTGAGGTCTGAGTGAGAATGAGAATGCAGAAAGGAAGAAATTGGACGCTCAGATCTCTGTTGGCCACAATTGGAAATGTGATGAGCATTCTCTTGGGCCCTTTGAATATGTTCAGCCCTCACACACAGCAGCCTCCAGAAAGTCCAGGAGTGACAATATGGGCCCCAGTCTGTGGGCCCGGTATTTTCCAGACATGTCTCCTACCTGCCTGCGTAACACATTGACCCTGTTACTGTGTTCCTAAGAGGCCGTCATGGTGCAACACTTAGCTGCTTTCTGAAAGATGAACAGTTTGAAGCCACCAGCAGGAACAAGGTAGAGAGACTGGACAATCTGCTCCTGTGAAGCTTAGGAAACCAATGGGGACTATTTCTCTGAAACATTGTTGTTGTTGTTGTGTACTGTTGAGTCAGAACCCTCCAGCTGGTTTTAAGAGGCAAAAATCAAAAAGGGAGAGCACTGCGCTCCTTCCTCCCACAGTTTGTGGATTCAAACCACGTACCTAAAGGGACTGTCAGAGGGAACAGACTGAAGTTTTCACTTCACTGTGATCTAGCCCATTGCTTGACTTTTTAGGTCCTTCGTTATTTTTCGAGATCCTTGTTCACGCTGTCCCTCTCTCCCAACTGCCAGCTACCAGTTCATTGAGGTTACAGGCTACTGCTGACCCTCTGAGGCCTTGGGTTGAACCCCCCCTTCCCCGAGAGTAATGATGGCAAGTGTTGTGACGACAGCTTCATGGTATCTAGGCCACAGAGAAATGCTTCAGATGACAAGGAGAGCATCAGGGACAGAGCAGAAGAGTCTCGGCACTCCAGAGGGCAGACACAGGGACCGAGCTAACTTCTGCCAGCAGCCACTGAACACATGAGAGCTGTCGTTGTTAGCTGCTGTCCAAGATAGACTTTGCCTCGTGGTGATTCTGTGCAGAATGAACCGGAGCGTGACCTGGTCCTATGCCATCTCCAAGCAGTTCATGGTACTTAGATCATAATCAACACCCAGGCCATGCATCAGGTAAGACACAGAAAGACAGACTGTCCTGGGCAAACTCGCTGCTCTCTTAAGTGCTAAAGAGCAAGGATATCATTTGAAAGACTAAGATGACCCTGACCCAATCTACTGATAAATCAACTTATTTTATATGAACGTTACATGGAATCCTTTGAATTGTAGAGATGACAGAGAATTTCATGAACTTCCAGAAGAATGAACAAATCGGTCTTGGAAGTACAGCCAGAATGTTTCTTAGAATCAAGGATGGGAGACTTCATCTCCTATACTTTGGACTTGATATCAAGAGCTTCCAGTTCCTGGAGAATGACATCATATTTGGTAATATGTCGTTATGTGTCATCAAGTAGACTGAGACTCATAGCAACCCTATGAACAACTGCTCTGAACCTTGCCTACCTTGAGCTAACCTCACCACAAAACAGGCCTGACCCATTGCCATAGTCATTCTGTCAATCCACCTCACCAAAAGCCCTTATCTCTTGCACTGACCCTCTACCTTCCCAAGCATGAGGTCCTCCTTCAAGGACTGCCCCCTCTTTACAACATGCCCAAAATACGTGAGACAGATTGTCACCACCCAGGGCCCCAAGGAGAACCCCAAGGAGAAGTTGGCTTTACCTTCTCCAGCACAGACCTGTGTGTTCTCTTGGCATTTTATGGATGTTCAATGCTCTTCAGCACCACAACTTAAGGATATCGATTCTTCCTCTGTCATCTTAGTCATTGTCTAACTCTCTTCTCCCAAACCACAGCTCAAAGGCATCCATTCTTCCGTCATCCTTAGTAATTTCCAGCTCTCAGCAACATAACAAGTGATTGAAAAGACCATGGCCTGAATCAGGGGGCCTTAGTCCCCAAAGTAACATCATTGCTCTTCAATTATTTGGAGAATTTCCTGACTATAGGCTTTCCCAACTGCTTACATTTCTTGAAAGCATGAAAGACTTAGGAGGATCCTGGCCATGTTTGCATGTCTGGCTGCCTTGCTGTTTTTATTCTCACAGCTGTTACTTGGTAAATAATAGGCAACAAGGAAGATATCTGGATTGGTGGGTAAAGACACCATAGCCACTCTTACCTCCTTTCTATGAGACCTTGTGCAATTGAGCTGCCTCATTCTCAAGGAACATTCTATCTGCCACTTGCTCTTCCTTCCGGGACAATTACCTGCCAAATTTTTTCTCGACAGGAAACGTTGTACCCAGTGCCCAGCCATGGAGAGCATGCCCTGTTCCCTTGTCTGTCTCCCCTTCTTCTGGCCATGTTGGTCCATTATGGAGGCTTCTCTCACCCTGTTTAAAATACAACAGTTTTCCTTTTACAGACCTCATCCCCCAGCCTGGTGGAGCTCTGTAAGTTCGTTATAGCTTCCTTGTTTCTATGGAGATAGATGGATTTGGTTATTATTGTCTGGGGCCAGGGGATAGAGAAACGGAAGAGGTGGAAATTAACTTGGGCACTCTTTATGCAATTAGCATCTAATGAATCCATCCTCAGAATAGATCCACTACAAGCCCATTAAGGCCAACAGCGAAGCTGCTCAGACTTCCCGTAATAAGATGTGGAATGATGACGAGCCCCAGGGACCCTAAAAAGGGCTACTGGGGAGAAAATGTTTACTGAATAAACAGTCTGGTCACCAGGGAGAGAGTGCCTCATTTGCATTTCCTCTTTTAATGTGTGGAAATGGTTCTCCTGCTGAAAGGGAGCCAGGAAGCATTTTGACAGACTCATTTGCACGGGAGACTAGAATCTGAGTAAGAATATGGAATTGTATCCTGAGCACAAAGATGGGAGAGGCGGGAGTGCACAGAGACCTCTTCACTCCCACAGCCGGATTGTCAATCCTTGGGCTTACTGCAGGACGGACACACCAAGCACACAGCCCCCTGCCTTGAGCTGATTACGGCTCAGCGACCCTGTGAGACAGAGGAAGCCCACCCCTTAGGGTTGCCAACTGTGTAAACCTTGAGGGCGGAAGAACCACAAATTAGTCTTACAAGATGAACTACAAATTAGATAGGAGTGCTTAGATTATTAGACAGACAGAATGAAAAATAAAGATGATTAAGGACAAGGCTGCTTTAAAAGTTTGGCGGTTCGAACCTGCCAGCAGCTTCACAGGAGGAAGAAGAGATGATTTTCCTCTATAAAGATTTAGAGCTGTGGAAAGCCTGTAGGGGCTTCCACTCTGTCCCACAGGGTCACTCTGAGCTGAGGTGGCTTAAGGTGAGCAATCTACGAAGGGTGGGAGAACCACAGAAAGAAAGTCTGGAAACGTCTAGGGGATCAGGTTAAACACACTGTGTGCATTTGTTCATCAGGTCTCTGTTGTCAAAGGATTGACATGCAATGGTTCCATTTCACTTGGATCCACAATCAACACCAATGGAGGCAGAAGGAATGCAATCAAGAGACTCAAAAGACTCACTGTGCTGGGGAAATCCACTGTCAGGAACCTCTTTAAACACGCAAGGAGGTGCTGAAGATGACAGCACACCTGATGCAAGGCATTGTCTTTGTAACTGCTTCGTGTGAGTGCTAAAATTGGGCAAGAAATAAAGAAGAACCAAGAAGTAATGCCTTTGATCTGTGGTGCTGATGAAGAGTATTGCGCATCCCCTAGACTGACAAAAAAAAAAACAAAGCACCAATTCCCAAACCAAACCAACAACAACCAAAAAAACCACCCAACAAATCAAATCTATCCTAGAGGAAGTGCAACCAGAGGGTGCATTAGAGTACCCTAAGAAGCAAAGATGGTGAAACTTTGTCTCACACACTTTGGGAACGTTTTTAGGGGGGCTGAGTCCTTAGAAAAGAACATCCTTCCGGGAAAAGTAAAGATTCGGCTGAAGAGGGGAAGACTCTGAAGGAGGAAACGCAATGCCAGTAACAATGGGCTGCAACGTAGCGGAGATTGTGAAGGCAGAAGATAGGGCAAGTGTCATAGGAATGCTAGGAGTCAGAGTTGATTCCATGACACTACTCAGAAACAATGACCATCTCTGGAGACAGACATCATATTTGTAAAGGTGAGGGTCAGAATAAAAGAGAAATTCCCCCAATGAGGGAATTGCCTTCAATGAAAGATTCAAACAACGTAACTAAGTGGTGTTTATTCTGTCGTGTCCAGGTAGAGCACTGTCTTAGTGGTAAGGCGTTGCCTTGACAGCCCAAAGAAATGTGGTTCAAATCCACCAGCTGCTCCATGGGAGGCTCAGCTAAGAGTCAGTCCCAACTTGACAGCACATGACAACAACATGAGTCAAAACTGGCTCTACAACACCCTCACAACAACAACAATGTGCCAAGCTCATGTGTGCTCTCCATGCATAACATATTTTCTTGAAGTCAAATAATACCTCTAGAATGCTTAAAATTCAAATGAGGATAAAAGTATTACAAACTCAGAGAGTTTGGTGGGCATAGGGAGGAAGTGAAAGAAGGACAAAAGACCCAGCGGGGGCCTGAAAAGACTGGATAATAGTGGGTGTAGATCAAAGGTGACTCATCTTATAAAACTTTACATATGGGAATGAGCTTATGAAACACCATGTGAATAAAGGGGTGTGTGAAATGCAGCGTATATGAATAAAACACAATGTATACAAATTTTGTATGCAAAGCAATATAAAATAATTTTTAAAAAATAGTATTGCAAGGTATGTGAACATCAACCAGAATTTTGGGAAGACATGAAGGCCTGATGGAGTGAAGTTAAAGGTGAACGTTGGCAGACACCAGACCTGAAAATGAATGCTGGCTGGATCAAGTTCCTTTATGGAATGACACTCAATTTTCTTGTCTATTCCTTGTGGAGCTCTGTGGGGACTTGTGCTTCTAATTAAAATTTTGGCCGCTTTCTAATCTACCAGTATCTCCTCCAAAAAAAAAAAAAAACCAACCAAAATGAGTAATCTGTGTCCTTTATAGCCTCAAAAAGTAAATAGATGGTCATCTCATAAGTCACTTGACAGCAATCAGTGAGCAGATGTGTCTATTAATCACAGCTTTCCTTGTCTGTGAGTATAATTGCTATAAACTCATTGTTGTTAGGTGCTGTCAAGTACAACTCATAGCGACCTTATGAACAAAAGATCTGAACCCTGTTCTATCCTGCACCATCCTCATACTTCTCATACACAAGAGCCCATTAAACCACCTGGTCAAGGGTCTTCCTCTCCTTTGCGGACTCTCCACTCTTCCTAGCATTATGTTCTTCTCCAAGGAATAGCCCCTTCTATCAACATGCCCCAAGTATGTGAGGTGAAACCTCATCATTCTTGCCTCCAAAGAGCATTCTGACTGCATTCTCTCTCCAAGACATATTTGTTATTTTGGCCGTCCATGGGATGTTCAGTGCTCTTCTCCAATACCACAACTCCGAAGCATACAATCATCTTCTGTCATCCTTATTCACTGTCCAACTTTCAGATGCATGAAAAGTGGTTGGAAAAACTATGCCCTGAATCAGGATGCAACTGAACCCAAGCTCACTCCACCGAGTGACTCTCACTCATGGTAACTCCCATTGGGTTTCCTAGGCTGTGAGTGTCATTGGGAGAGACTCATCATTCTCCCATGTGCACTTTGATCGGTTTACACCACAGGAGACACACATGCAGCCATTCGGTAAGCAGTGCCACCCACTGTAGATTGTGCCCAAGGAGGCTCAAAGTGACGTCATGGGAATGTTGGGGGCTTCAATCTTTACTTGCCTCCACTTTACTCACCTCTTCTGAGTCTAAGGAACAGTAAACAAAAGTCTCTGCATGGTTCAAAGAGATATCTCTGCTAATCTGTAGAGGATTTTATCTCAATTTTACTATTGCCTCAAACGCAGACCCAGGTGTAAAGATGTGTCCAAGCCGTCACCATTCAGATGTTTCATAGAAAAATGTCAAAACTAGCGTGTGCTCCCTTGTTCCTGGGAGTGCTGTGACATTGTGACTGAGGCATCAGCTCACTGAAAGGTCAGTGGTCCAAATCCACCAGCCGTTCAAGAGAGAAAGATAATACCATCTGCTTCACGAAGGACTGGCAGCTTTAGAAACCCCGTGAGACCATTCTCTTTCCTGCAGGGACTCCGAGTCAGAATCGGCGCAGTGACAGCGGGCAGCCTTACGGTGCATTATCTGTCCACCTAGATCCCTTGTAACGGTGTTATTTAAACCTGCTCGTGATCATCCCATTTGTCAAGGTACCCCTGAGTTCCAGAGGATTGTCAATGGCTGATTTTCCAAAAGTCCATCAGCAGACTCTTCTTCTGAAAGGCTCTGGGTGGACCTGGAACCTCTGCCTTTCATGTGTCAGCTGACCACATGAGCTCTTCAGACCTCCCAAGGAATCCAGTGTATCCAAGCAAAATAAAGAAAAAAATATACATATATATCCCTTGCCTTTATCCTCAACTCCCTTCCTTCTCTTAAAGATCATTCGTAGTCCTACTCCTCTGATTTGTAGTATTTTTGTCTCTCTCAGTGACAGGACTGTGACTCACTGGTATCTCAGCCTCTGAGGAAGTGTATAGTATACAGTAGGTGCATAAAGGTGTTGTTTAAATGAATAAATATTTGATGTTCACAAATATGTATAGGAAAGCCTTATAAATTAGCCACAGAAGAAACATATTATGGTTTGTTGCCAGACTCCTGTGAGAGAAAGACTGGCTATTAGGAACGCATTCAATGAGATGGAGTAAAGGAACCATTTATTTCCCTCAAGGGCAATGTTCACAACAGGAGTCATAAACCAGGTAATGTGCTTTGCACCTCTAGTGAATAATTGCAACAGAGCTGACTGAACCAGGACTGTGGTTCCCTCACAACAGGGCTTCCACAGAGACTTTAATGAATTCTTGAATTCCAATAATTCACCCCCAAAGCAGGTCCCAGCCACTTTCCCCCTTAATAGCTCAATTAGTGCTCCAGGAGACATGTTTCTCTGATGCTACTAAAATTTGTGCTATAACAAAGTCAGAGGCTAGAAGCCAGACATTAGGGATGTTCTGCAAAGTCAAAGAATTTCTTACATCTTATATCCCAGTCTCGTGAATGATTTTCCAAGTTTCCATTGTCACACTAGGGACAGAAACAAGGTTTCCTTGACCTGGTCTTCACTTGAGAGTACTGACACCTGAAATTTCAAGCCTTTCCAGGATTTCTTAATTTTTAAAAAGAGGCTAGAATACTTGGAGATCTTCAATTTGGGTATGATTGTGAGAGATTATCCACCTACCCTTTCAACTAGTTGAGAGTCTGTGGTACAATACGCAGCATGTTAGTGACTTCTTATTGTTGTTGATTGCTGTTGAGTCGAGCATGACTCATAGTGATCCTATGAACGAAAGACCTGAAACCTTTCTGTATCATCATTTCTCTAAGTTCGTAGAATTTCCAGAGGCTTATGGTCCTGCTAGAGATACATAAAGGTACCCTGGTGCATGTTGGTTTATGCATGGGGATGCTAGCTGGAAGGTCTCTGGTTCAAGTCCACCAACAGCTGTGCAGGAGAAAGTTGTATCAACATGCTCCCGTAATAAATACGGCCTTTCTTGGAAACACAATAGAGCAGTATTACTCTGTTGCCAGAGTTGCTATGAATAGGAATCGACTTAGTGACTTTGCACTGGAGATGCACAGGTGGATATGAGGTCTTGTTCATCGTTACATAATAGTATATAACTACAGAAGGATGGGATGTTGAGCTGTGGTAGCACAGACCAAGAACCCTGGAGGAAGGTGAGAGACAATGGGGTCATGAGAATAAGACCAAAACCAAGTGAACACCATTAAGGCTTGTCTTATATTGATACCACCTCCTGCGGTTCGGCCTCAGCTCTTCCTTCCTGAAGTCTCTTCATAGTCAGGACGACATGCTGTTGAGTTAACCGACCACCATGACTCCCAGAGCTTCATAGTAAAGTTTGCTCCACAGAGATTTCAGTGACTGCTTTCTCCATGCAGATCTCCAGAGCCTGCTTTTGAAATGTCTCTGGGTAGGCCCGAACCTCCAACCTTCATTTAGTAGCTGAGCATAAACCTTTGAACAACCCAGACACTCTCTTCATAGGTGATTTTATTCTTTCTCATGTCTGTGGACAAATACCTTTCTTCAGAGATGCCTCTGTGTGTCTTTGAACCACCTATCCTTAACGTGGTGAGGATGTTAATTAAAGATCTATTTGTTCCCTCTTCCCCTCCCCTCCCTTTCCCTCCCTCTTCTCCCCTCCCATTTCTTCTCTTTCCTTTCCCTTCCCTCTCCCTCTGCCTTTCTCTCTCCTCTCTTTCTGTCATATATATTCGATATAAAAATTTACTTCACTTGGGCATGCAGTGTTTATAAGAACTAACAACCCCAAACTAGCTGGCCTAGAGGAAGAGAGGCCAGGTTGCTAGGAGGAACTTTGTGAGATAGAAATCCAAGACCCCACATCAATACCACCAGTCCTTACACTGGGGCATCATCGATAGGTCCCTACAACACGTTGGGCTATTAAACTGAAGGCTCTGATAAATAATCATCATTTATCTCTTTCTTTGAGCTTTGCTTTGAGGGTTCATTGACAAAAGGATTTATGGGGCATGACTTCAGCCCTATCTAAACAATAACAAAAAGTAGAAAACTTCTACTAATGGCAGGCCCAGAACAAAGACTCACTTCTGTCAGGGAGCCCTGGTGGCCTAGTGGTAAAGAATTGTGCTGTCAACCCCAACGGAACACAGTCACTCTTTGGGAATGCTCTTTGGGAGAAATCTCCTCCTGTGTAAATTCTAGCCTCTGGAAACCCTGGAGGGTCAGCTATGGATCAGTCCTGACTTATAACAACAACAACAACAACTGAGGAGTTGGTTCTGCCCCCCGGGAGCCTCTACTGAGCTCACAAAGAGGAGGTGAGAGGAGACTGCCCACCTTTTTCCACGGAGCAGCTTGTGCATTTGAACTGTTGATCTTACAGTTAACAGTCTGACATGTTATACAAGGTACATTAAGGGCTCCTTATACATGAAAAGGCAAAGAATAAATACAAGAATAGCCCAAACCAGGATCTGAGGGCGATCTGGCTGCGACATCTGTCACCCCATTGATCGCCAGGGTTGATTCGGCTGATCTGGCTGGCTAGGCAGGTGTCCCCTTCCTCCCTCACCGATCCATGTGCGTCCCTCCCGAAGCTGCGCGCTCGGTTGAAGAGGACGACCATCCCCGATAGAAGGAAGACCGTCCTTCGGTCAAGGGTATACGAGTAGCTGCGCTCCCCTGCTAAAACCTCCAAACAAGCTCTCAAGAATAGCCCAAACCAAATCCAGTGCCAAAAGATCAATTCCAACTCTGCAATCCTGTGAGAGTCCATCGGGTTCCCAGGCTCTAAACTTCCTGGAGTCAGACGGGCATGTCCTTCTCCTTCGGAGCAATGAGTTGGTTCAAACCTCCAACCTTGTGGTTGGTAACCCTATACTTAACCCCTGTGCCACCAGGGCTCCTTCAAAGAGAAGAAAGAACCCATTTTATTTGGTGTCTGATAGTTTAGTGTTTCTTAAAGGGAGTAAAAGTTTGCATTTGAAATTTTAAAATATCACTTCTATAAAACTATCTTGGTAAGTCTAATTATAGTGTTTGTGACCCTTTGGTGTCTCAAGTACATTTGTGAAAGGTAATTTTTCACAGACACTGTGGGATTTCATTGCTACCTCCAGGTTATGATTCAGCCCCTTTCATAAATATAGCCTATTACAGACTTTCTCCAACAGCTGAATTATAGTAATAGAACTTTTAAACTCATAGAATGGTTTGCAACTAATAATAAAAAACATTCAAAAAACCCAAAATCCAAACCTACTGCCCTCAAGTCAGACTCAACTGTTGCAAACCTGCAGGACAGAGGAGAAGTGCCACAGATGATTTTCCACGTTAGAAATCACTCTAGAAGACGACTGTCATACTTCTCTCCCATAGAGTGATTAGTGATGTTTCAGGTAACTGGCAAACGTCTTTACCGCTGCAATAGGGTTCCTCATACTGACATAAGAAATCCTCAGACCATCCAGTCTTACCCCCACCCCAATGATAAAATATGTTTACGGCATTGAAGTCTATGGGGGGG
>NW_006399753.1:5107811-5125340 GCF_000299155.1 Elephantulus edwardii | reverse complement strand
ACTCCTAGTGACAACAAACCTTACTCAGAAGAGACTGCCTATCTTTCTTCCTCAGACTGCTGGTGGACTTGAACCATCGGAGATGCACAAACTTTTGGTTAGCAATGCAGCATCCAATGGATGAGGTCACTGGAGCTCAGGATATTTAGACTTTAAGTTGTGTGTATAAATGTGTACATGTCTATGTCTATGTCTATGTCTATGTCTATGTCTATGTCTATGTCCTGGAATTCAATGCCATCTGTTGTGATCATTCACATGATCTCATATTAGCCACCCCTTCCCCACAATGTGATCTTCTTTACCATAAATTTATTGGGTAAAACGAATTAACAATCCATCAACTGAAGCTCCTGGAAAGTTTGGTCAGATGAACCGCAGCAGAGAGGAAGAGAAGACCTTGAAGGGAGGCTGACCTGCTCCTTGGGGAGGAACACCCTGGACAATATGTATGCTTGTCTCTATCGGCCATGAGACTAAGCTAGGTGAAGACACCAGAAACGAGGTCCAAAAGGGAAAAGCAGAGACTCACATCAGGGTTCAAGTGCAGGTCCAGTGCACTCTGTTCTATTATATTAAAAATAAAAGACAATGCAGGAGTTCTGACAACTTGAATTCACTGGCTGTCATTTTTGTTCTGAGTTATTGCCAAGCTGTCTTCTAAGTTATGATACAGCAGAGTTAACTGCTGCCCAGTCTGTGCCAGACCATGATGGGTTAGAGTCTAGACCACTGCGACCAACAGTGTTTTAACTGCCACCCTGTCCTATGCCAGATCACAATGGGTTCTGCCCACGCCATTGTGGTAACCTGCTGATTCCAGGGCTTTCCAGAAGTGGGTCTCTAGCCTGTCTCCAAGGCCCTGTGCGTAGGAGGGCTCTGCTGAAACCTGTCCAGCATCCCAGCACCATGGCAACCACCACGGACAGAGGGGCAGTGGCTACATGTAGAGCAGATCCTTTAGCCACAAAGCGAACCCTAGCCTCCTGCATGGATGGTGAGAATTCCACCACTGAACCAGACAGGGTCTAAGCAGTGTCTGTGCACCACACAGAAGTGTGGTGGAATCTGTTGCCCTCTGTCTGTCTCTGCAGGCTGATATTTTGAATGCTGTGACAGCTGCTGTCAGTTCCCCACAGATAGGCAGAGCCCTCACCAGTTGTCCACCCTGTACATGCTGATGATGGTGTCCTGCTGTGAGCACCTGTGACTTCCTCAGGAAGCCAGGCCCTCACTCTGTACAGACACGCCTCACTTTATCACACCTCACTTCATTGCTCCTCATGGATACTGTCATTGTCACAAATTGAAGGTTTGTTGCAACCCTGCATTGAGCAAGTGCAGTGGCACTGTGTATCTGACGCTGTATGCTGATGTCTGTGTGTCACATTTTGGTAATTCACACAATATTTAAGAATATTGTCAACAATTGACTGTCAGCTTCATCTTACCACAATTACCCTTGGTATCAGCAGACAGGAAATCAGGAGTTTTACTGCACTGGGTAAGTCTGCAGTTAGGGGCCTCTACAAATTATTGAGGAATAATGATATCAATTTGAGAACTAAGGTGCGTCTGACTCAGGCCATGGTCTTTCAGATCACTAGCTAAACATCTGAAAGCTAGACAATGAATAAGGATGGCAAAAGAAGAAATGAAGCCTTTGAGCTGTGCTGTTAGGGAAAGGTACTAAACATCACATGGACTGCCAAAGAACAAACAAATATATCTTGGAGAAAATGTAGCCAGAGTGTGCCCTGGTGGCAAAGCCTGATGCTAGCAGGAGCTATTCCTTGGAAAGCAGCAACAAAAGAGAGGAAGATTATTGATCAGGTGTATTGACACGATGACCGCTGCTATGGGCTCTAATGTGGCAGGAAGTGTGAGGATGGCATACGATAGGCAGCGTTCAGATCTATTATTTGTAGAGTTACTATGGGTCTTACACAACTAGACAGCACCTAACAACAACATTGCTCTCTTACGAGAGTGTAAGTGAAATTTACACATCTGGTAGATAAGAAGCCGTGCTGCTATCCCAAAGGCTCGCAGTTCATACCCACCAGCTGCTTCATAGGAGAAGGCTAGCCAATCTCTTCCCATGTAAGAACTGCCTCTGGAAACTTGCTGGGAGGTCAGCTGGGGGTCGGTTCTGATAGTCACAACATCACTCACACTGAACTCAAAGCATTGTCATAGAATCAGAACCAAAGCACAGGTGTCCCTGGAGTGGGTTTTCAGCTGTCATTGCATGGGAGGGGCAGCTGGTGGATTCGAACTGCCCCATTCGGGCTTGGCAGTGCAACTCCCTACCTACCAGGCTGCCAGTGCTCATGCGACTTGCTTCACTGTGGTCCACATTTTAGTGCAGTAGCTGGACAGGAAACTTGACAAACCCCTGAGGTCTGCCTGAAGTAGGCTGTCTGGAAGAACCAAGAACCAAACCCCCAGGGCAGGTCTCACCAATTGTTACAAGCTGGGGCAATAATGAATCGTGTTCATACCGTGTCCCCTCACACCCAGAGAATGAACTCTTGTGTCTAACAGCAAGAGCAGAGCCTTCCCAATAACCCTGCATCAACACTGGCTTACATCTCTCTGACATCACTTACCTACCCTCTATCACCACCTGACATGGAATGATTTCAAATCTACATCTCTGGGATTGATTTTAATGTAAGTCAGCCAAATACTCTCTTTCTAATCTTTTGACCTCTCTTCTCTTTGCCTCTCCCTTTCTATAAGTACTTTTCTCTCTCCTAAATATCTTCAGAAAGCTGAATGTTTCAAATAAGTCTTAAATTTATTATTGTCACTTCTGCTCATCCAATTAGATCTCTTAAATGCTAACAAGCCACTTGACCACTATGCATTCTATTGAGCCCCACATCTACAACATCTAATGTGTTTTGTTACCATAACAAGGTCTAAGACTATCATACTTTTCAAATAAAAATATACACGACCAGTTAAATTTAAGTTTTATATATTAAAAGTGGTATAAGTGTATCCTATGTATGACCATGGGATTTATACTTATTTGGTATTCCAATTTAACTGGTTGATATGCAACCAGGAGAAGATAAAATTGGTGAGTAGGGCCTTCGAGTGATTAAATCACTGTGTGCATTATAAACATTTCCCAACAGAATGAAAAGAAAACTACTAACTGGGGAAAACATATTTGGAAATTCCATTTCAGACAACAGTCTCATATCAAAGTTTACAGAATCTTACATGCCTCCAAGAGAAAAAAAGACTGATTACACAATTACAAAATGGGCAAAAGAAATGAACAGAATTTTCACAGAGGGAGATATTTGGATGGCCAATAGACACATGAAGACATGCTTAAAATCCAAGCTAAAAACAGCCCTAAATTATTGCCACTGTCCATCAAAAGATTAAAGGTGGCAGGTAAATTTTTGTATGCCCTTTCTTCACAATTTTATCAGTACTGAACTCATTACTACCTCCTTGATAGGTATTTATGAGGGTTTACTTTTACTTATATACTAATACTTGTTTAATTGAGTTAATTAATTACAGTCTAGCCAAAATATGTCTAGGATACCTCATACAACATGCAAAGTGTAACCTGAAATCTAATGCAGCATCCCATTTCTTTTAATGGCTACAAGGCTGAAGTCAATAAATTGTCAATTAATAACAAAAAAAAGACAAGAAAAAGAAATGCTCAAAATCACTGACAATAAAAGAAGTAATTAAAACCACAATGAGATATTACTTACTCCAGCAGCAGTGGCAAAGTTTAACAGGACAGCAAACAACAAATGTTGGAAAGGATGTGGAGAGACAGGAACTCTTACACATTATTGATGGATTGTAAAATGGTACAACAACTCTGGAAGGCAGTTTGCTGTTTCTTCAAAAAGCTTAACATAGAAATTCCATATGACCCAGCTATTCCACTGCTTGAAATATATCCCAAGAAAATGAGAACTGAGACACAAACAGAGATTTGTATACCAATGTTCATAGCTGCGTTATTCACATTGCAAGAGCATGGAAACAGCCCAAATGTCCAATCACACAGTGGAATACTACACAGCATGCAGGAACAATGATTTTGAAAATCACTATGTAATTTGGGAGGGACTGGAGAACACAATGCTAACTGAACTAACTCAGTCCCATAAGGACAAATTATGTATAAAACCACTATTATAGAAATAGAAACACAACTAGGAAAACATGTATTAGAATCCAACAGGGAAGGGTAGGAGCAGGAGGGTGAGGATGGGCCGGAGTTAATCACAGGGTCGCACAATTTGATGGGTAGAGTGAGGGGTGGATAAAAGAGATGGGAAAGATCTGGTGTGAAAAACAATATATGCGAACCATATTTTGTAAGCAAAACAGTATAAAATAAAGATTTTATTTAAAATACTAACTGACCAGATGATTCAAATGGTTAAGCGCTAAGGAGTCAGCCGAGAGCAATGTGCATCCAAGCCTTGTCAATGGTGTGGAGCGGTTCTCCTTCCTACACACAGGGTCACAGTGACTCAGAATTCACTCAGAAGCATTTAACAAGGGTAAAGGTTAAAACCCTAGCTTTCAAATCCGTATTTCTTAGTTTCTTATACCTGGTAATAAGGCAACATTCCCTTTTCCCAAACCAAGACAGTAGCAAGCCAAGCTACAGGTTAACACAGAAAAGAAGCTTGCAATGAGAGGAAGCCAAGGAGAAGCAATTGACAAATCTTTTCTTCTTCCTCTGCACATCCATTGCTCAGTGTGGACCAACTTAGAGTATTTCAGAGAATTCTGATAGTTACTAGAATCTTTTTCTGTTCTTGCAAAAGAAGTAGAAACTAGACCTATAAATGTTCTTTCTATGGGGGTGAAGCTGTTTTTCTTTCTTCCTCACAGCAAAAATCATACAACTTTATTCTTGTCTTATTTATCACTATGTTCCATAAGTAAACTGTAAGAGCAAAAGATGATGGTGCATGTTTACTTAGCAAACTGTGCTTAGTTCTGGTTTCAAAACCTTAAGAGGGCCAAATCCAAAGAGGTTGACCAGCACACCAAGCCATCCAGAAACAGTGTCAGGTCATGGATCCAGTGTTGTTTCCCTTTATTGTATGTGAGGTGCTATCATGTGTGAGCACAGGAAAGGAATACATCCACTCTGATAACAAGACCTATGCATAGGGAAGAGGGAACAGAGACTTAAGCACTTATTTGTGTATTTAAGACTTCTTGGTTTCTAACAATGTTACACACCCAAGCATGACTGGAGGGGTTCTAAAATCAACAAGGCAAAATATTAACTGCAATGTATCTTTAAAGATGAAAAAGAAGAAGAAGAATTAAGTTACCGAATCCCATGACAAGAAAAATCACGGAACACTACAGAGTTTCACAGTACCAGGGGTGCACGGTTCTTTCTGCTTATAACTGAGTAAGGATATGCTGCCTAGGGCAGAAGTGATTACTGTGCCATTTTTAAAAACTAGTAATATTGAGACATTAATTGCATATAGCTAAATCTTCCATGCTTGGTTGTAAAGTTGTGTAAACTTTGAAAACGTATGTAGACAGCCATCGTCAAAACTCATAAATAGACTATTTCCAAAACCTATGAAGTTCTCTTTTGTATTATTGCCATAAACTGCACTCGCCATAAGCTCTGAACAATCACCTCTCTATTTGCAACCTTATACCAAACCCAAGCCACTTCTGCTCAGTCAATTCTGATTTATAGTGACCATATAGGGCAGAGTTGAACTACCCAAAAGCACTTCCAAGGTTGTAATCTCTATGGGTCTGTACTACAGTCAGCATCTGGTTTTGACGGTTGATCCTAAAATTCTTCAGTGATTCCTTCCACAGATGTAGTCATTCCAATTCCAATGCAGTCCATCCGATGAGGTCCATTCCTAAAGCTGCTACTTGTGCTTTTTTTAAAAAAAGAAGTTTGCAATTAATAGATCACCGAACGTGAGCAATTCAAGCCATTCTTTCCTCATTGCTGTCACATCTGTAATTTCTATCATTCCTTCTTCATGGTGTCCAAATTTGCATTCCAGACATGAATTATTAATAGCACATTTTTATGCCAGGTTTGGTCCATTTCAAATCGCAAAATTTGGTAAAAATCTTCAATTTCCTCCTCTTTGGCTTAAGCTCTTGGTGTGTATATTTGAGTAATAGTCATATTAACCAGTCTTCCTTGCTTGTATGAATATTGATAATATCCCACCATTCACAATACTGTACTTCACGATAGAACCTGAAAATTGTCTTTAAGTTAACTATGAATCCAACACCATTCTTCCTGTTTTCATTTCTGGAATAGTGTACATACCATATGTTTGTCTGATTCAAAGTGGCCAATGCCAATCCATCTCATCGCACTAATACCCAGAATGCTGATGTTCATGTGTTCCATTTCATTTTTTTTATAATTTCTAGTTCTCCTTCCCAATTTTGAACCATGAACTGTTTCATTGCCCTGTTCTGATGATAGCCTTCTGGTCCAAGCATAAGTTTCACATAAGCACAATCAAGTGTTCTGAGATTCCCATTCTTCTCAGAGTCAGACACAGTTTGTTGTGATCCACACGGTCAAATGTCGTTGCTTAGTCAATGAGACGCAGATAGACATTCCTCTGATGTTCTCCGCATTCAATCCAGATCTACTTAACATTAGCTATAGTATCCATAGTATCACAGCCTCTTATAAACCCAGCCTGCACCTCTGGCAATTCTTTGTTGATGTGCTGTGCCAGTCATTTTTGGATAATTTTCTGTAGAATCTTGCTTACAAGTGATATTAATGATATTGTTCGATGATTTCCGCATCCTGTCAGGTTACCTTTTTCTCTTTGGAATAAGAACAACTATCGATCTCTTCCAGTCAGTTGGCCAGGTGCATGTCCTCCAGATTTCTTGGTACAACTTAGTGAGTATATCCAGGGCAGCATCTGTTTGTTGAAATATGTTAATTGTTATGCTGTCAATTCCTGGAGTTTTCGTTTGTTTTGTTTTTTTCCAATTCCTTCAGAGCAGCTTGAACTTCCTTCATCACCATAGGCTCTTGATATGTTGTTTCATTAAATTCTTCCATGTCAGCCAATTCTTTTTGGTTCAATGACTCTGTATACTCCTTCCATCTTCTTTTAATGCTTCCTGGATCATTTAATATCCTGGCCAAAGCATCTTTAAGTATGGCAAACTGAGGCTTGAATTTTTTCTTCAGTTCCTTCAGCTTAAGAAATAAGAACTTCAGAATACTAAAGAGCAAAGATGTCAGTCTGGAGACTAAGGTGTGCCTGATCCAGGCCAAAGTCTTCACAATTACTTGCTATGATGGACAATGACTAGAGATGATAGAAGAAAAATTGATGCCTTGGAGCTGTGGTGCTGGAAAAGAGTATTGAATATACCATGGACTGCTAGAACAAACAGGTTCACCCTGGAGAGGGTGAAACCAAGCTGTTCCTTGGAGGAAAGGATTCTGAAACTCCGTCTGGCATACTTTGGGCATGTTTCAAGGAGGGACTAGTCCTTGGAGAGGGACATCATGGTTGGGAGGGTGGAGGGACGGCACAAGACAGGAAGATCCTCAATGAGCTGGATTGACTCAGTGACTGGTGTAATGGGGGGGGGGCGTCAGAGACAATAAGGTTTGCTCAGGATAGAGCAAGGTTCAGAGCTGTTGTACATATGGACAGAGGGTCACTATGAGTCACAAGCGACTCGATGGCACATAACAACATGACTTACAATTGAAAACACATAAAAATATTAACAACACTCTTTACAGGAGGAAATTGTCTCGTATTTCTCATGTGTTGACACTAGAGGCTTTAAACTTCATTACCACCCTATGCCTGACCCACTGGACTACCAAGACCTGTTTCAGGCCTTATGGCTTTATATTGTCCACATTCCATATAAAGGCTTTGAGTCAGACTTCTTTCATTTAGTATAAAGGTAGCCTTAAACTGCCAAACTCCATTTAGATAGATAGATAGATAGATAGATAGATAGATAGATAGATAGATAGATAGATAGATAGATAATCACACACACATAAGTAGATATATTTGTAGCATACTATAAAAAGAAGGCATAATGCTTCTAGAGGCTTATAAAAATGAATTTAAATTAATCATAATGAATACAATGCTGAGTGGACTAAGTCACAAAAAAGACAAATTGTGTATAAGACCACTACTATAAAAAGCTGAAGAAAAGTTTCCACATAGAGAATCATTCTAGTATGGCAACCAGGGAGAAGGGAGGGGGGATAGAAGAGTAACTGGTGGATAACAAAGACTTATTAAGATAGATGACAGGAAAGACACCGTGGAATGAATGGATGATCAGACATTGTTGGTATTGTAATTACTGTTCGGAAACAAAATGCACATGAATGATTGATTGGAAGAGCAATATACTTCACAAACTTTCTCTTATCACAATTAAAAAAATGAAGCCTAAGTTGAAAAAATAAATAAACAAACAAACAAACAAATAAATACCTAAAAAGAAGGCACTGCGTCGCGTCTGCTGATACTTGTCTAAACAAGAACTAACCTTGCTGTAGGAAATTGTCAAAGAAGTTAAGATCATCCCCCAGAACCTCTTATACTAGAAAAAAGTCTCCATCTTAATGCTCAAGAGGCTACGTGTTTTTCTTTGATAATTCTTTTTCCCATTTGCTCTTTTATATTTTCTACCTTACTACAATGAAAATTCAAGCCAATGAAACAACCAGGTCAACATTTGCTTTTCTTAGGAATAGACTGTACTGTGTTGCACCACTTGGAAAAAACTTGAGCACGTGCTCATTTATTTACTTGGTTTACACAGGATCACAGCATGTTGCCCAAGGCTGGTGGTGGCGCCCAGCAAGGGTCACTCAGCAGAGGCTGTTCAACTCAAATGTCAGCAATGAGGCTCAAGAAAGAAATCACTCAATGAACAAACCCTGGCTTCTCCTAGCGGAGCCCTCAGTGAAGCTGGCTCCCTGGTGACCACACTGCTCTTGCTGTGACAATCTGATGACCTTGGGTCCTGGCAGTGCCGAGGGTGGTGGGCATCCAGGATCAGATAGGAGAAAAATTATTTTGACAAGGCTTTTTTTAGGTCTTTCCAAAGGCAGGATTTCTTTCTGACCTGCTGTTTCATCTGGATTTGTAATCTCCCCATTATGAGAAAATCAAAGGAGGTCATTTGGAGAGCTTTATCTTCTTCTTCCGAGGAGTCCTTATGAAACATTTATGAGTTTTCTGACACTATCAGCCCAAGCTTTCTGAGATTTTTTTTTTCTTTCTTCCTAGGCGATGCCCTTCAGAGGAAGCTGCCTGATTCTAGTGGCTGGTGGGTGTGTGGGATGGTGCTCTCTCTGGAGGTTAACTCATTAACTTGTTAACTCTTTAACACTCTGCTTTCCTCCAGTTCCACCCCCACAAAACAACAGGCGCTGAACTCACCAAAGGCAACGGGCTAATTTTCGGTGCCAATTTTCTATGGAAGTTGTCTCTGTAGCCATTCATCCTGAATCCGAAACAGCATGCAAATCCTGAAATGCAAATTTGAAATTAAATGAAAATTTATCTCTTATAAGTTGCATCCTTTGGGTTATCAGACAGTGCTCCTTAGTCTCAGTTTTTCAAACTGTATACCTTGTTCAGAAGAAGGATCAGTACCTTTGAGTGCTGGTGCTGGAGAAGAGTATTGACTACCCTACGGACTACCAAGAGAAGAGGTCAGACCTAGAGGAAGTGTGACCAGGGATCTTCTAGAACACCAGGACTGTCAAACCGCATCTTACAAATTTGGGGCCTGTTATTAGAAGGAGCCAGACCTCAGGGGGGGAATCATACTTGGAAAGGTGGAGGGTCAGTGAAAGAGAGGAAAACTCTCACCGAAGTGGATGGACTTAGTGACTGTAACAGTGAGCTCAAGTGGAGTGGAGATGATACGGTGCAGGACAGGGCAGGGTTCAGATTCCTTGTTCATAGGGTGGCTATGAGTTTGCTTGACTTGACAGCACTAACTTCAATGACCATGATAAAGGAGTTGTGGTGCTGTAGTCCATATGGGTCGCGCTGTTAACCCAAAATGCCACTTCTCTCGCATTTCTAACCCACCAGCAGCTCTATGAGAAAAAGATGGAGTCTCCTCCAATGCAATTCACAGCCTCAGCAACCCACTGGAGTGTCATCTGTGGTTGGTTTCAACTCAATGACAATAAGAGAGATCAAGCTAAACTTAAACCACACATGTCTTTGCAAAAACAATGCTAAAAACAAAATGTTTGCAAATATTTTGAAGCTTCTAAAAAGTGCCTGGACAACACACATGATTATGCTACTAAGTAGAAGTTAGTGGTTCAAATCTACCCAAAAATGCATCACAAGAAAACCCTGAGTGTTTGACCGCAGCCATAGAGAACCACAAGGTGCGTGGTTCTGTTCTCACATATATACATATATACATACATACAAAGGTTGAGTTGGAATCCATTTGCTTTGTTGTATAATGACTATTTAAACATTAAAAATAAATCATTGTCTAAATTAGTCGGGTAATTTGACATTTGTTAAATACCAAATTGTAGTCCCTTCTTCGACAGTGCTGTGGTTACAAAGATGAATTGTCACAGCTACTGAAGCGCCCAGACAGGAAGTGTAGGAACAACATGCTAAAGACTAAAATAAGTCAGAAATGTGTAAGTACAAAGCGATTGATAAGATGGTGTAACAGGAAAGACAAACATATTTAAGAACAAAGTAAGCATCTTATCTATGACAAGAAATAAACATAATTTCAATTATTTCAGATATTTCTTCACTGTAGTCATTTTTTTTATTTCTTTCTGACAGGTGAGGAAACTAAGGCTTAGAAAGGTTAAGCAATCAGCTAGCAATGTCACGCCTCACAGGTGTAGAAACAGTGTGCACTCCAGAACATTTCCTTATATGCATGCACTGTGAGAGCATCACACAGGTAAGACAGACCATGTATGCATGGCACCCTGATTTGCTCTCATACTCCCCAGTAGTCCTTCCCTTCTGATGCTGGCTAAGATCCCCATCCCCAGGCAACCATCCGATAGTTCTCTGTTACTGTTGTTAAAAAGGAGGCTGACTCAAAAAATGGGGGGTGGGGGTGGGGGAAGAGGCCAACTCAGAGTATGAGCATCTGGGTACCACACATTGATACACTAAGAGCATACTACTGTCCATGTTGATTTCTAATAATAAGATTTACAAAGCATGGATATAAAAAAGCATAAAGAGGAAAAGTCCTGTTGTGGAATATTCTATTAGATGATTATCTTAGATTCTTCAGAAACAGTCATAAATGAGATTTCAGAGCAAGTGAGTGCACTGTCCTAGATTAAAGGAGATTAAAGGCATGCCATTCAGCCTTTGGTATGGATTTTATCTCACCATCAAGAAGACAAAGATCCTCACCACAGGCCCAACAGTCAACATTATGACAGATGGAGAAAAGATTGAAGTTATCAATGATTTCACATTCTTGGATCAACAAACAACACCTTTGGTACCAGCAATCAGAAATCAGAAGATATATTGCATTCGGCAAGTCTGCTATAGGGATCTCTCCAAAATATTGAAGAGCATTGATGCCAGTTTGAAGAATACTGAAATGTAGGGCTACACCTAGTGTCTTGGGAGACTTCGTGTCAGCTGCACGCAGCCTCTGGCTTTGTGAGAAGAGGCAGGTATGGAAGGCTCCAGGCACTTGTGGCGTTCTTTTTGCCCCAAGTGGGGGTTGACAGAGCAGACTTGCCAGATGAACTGGGTCTCTGGCCCAGAGTTTGCCAGCATTTGCACGTACTGGAATGGTAAAATGTTGAAATGTTGAGCCACACCTACTGCCTTTCATTGTTTCTATTCAAACATTCTTCTAGGTCGTATAGCCCTGGTGTGTTCACTTGCCATACAGCAATAATTTGTGGGTCCTGTAAAGCTGAATACTGTGACACTGATGTGTCAAATGCGTTAATGGTTACCCATGGTAGACAGTGTTTGGTGGAGCTTCCTGTTAAAACAAGCTTGGAAGCATGAGTGGCATCCACTTCCATAATAGCTTGCCTCTGGAAACCCTATGAACCTGGAGAAAGGATGAAAGTCGCAAGTGTTGAGGACTTTCCTTCATAGGGTTGCTATGAGTTACCTATGACTCAATGGCACTTAACAACACAACAACAAACTCTTAAGAATGAAATTATATACTTCTGGAGAATTATAATAAGAATACTTTTTGCATAGCAACTTTAAAAAAAAAATCTGATGAATGTGAGAGGATAAAGTAAAAATGGCCCATAGTGTAGATAAATGTTTAGAGAGGAGAAATTTTAGAAATTGAAATAATTTAAGCAAAAGATATAGCTAAAACCACAAGCGATTAAGTTTTGTATTCCGTTTCTTTGATCCAAAGAACAGTGAGGTCCAGGGAAACACCTGGACCTGGTGGTCTCCTCTCTGGGCCTGTAGACTCCTGTGCTATCTCGGTGAATTCCCACCTGCATCCCTCTCACAGTACCTGTCAGCATAATTGAAGATTGCATTGATCCCTGATCTCCATGAGTACAGTGCCCTCCTGATGTGCTGGGGGATGATGTAAGGAAGTCTCAACGTCCGTGGAGTACATTGGGCCAGGAAGCAAACAGAGAAGTCTCTGCAACAGGTGTCCTTTCCAGAGTCTTCAAGCAGACTTCAGAAGTTCCTGTAAAAACTGGCACTGGAGCAGTAACACATCCTCAAGCTTCCCTTTAGAAACTGAAGATTCATGAGTTATGCATGTCTGTGCAGATTCCTCACCTGTGACAGGCAGAGTATGGGCAATTTCCCTAACATATTGCAACACCCAGCCATTATACCAGTCAGAATTGAAAGGAGGTATCCCATCAGTTTATTTAACTATTTCACATCACCATGTGGTGGCAGCCTGCGGGGCATGGAAATCAGTTGTCAGTGGGAAGCAGTGAGAGAGGAGCCCTGATGATGGGGTTCTCAGGGAAGATGGACAGTTATTGTTTGTGTTGAACCACGCCACCTGAGTTGCGCCACTTCCCATCTGAGAAACCAGCTGGTGTGCTCTGCAGAACACTTTCCTGAGAACAGAGGCAGATGTCAAAAGGAAAGAAGAAATTATCAGAACCAGGACCTCTCTGAATGCAAAGTGAAGGTATTCTGACTTGACAGCTTGGATTACAACAGCCGAGTCAGTAGTGAGTGCTTTAACTACTGCGGCACCTTTACTTACTTTTACTTTTAACCAAGTCATTATCACAATCACTTTATTTATTTTTCTTGAAACCTGTGGAAACAGTTTTGACTTCTCTTAATCTAAACTTACTTCCATTAAGTATGTTCTGACTCAGTAACCCTCCCTGTTGCCTTTTGCCAGCTGTAAATTGCAGCGAGAGATGGTCTATCTTTCTCCCAAGGGTCTGAAGGTGGATTTTAAGCACCAGGAACATTTTCTATTTTACCTTTGAGTTAGGTGTGCAACTCACTACAGACTACACTTTGAGACCTCCCTTTCTGCACCAAAAGAAATCTAAGTAAAAATCAGATGCACTTGTCTTACTTACCAACAAATTTGACCTAAAGTGCACTAGGTAATAAATCTCATGTGTATTCCAGAGACTATCTATACTTCTAAATTATTGGTCTTGTTTGCATTCCTTTTCTATTCCACTAGCTTGGAGTTTTTTTCCAAGACACAGACACACACACACACACACACACACACACACTCTCTCTCTCTCTCTCTCTCTCTCTCTCTCTCTCTCTGTGTGTGTGTGTGTGTGTGTGTGTGTGTGTGTGTATGTGTCTTCACTCATCCATACATACACATATCTATTTATTATTCAAATCAAAAGCCAATGTTCCTTCAACTGGTTAAATCTCGTATGATACAAAACTTCCAAATGTAATTTCTTCCTTCCTATAGATTAGCTCATTATTTTTCTTAGATCCTCTATTGCCATGAATGTTACAAGGTTTGGAAGAGATTTTCTTAATGTGGTAACATATCAGGAACACTGCTTCTCCCACCAGAATACCACCTTCCACTTCCCTATTATTTAGGGAAGAGCACCAGTTCCTCCCCAGAGTCCTTCTGCACATGACCTTAACCTTAACCGTTCAAAGGGAAGTCAGCCCTCAGAGGTCAAAGAACCCAGTTTTTCAGACTCACGTCCTCCGGAGTCAGCGGCAATTTAGGAGCTCCGAGGACAGCCTCACTACTGACCTGCTAGCCCCCACCACTCTCTATTGTTCAACCGTTCTGTACAGTTCACAGAATGTACAATAATCTATTTGGTGGACGGGGGAGTTTAAACTTTTTTTTTTAGATAATTTTTTTCAAAAATGTTAATTTAAAAGTTCTTACACATTGTTTTTCACACTGGATCTTTCCCATTTTCTTCACCTTCTACATTCCACCATCAAATTATACAATCCTGTGAATAAGCACTTTCCCCCGTCACCCATCCTCACTCCTCAGCTTGGATCCTCATACTCATTCTATAATAATGGTCTTATGCCGTATTTGTCCTTGTGGGACTGAGTTAGTTCACTCAGCATAATGCTCTCCAGGCCCTCCCAAGTCAGCTAGTGATTTACAAAAGCATTGCTCCTACATGCTGCATAATTTCCATTGTGTGAATGTACCACAGTTTCTCAAGCCATTCTATTGTGGTTGGACATTTGGGTTGTTTCCACGTTCTAGCGATGGTGAATGGTGCTGCTATTATGGTAAAATGGACATAAATGAAGAGTCTCACCTTGTAGGGTCTGTCTCTTCAAAGGGAACATGTTTTCCCCACACTTGTGTCCATGTCTTTTATCAATACCTTTGGAAATTCCTTGCCTGGAGCTTTCATGGAGCTCCATTATGTGCCCGTGACTAATTAAATCATGTCTCCCTTCCTGTGGGTCTTTCTGACTAGATCAACTCTTACCTGGTTTTCTTTTCTGGAATTCAGGTGTGTTTATATCAAAGACATGCCGTTCATTGAGGGAATTCAAATTTGTAAAGGTTTTCATGAAAGAACTAAGGATGAAGACAAAATCCTTTGGGCAAAATTAAATTCTCTAACCCACACTAATTTACTGCTGGGAAACAGCTTTAATTGTCATGGACTCCCGCATTCTAAGGTCCAAGTAGTTGGGGTGACCCATCTTAACCAGGTACTCTTAAGTGTTCTGTAGAATGTTGACCCCTGAAGAATCCTGTCCCTGGGAAGTCCTCATTAGGTCAAACCCCAGTCCAGACCGACAAGCAAATCCCAGTTTGCCTTGGTAATTGAGCTCTATTGAAGAATTCTCAGTGGACAGGCAGTTTTGAAAGAACAGGTTGCAAGACCAAACTTGAAATTGTGTTTTAATGTAAATTATTCCAACATAAATGCTAGCTTCATTTCTCAGAGACTGGTAGTGCTCTGGTTATGGTATTCAGCTGCAGACCAAACCCACCAGCTATTCAGTAGAAGACAGATGAAGCAGTCCACCTTTGTGAGGATTTGGAGCCCCGGGGACTGTATGGGACAGTTCTACTCTGTCCTTCAGGGTCACTCTGTGTCCACGTTCACTTGTTGGCTATGTTTGACACTATTTCCATGGCAATGACAATAACACTTTGTATAAGAACTTTGGCACTTCTGTTCATCTTTGAAATATTTCTGTCTACTGAAAGAGATGTATATTCACTCCCATTCCAGAAAAGGCTGGTTCAACGGAGTATGGAAGTTATCAAACAATATCATTAATATCACATATGAATCAAACTTTGCTAAGGATTATTCAAAAACAGCTGTAATAGTGCATAGACCATAAGCTGCCAGAAATGAATGCTAAAGTCAGAGTAATCCGTGATATAAGAGATTGTTCATGTCAGATGAATAATGACTGAAAGCAGAGAAGATAAGAAAGACACTTATTTGCATCTTATTGGCTACGTGAAGGTGCACCTTTTCCCTTAGCTTTTGGCAAATTCCAAAAATGGATTCTGAGAGGCCAGTTTGCTTTCTCCTGATTTTGCTTCATTTCCACCTGACATTACTGTTTCTGGATTCCTTTTCTAGTCTTGTCTCCCTTACTGGTGTGAGTAGTACATACTCTTGCTGTGGATGGCTTTCCTCCTCTTTGGTCTAACGTCTTGTCACACACTATCACTCATACTTTTCATAAGGAAAGTACAGTCTTTTTGAGTTTCTGCAGAGGTTTATCGGTTATGGGTATTTTCCAAAGTTTTCTTGCTTATTCTATGCAAGGACGTGACTAGAGTCCTGAAATGTTTTCCATAAAGAGAAAATTCCAGAACGCAAGCAAGACAGAGTAAAGAGAATGAAAATGATCAACTTTATAGTTTCATAGAGATTTGTTGTTTCAATCCTTTTGGGGGAAACTGCTCTAACTATCCCAGGAAAACTTTCATGTTAACTCAGTCTTTCTCTAAGTGTTAATTTCCAACTAAAAATTACAATGGACATGGGCAAAATGTCACTGGTGATCATGGACCACATCGTTATGCTCACCATGCCTTTCTCATCAATGAGTAGGTGACCTCTGACAGCTCGCTTACCAGACTTCATCACTATGACAACTTTATAAGCAGAAGCCCTTTTCCAAGCTCAATCGGTTCATCGCTAGCACTCCACAGGAATCCCCACACTGTAAGTTACGTGAGAGGAGATTGCCCATCTTTCTTGTGAACAGCACGGGACATCATCTGGAGGGTCAGCTGTGTATTGATTCCAACCTAAAGCAATGAGAAGTCCTCTTCTAGGAACTTCAGAGAGCTGTCTATTCCAGAGTGTGTTCTTAAGGTGGGAAAAGATTGCTGTACAGTAACAAGCAAGGAGAACCAAGTGTCATTGTTATTCCTTTTGAGATGTTATCAGGAGGAACAAGTCCCTTTAGAAGGACTTCATGCCTGGGTAAGTAGAGGGTAGGAGAAAACTGAGGAAGACCACCAAGGAGGTGGACTGACCCCAGTGACTGTAGCCATAGGGCTTAACATAGGAGCTTATGAGGAACACACAAAACAGTGCTTCATTCTGTCAAAAGTCACTATGAGTCAGAACCAATTCAACAACACCTAATAATGACAGCTAGAATCTAAAAAAGGAAATGTGTCTGTGTTGTCACACATACATGCTTGTCATCTGGACTGGCCTAGCCCATGTCTCTGTGTGCCGCTGGGTCAGAGTCAACTCTTTACTGACCCTCCAGCAGGTTTTCGGAAGCTGTAAAACACATGACCAGGGATTGCCTATCCTTCTCCCACAGAGCACCTGGTGGAGTCAAACCATATTCCTTTTACTGAAGTTGAGGTTCTTACTCTCAAGCTACCAGAGTTTCCCGCCCTAATCCACAGGGATCGCAAAAGCAGCGCTCCTCTAGTGCTTCAAATCTACCAGAGGCTCTTTGGGCAAAAGATGAACAATCTCTTCCAATGAGATTTATGTCGAAACTTACTGCAAGATCAGCCTAGAGTTGATTC
>NW_006399753.1:5083428-5107225 GCF_000299155.1 Elephantulus edwardii | reverse complement strand
ATTCATTAAAAAATAAAGAGAGAGAGGTAAGATTCATTCCTGTATGGTGTACTTGAGTGCTTTCATCTCACTGGACATCTTAATCCTCAAAAATGACATCTCTGTGGAAAGAAGTCTCACTACAATCACTTCAAGGTGGAAAAGGAACTCCACTTCTTCCAAGACAGAGTTTGTAATTTTACAAGTCTTTGGTTCATTCAATATTCTTGGTCAATCCTAAAATTGAAAGGCATAATTTCTTTATCTTCCTTAATTTCTGTCAACATTTCACAGGCATCTGAGTGTCTGAAAAGACCATAGTTTGGGTCTGAGAAACCTTGGTCTCTGCACTGTCATCTTTGTGTTTGATCACTTTAAAGAAGTTCTCGGCAACAGCTTTTCCTATGGCAACATGTTGTTTGATTTTTTTACTAATACTTGTATGAATGTTGTTTGTGAACCCAAAGGAAATAAAATCCTTGACATCTCTTAAGGAGCCCTGCAGGTGCCAGGGTTAAGCCCTTGGTTGTTAAAGAGACCAGTTGTATAAACACACCTAGCTGCTCCTGTAAAGATTGCAGCCTGTAAAATCTCATAGGGTCATTTATCAAATGGGGTCACTATGAATTGACCTCAACTCAGTGATGTTTCTTAGCCTCTAATGGTCAAGTATTGAAAGTTCACCATATTGTCGAGGATATTTGGTGATAACTGCACAACATGATAATTCCAATTGGTGTCACTAACGTGTACATGTTGGCTTGGAAAATGCTGTAGTATACATTTTGTGAAACAGTAAAAATTGAAGCACCTTAGTTTATTCATGGAAGAGCTTGGCGATTCAAGGAATGCTCAGAATCAAGGGGAAAGCCTCAGGGTGTTCATTTGGATGGCACAAGTACAGGTGATGTCAAATAGACTTTGAAAGAAGGTTTACAAATAAAGACAAAAGGTGTTCTAAGAAATCTCATTTAAATGACATTATTCAAATGCATAGATAGCTCCCCGCTAATGATCAGCTAACGTGCTCTCTGGAGCATCCTTTCCTTGGAAGTTATTCCCTCACTCACAAGTGACTTTTCCTCCTGCTAGCAAATATATTCAATTCCTTGAGGATCTTGCCCCATCAAGCAGTTAGTCGTATAGGAACAATTTCTAAACATAATGAAACTGCTTTATGATAATGCCGCTTGTGGAAAGCAGGTATGCTGTGGGAATCCCCAGGTGTTTCACCTGTGCAAGATCTATTTCCATCACCTTGCAGCAGCCCTGTTCATTCCGCTCTCCAGGTTGCATTTGAAGTACCTCTTACCCTCCTCGTTCCACTCCAAACAATGCAGAGTGCTATTTTTCCTTGTCAGCACAGGGTGGCCAAATGCTGGTACTTACTATTTCTAAAGAAACACTTTAATTTGGTGAAAACACACACAAAAAGTTCAGGCCTTTCAATAATTTCTTCCCATAGTCTTCAGTGATACTATTTTCACACAATAATTTATTCTATAACTGTCCTTATCATTTTCCATGTTATTCTACCAATATTTTCTTTAAGGAGGCTGGTGTCATAGTTAAAGAGCCCC
This sequence comes from Elephantulus edwardii, assembly GCF_000299155.1. Taxonomy (NCBI): domain Eukaryota; kingdom Metazoa; phylum Chordata; class Mammalia; order Macroscelidea; family Macroscelididae; genus Elephantulus; species Elephantulus edwardii. Next base: position 5,105,666 of record NW_006399753.1, on the reverse strand, counting down.
TAAAGACTGGGAGATCAAATCCACCTGTCACTCCTTGGGAGAAAGATAAGGTAATCTATTCCCTTTAAAGTTCACACTTATCTAATAACAAAAAATGAGTGTAAATACCTTACCAGCAATGTCATAGAAAAAATATATAGCGGTCTGCTTCCATCAATGTTAAAGGTTTCAAAACCTTATGAGCAGTAGTGCTTTCCCGTCCCACATAGTCTCTATGAGTCAGAGGGATGCGATGGAAGTGATCTCGTTTTCTTTCTTCTCTTGAGATCTTTATGGACACTTATTTTTTACCTCTCTGATGACTGGGGGCTATCCCCAGTCATTGCAAATGTGTCGTATCAGTCAACAAGCCATAATTAGCAACACTGATGCCAATACTGCTGTCTTTCCTGTTGTTTCCTCTGTAAGGAATTTACTGTAAACTTCTGCTTAAGATGAAGATGAGAATCCTTCATACTTGCAAGATAGGCTACAAGGCTACAAGATTACTGCTCTTGTTCCTCTTAAATATTGGGCACTTAGTAGGAGGAAGTTTTGGAAATTCCTTAACAGTAGTGTGTATTGTTGCTGGTTTCCACCCATTGGTCAGCCTTCTGCTACAGAATCAATCTCTCTCTTCTATCTTGATTGTTCTTAGAATCCTCATATCAAAGAGAAAACATGAGCCTGAGTTTAGATTAACATAATAGCAAAGTGTTCTTCCTGCAGGGGTGATACCTTGGATTAGCAATACAACTGTATGTAGACTACAATAACAGACAAGCTAGCCTGTTCTTGGCTTACTGATTCAGAAGATCCAGAAGAATCCTCTACGTTTATGATTTTTGTTGTTGTTGTTGTTGTGTCAGGTCAAAATTGACCCATAGCTAACCCTGCCAGTTTTCAGAGGCAGTAAATCACATGGGAGGAGACTGCTAATTTTCTTTCCATAGAGCAATGGGTGGATTCAAACTATGTACCTTTGGGATGGCAGTGCAACTTTTTGCCACTAGGCCATTAGAACTCCCTTATGGTTTTTGTTACGTTCCAATGAATCAAGTACAACCCATAGGGAGCCTATGAACAACAAATCAGAGCCCTGTCCTTTCCTGTGCCATCCTCATACTTCCAGATACATTGGATCCCATTGCATCAGTCACCGTGTCAATCCACCTGGTTGAGGGTCTTCCTAGCCTTGCCGACCCTCCACTTTTGTGAATATCATGTCCGTCTCTAAAGAATAACCCATCCTAGCAACATGCCCAAAGTGTGAGACACACCCTCTTCATTGCTGCCTCCAAAGAGCGTTCTGCTGCACCCTTTCTAAGATGCATTCGTTTGTTCTTTTGTCAGTCCATGCAAAGTTCAGTGCTCTTCTCCAACACCACAGCTCAAAGGCATCAATTCTTCTTTTGTCAACCTTATTCATTATCCAGCTATGACAGAACCTAAACTCACCCCGGTATCTCAACATTCAGCCAAACAACAGGCAGGCCTCTTGGGAGCTCTGGTAGCTTAGTGGTAAGGAGTTGTGCTGTCAACCCAAAGGCATTTGGATCAAATCTACCATATGATCCATGAAAGAAAGATGGACAATATCTCTTGTGCTGTTTGTTCATTGCTTCTGAAAACTCCTGAAGGGTTAGCTATGTTGGCTTCACCTGGATTGGAGCAGGAACAAGAAGGTGAACAATAACAATCCTAAGAAGGTATGCACTCATAAGATCAACCAGCCATGATGAAAAGGGAAGCATTTGCCCAGAGATAAACCTCAAATCTGGAAGAGGTGAATAGAAAGATGAATGGAAATAATAAACACAGGGAGAGTCTTGTTACATTCTGAGACTTGTAATCAATGTCATGAGGCAGGTTATGTTATGTATTTCTGAGTTAAAGATGAGTTTGCTCTGTAAATGCTCACCCTAATCATAATTCAAAGTTAAAAACTCAAACCAACAACAAAACAACCAATTTCTTGGTCTCACAATATCTGCTTCAGGCTTAGTTAAAACTCAGAGCCAAGCTTTGTGCATGTGGGAGTTCTGTGACATGGCCATCTTCAAAGGAGCACCTCTGACATTCCAACCATCTTTTCACTATGGCTGTTATAAGAGTGTGAAGACCTGACCACCAGCTTTGCCTGCTTCAGACTTGAAATGATACACACACTTTCCTGATACATCCATTTGCCAAGAACCAACTAACAGGAGACTTGATGGTTCAGTAGGTCAAGAGTTTGGCTGCTAAGATGCAGACTATTTCCATGAAGTTTATAAGCTTGGAAATTCTACTCTGCTTTATAACATCGACAGATATACAGTGGCAATGCCTGTGGGTACATGAAGGAGTTAGTGTGGATTCACTGATGACAATTAATGACTGAATTATATAGAAGTCTTTGTGACCAAATAGTTAAGTATTCACTACTAATAAAAAGGCTAATGGTTCAAATCCACCAGTGTCTAGGTGAGAGAAAAAGACCTGGCAATTTGCTTGCTTAGAACTGACAGAGGGAACTCTTGCTGCCTCGTAGGTATAGTTGAACGCAAAGGTGTGGTTCAAACGCACCAGCTTCTCTGTAAGAGAAAGCATCTGAAAACCTGCCGGAGGATCATCTGCGAATTTTCTGGACTCAACAACTGAGTGAGTAAATTAATCAATCAGTCATTATAATCAGATTGCTTCAGGCAAATCTGCTGTCAAGAATTTCTTTAAAACACTGAAAAATGATGATGAACGTTTTTAATTATAGTCTTAATGAAAGTTTACAGAAAAGTTTGATTTTTCATTCATTCATTGTTGCATATTTTCCTCCATACTACCCCAGTTCACGTAGTTACGTACTTTTTATTCTGGACTATTATCATACAAATAATGCCTAATCACATATTCTTTTTAAATATATATTCTGTCATATGTTCCAATGCAGTGTTCATTCTTAATCCCCTCTTCATAGCTTCCCCCCCCCCAATGCCTGGGTCAATCCTGCTTTATAACAGTGCTGTTATACAGTATTTGTCCTTTCATGACATATATTTTACTCAGGATAACGTCCTCCAGGGTAACCCAGATTGTGTTATTCAGTGTTATGTGGTATTTCATTGTGTGACTATAACATAGCTTTTCAATCCACTCATTTGTTGATGGACATTCGGGTTGCTTCCATCTCTTTGCACTGTGAATAACACAGCAATAAACATGGGTGTGCATCTATATGTTTGAGTGGCAACTCTGGTTTCTTCAGGGTATATTCCTAATAATGGAATTGCTGGGTCAAATGGTATTTCTATTTCCAAATTTTTGAGAAAGTACCATATCACCTTCCACAGTGGTTGCACCTTTTTACACTCCCACCAGCAGTGAATAAGGGGTCCAATCTGCACAACCTTGCCAGCATTTGTTGTTGGCTGCTCTGCTGAACTTTGCTATTGTTAATGGCATGAGATGATACCTTATAGTTGCTTTGAGATGATGACATTTTAAAGACTAGCATGTGTCTGGTCAAAGCTACGATGCTTTCAATTGCTTTATGTGCTTGTGAAAGCTGGACAATAAATTAAAAAACTGGAGAAAAATCAATGCCTTTGAAGTATGGTGTTGGTGAAGAGTATTGAGTATACCATGGACTACCAAACAACAAACAAATCTGCATTAGAACATTAGAAGGACACTCAGGGCATTTCTCAGTGGAAACTGGTGCCACATTATCTCATATAACTTAGACATGTTGTCAAAAGGGGCAGATCATTGAAAGGAGATAGTATACTCAGAAACGTGGAGGGAGCTTCAAAGAAGAAGACCCTCAATAAGATGGACTAACACAGTAACTCCAAGAACGGACTTATTATGATTGACAGGTGCACTGAGTTAAGTACGACTCACAGTGACGCTATGAACAACATATTTGAACTCTGTCAGATCCTGTGTCATCCTCACTATGTCTGATGTGGTTGAGTCCATTCTTGCAGTCACTGGGTCAGTTCATTTTGTTGAGGGTCTTCCTCTCCCCCACTGTCCCTCTGTCTTCCCAAGAATGATATCCTTTTGCATGGACTAGCCTCTCCTAGCAATCCCCTTTCCATGGGCTAGCCTCTCCCAGCAATGATGTCCCTTTCCATGGACTAACCTCTCCTAGCAACATGCCCAAAGTATGAGGGATGTAGATTTACCATCTTTGTCTCCAAGTAGCACTCTGCTACACTTTCCCCAAGACATACCTGTTTCTTCTTTGGACAATCCATGGGACTTCAGCACATTCAAATTTACCCAGAGTTACTTACGAAGAAAAGTCTGAAGAAAAGTCTGGCAATCTGCTTTGAGAAAATTAGTCCTTAAAAATGATATGGATTTTTTACTTTGGAATACATAAAGTCATTACCTGTCAGAATTGATTCAAAGGCAGCTGTTGGTTGTTTTTAGAGAGGCCAAGGGGAGATGATAAAATGTTCTATACACTTTTGGTGCCCCGTTCTTTAAGTTGCTGGTGCTTTTCACACTTCTAGCTAATTCATCATTTAAATAAAGTTCTGATTAAAGTCTATCCCTTCTTTTATGAGAGCAGAGTCTTCAATTCTTACTTACCCCTCTTCTCCCAGAACTTTCCATAGTTGATATTGAAAAAATTCTGAATACATAAATTAATTAGCAAGCTCATAAAGATAAACATGCCAAGTTACCAGCAGTCGGGGGAGGATCATGAAGGATTATTCTTAGAAATACGTACGTGCTTTAGCCTTTAACAAACTGAGTAAAACAGAAGACAGTTTGCAGCTAAGTGTATATAAAAGTCTAAAATCAGAGATATTTTGTTTGCATGTAAATAAAAATAATTAAATCCATTGCTTTGAGAAGTAGAATTTAGCTTATACCATCTCAGTTTTGGGTTTTCCAGGCTGCAAGTATTTAAAGGAGGAACAAAGTATTGAACATACTACATATGGATGGTCAAAATAACAAAATATTTATCTCAGAGAAAGTGCAATCAGACATCCCCTTAGAAACAAAGATGGTGAAACTTCATGTCATATTCTTGAGGTATGTTATCTCCAGGGCTCAGTCCTTGGAAAAGAGTCGATACTGGGAAAGGTAGAGAGTTAGTGAAAGAGAAGACTCTCAACAAGATAGACTGACATGATGACTATTTAACAATCGACTTGAGTGACTGGGAGGAAGGAGCTCTCATCTGTTGGCTCTCATCCGTTGTTCATGGGTCACTATGAGTCGGAGTGGAGTCAATGGCACCTCACAATTACAATGGTAGTAATATTGCATCATCTGTTTCTAGAAGTCCATTCAAAGGTATCTTTGTAATGATAGCTTTGCATTTTTTCTTGAGACCCTTGAGGCCATGCTATTCTCTATCACAACACCTCAATCCAAAGGCATTTGTTGCTTTTCAGTGTTTCTTACTCATTGTCCAACTTTCAGATGCATAGGAAGCAATTGAAAATGCTACAACTGAGATCCTGTGCACTCTGGTCTTTAGACTGATTTCCTATGGCTGTGTCCTCCACTGCAGATCCTCCTAGTGCCTGGAAGCACCGGTGAGTCCATCTGCAGAGAGCTGTGTTACAACCCAAAGACTGTGGGTCCCTGGTGATTCAGAGCCACCAGGGGCTCTGAGAAAGAAAGATGGATAACCTCCTCTATGAAATGTACAGCCTCCCAACACCCACTGGAAGGTCAGCTGTGAGTGGCTTTGACTTGACAGGAGAGAGAGAGAAGGAGGAGGAGGGAGGGAGAGAGGGAGAGGATGGGAGAGAGGAGGAGGAGAGAGTGAGAGAGGGAGGGGAGAGGGAGAGAAGGAGGGGGAGAGACAGAAAGGAAGAAGGAGTGAGAGAGGTCAGAGGGATAGGGAGAGAGGGAGGGAGAGGGGGAGGGAAAAGGAGAGGGGGGGAAGGGAGGAGGAGGGATGGACCATTTCCTCCTCTGTGATTTACTGTCTCTGAAAACATGCTGAAGGGTCATCTATGGGGTGGGTTCCAACTCTATAATAAACAAGAATGGACCTATTACTGCTAAAAATCTCTACTTGATATTCCACCTTTTATTCCCCTAATAATTTCTCAGTCAATTATGAAGTTTGTATCTGTTAGTTGTTGCTCCAACAATATAAGAATGTCAATGTCTCTCTCCCTCTCCCTCTCCCTCTCTCTCTCCCCCAATCTTACATAGCAGTCATTTTCACTGTATGAAAATGGATATTTCCCCATTTAAGATCATCTCAAATGCTCAATACTCTTCATTTATTTTTTTCATTAATGAATATGAATTCATTCAATTATATTTTCTCACATTGCTCTGTGACTTAGTTGTAGGGGATTACAGATGATGGTGGTCTGAGGAAGGTAGTGAAGGGGATATTTAAAGAGTGAGGAAAGTTTAAGAAGCAAAACTATTTTGTCAGGAAAGAAAACATAGTTTAGCGATACTGACCTGTGGGTTTGGGAGATCAGATTATTGATAGGTACAGATAGATATACATATAATCAGTCATCACAAAGTGAGTGCGTTCTGCCCCATGGACTTCCCGTAACTTAGTGCTCACCACAGTCATGCTGGGAAGCAGTCCCTGAGGGTCTTGGGCAGCCTGGCCCGCTGCTCTGTCTGACCTTAACCACCTTCTCTGTCTCAAGTGTCCCACACTGTCCATCCTTCAGTATCTAACACTTGCTGGGTTGAATTGCAGTGAGGTGAATGCACGCCAAAGCAATTCTTGGGTGAGAAATATCTTTGCAGAAACTTGAGGAGGATTTGAATGGCTGTCAGATACACAGGTGTTTCAATGTCACCGAGCACTAATTGCTTTCCTTCTTTAAGCCCATGGAAGGGTTCTGATAGAAAGATAGCAAGCTTTTAGCTCATTTTATAGTGGAGTACTCGGAGACTTCCAAAAGACTTGAAAACGTGGATCTACTTCTCGTTTTTAGGACCAGAAATGTTAAGTCCTTTATCAAAACTTTAACTAATTAGTAATTCTGCATAAAAGACGTGGGGATCAAGCGGGGAAGCACCTAAAACAGAAACCACCCCCAGCCTCCTCAGGAAGTGCATTTGGTAAGTGAGCCAGAGACTCTGGCAGCTAATTGTTGAGGTTTGAATGCCTACCATGATTCACAGCTCCCTGGAGATTCCGTTCATATTCAATTGGAATAGTTGAAAAGCGATGCGGTTCTTAGCTTGAATTTGAAGCCATCTGTATTGCCTCAGAGGAAACCATACTTCATTAAGTATTCATCCCTTGATAATTACAAGACGGCTTGTAGCTCAGTTCCATCTTCTGAGCTATCTGATCTGTATAAGGACGCAGACAATAGCTAGGAATAATCTTTGGGGTCACTATACACCAATCTCTGTTCTCAATTTTGAATATACTTTCATGTTTTCTTCTCACCGCATTAATCTTTCCACCTAGAGGAAGCACTTAGATGCATCTGCAGTTGAGAGCAAGGAAACTAAGACAGTTGGCAGACTTCAGGTTAGTAACTGCTAAAAGCTTAGAAAGTACTTCCTGCCCCTCTGACAGCTTGTCACGTGGTGATTTGTGTGTTGCTGTGATGTTGGGAGTTTTACCACCAGTATTTCACCACCAGCAGGATTATCCATGGTGGACAGATTTAAGCAGAGTGTTCAGGTTACGAGAAGCAAGGAAAGAAACTGTATAGGAGGCAACTGCCTATTTTCATCCCTCAGAGAAACATTTGGACTTGTGCAAAACCTTTCCATTAAGCCATCTACTACCTAATATGCCAGTGTTCTGTTGAGTACCTGGAAGGTGCCCTAAATTATAAATATGAAAGAAAACTTTAACAGGTATGCTTAAATATATATATGTGTGAACATATACACATGTGTGCATCTATTTCTCCACTATAATTGTAATAAATGTAATTACTTCCTATTCACATACATGTCATAATGATTTCTTACCAGAATTGTAAATACCACAATTATCTGAAGTGGTTTAATAATACAATAAAAAATAAGCTAGAGCCAACAATAACTATCAAGCTTAAAAGGGTCTTGGCTACTTTACGACTCAGCGGGACTCTTGCATTCTCGTATTCAGGTGAGACTGATAATAACAATATTAAAATGTTAGCACCCTCAAACAACAGTATAGTTATTGCTAATTAATAATACCAAAGAAGTATAACTAATTATTTTAATAGGTGGTACTACAGAGATCCAAGAGAGATCAGAGGAAGCAATGGGCAGTAGAAAACTCTGTAAAGGAACAAGGACACCATATCTGCGACGTTACTCAGCCTCCAAGCAAAAATCAGCAGAGAGTACAGGAAAGCTTGATAAAGAGACCATCCATACAGAGTGTGTATTACAATTTGGAAATAAAATCAATAGTTTTTACAGGGATTGCTGCTTTTGCCACAAATAAAATCAGAAAACCATTTTCAAACTCCATTCCTTCTCCTGGACCAGTGAGAGGAAGGATATCATAAAGTAAGTTTGCTTGGAATTGAGTAGATGCTGCTCTGGTGTTTTCGAACATTTTCTCAAATTTCTGCACCTACTATCATGTGGCAGTGAATGAATATTTCCAAGGATATATGATTTTTTTCACTTGTTTTCCTTTTTAAAGCCCCTATCTTCTATGTGAAAATTATCCCTTGGAGCCGTTTCAGTCTGTATGTTTTTGATGCCTAGTGCATTTTTTATTTTATGGAGTTCTTGGCATTTCTAATACCTGTTCTTACCATCAGCCACTGTTTTAGTAAACCGTTTCCCCGTGTGTGGTGTGTTTGTGGCTGTAAGATGCATTTGGGTTGACTCTCATTAATGGCAGTATGTGCGGAGTCGAAGTTCTTCTGAAGATTTTCGGGTTGTGAATTTTCATAAGCAGATAGCCAGACCCATCTTAGGAAGTGCCTCGGGATGGGGGTGGGGGGTTCAAATGAGCCAAACTTGCAGCTGGTCATCACATGCCTGACTAGTGCTGTGGAGGCACTCTTCAGCTGTGTGTGTTGTTAGGTGTCACTGAGTCAGCTGCTACTCAGAGTAAATCTACGTACAGCAGAACTGCACAAAGCCCAATCCCATGCCAGGCTCGTAATCTCTACTGTACAAAAGCTCATTTCGGCCGTCATTGTGCCAATGTCGACCTTGGCGGTCTTGCTCTTTTTCACTGATCTCTACTTCATCAAGCATGATGCTTTTCCTGAGAACCTGTCCCCTCCAGATCACATTTCTAAAGGATGTGACAGGAGGTCTTACCCTGACTTCTAAAGAGCACTGTCCCTAAACAACTTCCAAGGCAGACTTGGTATTGACCTTGTCCCACCACTCACCTTTGTCTTAAGTTGTTAATGTTCAGTGCTTCAAGATCTGTTCTTGAAATGGTTCTAAATTCAGATGAGATCTATTCGAGTCCTATTTTGACACTCATTGACTCGTTTTCATTTTCTCCAGCTTCCACTAGAACTTTCATATTAGTAACCAATGGTCTGTCCCACATTCAGTTCCTGGTGGTGTTTTGGCTGATGTTACTAACCTTTCCATCTTCTCTTTCCATAGATGTGGCTAATTTGATTGCTGTGAAATCCATCACGTGAGGCCCATGTGTAAAGTTACTATCTACAGCTTTGTTGGTTATTTCTTTAAAAAGGCATTTCCAATGCATAAGTCATTGGTCAGACAAAATTCTAACATGTGAACTCTAGCTTGGATTCTTTAACGAAGACTACATTTTCCAACCACCAAACATTCTTCTAAAGATTGATACATAAGTATGTTTAAATAGCTATATAAAAATGTAAGTTATGTTGTTGTTGTTGATTGCTGTCGAGTCAAGCACAACTCATAGCCACCCTATGAACAAAAGACCTGAAGCCTTCTGATAACTATCATTTTTCAAAGTTCATAGAGTTTTCAGAGACATGTAGTTTAGGAAGGGGATACCACTCCTGCTTCCAAAGTAAGTTATAGAAAACACAAAGATATTGTTATAAATATATAAATAGCTATATTTAATTATTGACTATGCCTAGTTAATAACTATTATTATAAATTATTTAAATATGTTAGATACTTTTTTATTGTTAGGTGATGCTCATAGTGACCCTGTTCTGAGTATTAGTCAATAAAAACCAACTGAGATAGTCCATATATTTTAAATTGTCATACAAACATGATAAATTACTGATCACTAGCAGCATATTTAAAGAAAGAAAGTCAAATGTGATCATGCTGAACAGGTAAATTCGAAATTTCAAAGCAAATGGGGATTATAAAAAGGAAACAAACTTAAAAAGCTATTAAGTCCAATATCTGCAATGAAAAGTCTCCCATGTGGGATTAAAAGAACTCTAAATTGGACACAGTAGGAAATAATAGGACAGTGAATTTAAATACAAAGCAATACAAAGAATGCAAGCTGCGGAACAGAGGAAAACAATAACATATATGACAATAAATCAGGCCTCTTTGACTTGCATCCCAGCAAGAGAAGAAAAAATGCAATAAGAAAAAAAAATAAACTTTGATGACTACTTTTTTCAGCTAAGGATTTTTAGGTGGACTCACAGGCAGGGGTAGCTAAAGTGGTTAGAAGGCCATGGAGTAGGCGGTCAATCAACAGAGAAATGAATTCATGGGGTCATCATATCTATGAGGGGAAATGAAGGCATACCCATACTGCTGTTGTTGTTAGGTGCTATCGAGTTGAGTACAACTCATGGTGACACTGTGAATAACAGACTGAACCCTGTCCTATCCTGTGCCATCCTCACACCTTCTAACACGGTAGAACCCATTGCAGCAGCCACTGTACCAATCCACATGGTTAAGGATCTTCCTCTAAGCTAAATAACAATATATCAACTTAGATTCATTGCTGTCAAATCAGAACTGACTTGCAGTTAGCCCCCCAATGGGTTGTTTGTTTTAGTAAGCTTTTATCTTGCACTAGCTTGGTTACAAAGTTCATATACATTGTTTTTCACACTAGCTCATTCCCGGTTCCTTTACTCACTCCTACTCCAATGGGTTTTAAGAGGCTGTAAATCACATAAGAGAAGATGGCTCGTCTTTTTCTTGAGGAATTGCTGACAGATTTGAAGTGCCCACCTTGGCTTAGGAGTACAACTCCTTACCAACTAGATCACTAGGGTTCAACAACATTTCCTGTAAATTAACAGTCCCATGTTTCATAGAACATTATTTCTATTCTAGTCTCCACTGAGTTGCTGGGTTGCCATAACTCGTAGTTGACTTGATGGCACGTAGTAACAACAATCAAACCTCTAGCTTTGAAAGAAAATGATGAACATGTATTTGGACAATGGAGGAAGGGTGATGCTATTTCCAAAGTGGCAAAGAATATGTCTGAATTATATTCGGTGGAAAATAGAACTTACAAGCGATAAATTTGGACAGCTGACCGATTTTACTTTTCTAAGCAACATCTTTTATATGACCATGTGGTTGTTCCTTATTATTTATACTAAAATACAAGAGAAAAGGTTTGGGTTAAAAAATGCAAACAAAACTCCGCAACATGCAAACAAAACAAAGATTTGGAAAGTTCTGTTGAAACTATGGATACATATCCTAGACTAATCTGACATTATGTACATTTGACTTCAGCTCTAAACCTTTTCCCCGATCCCACCATGACTTACACACACTGCCCTCCTTCCTGGTGCCTGAAAACACCTGAGCCAGCCCTGTATCAGGAATATCACGGCGGTTATTTCTATGTCTGGCTTTCTGGCTAAGCCTTTCCCATTTTTCAGAACTCTTATAGGATATTTTCTCAGAGTCCTTTGCGTAGAACAACATGTATAAAAACACAAGAATGCACACATGTCTGTTTCTTCTTCAGAACTTAATGTGTAATCTTCATTTGTTGTGATTTAGTTATTATAACATGTAGAGCTCATGAGAACACAGTGATGTCTGAATTGTTTGCTGTTGTAGTTGCATTGCTTTTAAACATCTTGGGCAAACAGTAAGCAATCAATAAATTTTTGTAAAATGAATAAACAAACAAATGAGAAAAGTAAAAAGAATACAAAGCTAAGCTACCTTTAACCTTATTTCAGCTTCTATCATCTTATGAATGGAGTTGGTGGATGACAGCACAGTAGTTGATATTTCCTAGTCTGACCCTATGGAATGGAGGCTGCAAGCAGAGAGCAGGCTGCCAGTTTGTCATGCCACGCTAAGTTATATATTGACGAAAAGCTATGCTACCAGTATTTCAAATACCAGCCAGGTCACTCATATTACACAGGCACCAGCACACCTTTAGGAGTAAGACAGAATAGGAAGAAGAATTTTGTGATCTAATTCTTAAGAAAAAGCAAGTGAAGCCTTCTTGGGTGGCAGCAGCAGGCTGTTCTAAATAGGGCAGGAAGACAAGTCCCTCAGGTTGGAAGGCACTCAAAGCCTGGCTGAGGATGGGTGCCCTCCTCAAAGCAGAGTTGACTTTAAAGACAAAGACAGAGTAAAGCTTTGAGGACCTTCAGTTGCTAACATAGTACAAGACAAAACGAGAAGCCAGAAATGTCACAGGCAGGCGACAAGAATGGGCTCAAACACACCTACTGTTAGGAGGATGGCACAACACTTTATTTCATCATACAGAAGGCTTCTGTAAGTCTGAGTAAATTTGAAAGGAACTAACAACAGTTAAAGAGATGTTAGTGTAATATTAGTGTTAATTTAATCACTTCCTACTCCGAATGACTGGAATATGACAGTTAACTGAAATCTAAATACATTAGTTTTGATGGGAAAATCAGTGTCACTCAGAAAAAATAAAAGTAAAACCATCTAAGCTGACAGGATTAGTCTTGATCCATCATCATAGTCTGCCATGGACAAGCCCATTTTTGCAGCCATGTGTCAATCCATCTCATCAAAGATTCTTTTTTCTTTCCCTGACTCTCTGCTTTTGCCAGCATGATGTCTTTTTCCAAGGGCAGGCCCCTGCTAACAACATGCTCAAAGTATGTGAGACCAAATTTCACTGTCCTTGCTTATAAGGAACACCCTGGTAATAATTCCTCCAAGACAAATTTAAGCAATTTGACTGTGTGGATCAATAGCAAATTATGACTAACAATAAAAAGAATGGGAGCCCCAGAATACTTAATTGTGCTCATGTGAAACCTATACCTAGAACAAGCGGCTGTTGTGTGAACAGAGCAAGGAACCTACATGATTTATAATTAAGAAAGGTATGCATCGGGGTTGTATTATCTCTCCATACATGCTCAATCTGTATACTGAGCAAATAATTCAAGAAGCTGGACTCTGTGAAGAATAATGTAGCATCAGGCTCTGAGGAAGGCTCATTAATAACCTGCATTGTGCAGATAACAAAATCTTGCTTGCTGAAAGTGAAAAGGACTTGAAGCACTTGCTGCAGAAGATCAAAGATTACAGCCTTAAACATGGATTATATCTCAGTGTCAAGAAAACAAAAATCTCACCATTGGACCAATAGACAATATCATGACAGATAAAGGAAAGATTGCAATTGTCAATGACTTCATTTTACTTTGATTCACATTCAACATCTTTGGTACCAGCAGTCGTGATCAGGAGACATATTGCATTGGCAAAGTCTGCACTCAAGGATTACTCCAAATTACTGAGGATCAATGATATCAGTTTGAAGACTAAGATGTAAAGGATCCAGGCCATGGTCTTTTTAATGAATCTGGGAGCTGGAGAGTGAATAAGAATGACAGAAGAATTGATGTTTTTGAGTTGTGTTGTTGAAGAGCGCTGAAGATCTCATGTGCTTCCAGAAAAATAAACAGATCTACCGTGGGGACAGTACAGTCAGAATGCTCCTTAGAAGCAAGGTTAACGAAGCTTTGTCACACATATTTTGAGTTTGTTGCTAGGAAAGCCTATTCCTTGGAGAAGGGCATCATGCCTGGAAAGGTGGAGAGATGGCCAAAGAGAAGCTCCTCAACCAGATGGGTCTACATGGTAACTGCATCAATTGGCTCAAGTGTGTCAGAGATTGTGAAAATGGCACAGGAGAGGAAAGGGTTCAGATCTGCTGTTCATAGGGTCACATTATGAGTTGAGTTCATCTCCAGGACACCTAACAACATAACGAAGACAGATTTCTCCAAGAGAAAGTACTTTCAATCGTCATTAATATTTTCCCTTGAGTATGGATTTAATTTAATTAGATCTGAAGCCCACTGCAGAGTCGCTTTTCTGTTCTCTCTCACTGAGCCACCACTCACCTGTTAGCTTTTTGTACGTGGTTCTATTTTATTCTAATAGCGATTACAAATTAAAGAGGAATGATATCACATTAACCATCAAAAATGGCATTTCACGATCTCTCCTTCAGGGTGGTGCTGTCAGTGAAAAGAAAATATCCACATATATACAAGGACGGCTACCAATGTCACTGTTATTGAAATGTACTCACCAACCACTCAAATCAAAGAGGAAGAAAGTGAGGATTTCTTCCAAATTCTTCAGTCTGAAATTGATCAAACATGCAATTAAAATGCATTAAAAGAATTAGTGTTTGGAATGCAAAAGTTGGAAACCAAGGAGGAGTAGAGGTTAGTGTAGAAATGAGACCAAAGATTGAATGATAGAATTTGTGCAATCACTTATTACTTGTAAATACCTTTTTAAAAAATAAACACATAAAAAGCTCTGATGGCCTAGGGAAGAAGACGTTTCACTATCAACCCAGAGGCAGGTGGTTTGAATCCAATAACTGCTCCGACGATGGGCAGCCTCCTTTGTGGTTCACATAGTCTCTGAAAATCTACAGAAAGCATCGCTTCTGACTAGAAGAAGACAATAATGAATTGAGTTGAAACGGTAATTCTAAATAAGACCTTTACTTGACTGATTAAGGAAATCAATTTGAGGGCTAAATTTGTCTAAGCTCTCCTTTTAATTTCTGTACAGGGGATATTGCTTGGCTTAAAATCAGAAAAGGTGTGGCACAGGGTTGCATCATTTCTCCACACCAATGTGTATGCTGAGCAAATGATTTAAGAATTACTTTGAGTATGAAGAAGAATATGGCATACAAGGGACACTTGATCTGTTTTATTATTTCCAGAGCTGACAAAACTAGGGGAAATTATGGTATAAGAAACAAAAGGCCCCAAATTCTGGGTTTCCACACAAAATTGCATGTATAACTAACTTATCTTCTGTCTTATTGGCTCACCAGTCTTTATCAGTAGCTCTGTAGCCATAGCAACAACTATTCCATAGCATCTTTTGAACTGGTGTAATACCTGAGCCCGCACTTTACCTTCCTATACTATTTCTGGGACAGAAGAGCAGAAGCCTGGGCATGCACATTTTTATCTTTGCTGTGTTGCCTCTTATCTGGGCTCTGCAGGTAATTTCTGGGATGCTTGGGCTGCTCTTATCACCACTTCTTTGTCAGCCTGTATTCCTATCAGTCTGGATGTCTATTCATTCTGGAATTAAGCCATCATTGCCTCTTCTGCCCTGCATACCCCAACTTTTCTGCCTGATCCCAGCTATTAAGCACATTAACTATCAATGATATCAGATATCCCCAAAGTACTTGTATCAGCATATTGATAACATATTTTTAAATCACCTTCTTTCTTCCTCAACATATTGAACTGAACATTCTTTTATCTAAGTACTTTGTTATTGCCTCAATTTCACAGGAGGAGAGAAGAAGCCAGTTGGAAAACAACTTGATCAAACACATGGTGAATTTTATCCAATATAAAACTGTCATTAAAAATATGTTGTTGTTGTTGTTGTTCTTGTTGATTGCCGTTGAGTTGAGCATGACTCATAGAGACCCAATGAATGAGAGACCTGAAGCCTTTCAATAACTATCATCTCTCAAAGTTTGTAGAGTTCCGAGGCATGTTGTTTAGGAAGTAGATGCTTCTCCTCCTTCCAAAAAATATGTACCTCCGTAAATTTGTGATGGTCTAGTGGTGTTTTAGTTAACCATCCATTTGCTAACATATAGTTCTGTGATTCAAACATACCAGCCAATCTGTAGAATTATGTGGCAGTCTACTTCTGTATTTACAGACTTGGAAATCTATGGGATTGTTCTCATCTATCCCACGATGACTGTTGGGAGTCAGAATTGATGGGATGACAGTAGAGTCTTGGGAGACAAATTTGTCTAGATTCTCCTCATACAGTCACATATTGAATCTATATTCACTCACTTTTGAGTGGGATAGTCTAGTCATTGGGGGGCAGATTTAAATGTTAGAAATTTTAAACATTGGCCTAACAACCATTGCCCAGTATAAGATCAATACCATTGTTGTTGTTGGGTGCCATAAGGTTGAGTACAAGTCATAGGAAACCTGTGACCAACAGATCTGAATCCTGTCCGCTCCTGTGCCATCCTCATCATGTTTGACACATGCGAGCCCATGTCAGTCCACCTCATTGGCGGGTCTTTCTCTTTCTCTCTCTTGTTGACCTACATTTCTAGGCACCATATCCATTTCCAAAGAACAGTCTCTCCTAGAAACATGTCAGAAGTACAAAAATGATGCTTCACCATCCTAGCTTCCAAGGAGCACTCTGGTTGTACTTTTTCTAAGACCTATCTCTCTGTTCTTTTAGAAATCCATGGGATATTCAGTGTGCTCTTTTCCGATACCACAACTCAAAGACATCAATCTTCTTCTGTCTTGCATATTCATTGCCCAGGTCCATATACCTGGTAAGTAACTGAAAAGACCATGGCCTGAATCAGGTACACCTTCGTCTTCAGTGACATTGTTTTTCTCAGTAATTTGGAGAGGTCTGTGATAGCAGACTTGCCCACAGCAGTATGCCTCCTGATCTCTTGACTGCTGCTACCAAGGGTGTTTATTGTGGATCCAAGCAAGATGAAATAATTGACAATTTCAATCATTCCTCCGTCTATCTGTGATGCTGCCTACTGGCCCTGTGGTAAGGACCTTTGTGTTCTTGATGTTGAGATTTAATCCATACTGAAGGCTGTAGTCTCAGATTTTCTACAGCAAGAATTTCAAGTCTCCTCACTTTCAGCCAGCAAAGTTGTATCTTCTGCATAACACAGGTTGTTGATTATCTTTCTCTGATCCTTATGCCACTTTTGTCTTCATAGAGTCTAGCTTCATGACTTAAGTATTCAGCATACAGGTTAAATAAGTATGGGAAAGGATACATCCCTGATTTACATCCTTCCTCATTTTAAATCACACAATGTTGTCTTGTTGTTAAGACAATTGCTTCTTTATCTAGGAATAGATTTTGGACATTGTTAGGAGCTGTTAAATCAACTCTGACTCCTAGTGACCCTATGACAAGACAGCAAAAGCATGCCTGATCCTGTGCCGTTCTCACAATCTTGCCTGTGCTTAATTCTTTTGTTCCATCACTATGTCAGTCCACCATAATGGATAGTTAGTACAGTATCCTCATTCTGAGTCTTACCATATCGGTAAATTAAGGTCCTTCATTAACTGAAAGCATTAGTCCATCCAAATCATTCAGATATATTCTACTTTGAAGAGACACTTTTCCCCCAGTAGTATTTTCAGTGCCTTTTATCCTGTCAACCTCTACACTGTTATTTTTTGTTGCTGTTGTTGTTGGGTAACCTCTAGTTTGGACTAATCCGTAGCTTAGTCACTAGGGAGTTTTCTGAGGTAGAAACTATCACAGGAGGTTATTGTCCAGCTTTCTCTCATGAAACACTTGATGGGTTCAGACCATGTGCCTTTGGATTAAGAGTTCAACTTCTCACCACTAAGC
The DNA here is from genome assembly GCF_000299155.1 of Elephantulus edwardii. NCBI lineage: Eukaryota > Metazoa > Chordata > Mammalia > Macroscelidea > Macroscelididae > Elephantulus > Elephantulus edwardii. The sequence continues at coordinate 5,087,930 of NW_006399753.1, read as the reverse complement.
CACCCAAGCTCCCTACATATATATTAAAGACTCAAAAATGTGATTTTAAACAAAAAAAGTAAAACAAGAAGAAATAAAATCACACATAGAGTACATTTTACTTCCCAAATCACAGAGTATCTGTTTTGGTAACCATTAAACTAAGAGAGATATGTTACCATTTTTAAAATATAGAGATCCAGAAAGGTAAATGGCTTTTTCAAGGTCACATTTTAAAATAAAGACTAAGGTACTACCTGAATACACTATTTCTAACTCTTAGTTAAATATTTTCTCTACTTCCCATGGCAGCCTTGCAAATATTTAAAAATAATTAACATTCTGATGGTCTTCTCTGTTCCAAACTAAAATCCTTTGTTTGATGCTTGGAGGAAATCTGCATAATTCAAGTTGTGTCTATCTCAAACTCAAGAATTAATTTGTTTCTGTCTTTGTGTTCTACTTTGATTTTGAAATTTAGTTTGTGGTAGACTGTGAAAGGCAAATCTGAAGAGAATAGCTAGTGCAGTAAGAAGTGTGGAATCTGTTGTATGAAAAGGAGTGTAAAATCTTGTACTGTTTTATCTGGTAAAGTATGACATCTTTCTCCAAGTATTTGAACAATTGTAGAAAATTCAATATATTTTCCATAGCTCTCAATGACAAGCAAATGCAAGTGAAGGTTTCAGTTGACACTAAGCAAACAAGCAAACTAAACACTCACTGTGTTAAGATGATTCCAACCCACAATGATCCCAAGAGACAGAGTACAGTACCCTCTAGTGTTGAATATTTCCTTCATATCTTCCAGCTTGAGATATAACTACCACAGTCTTCCCTTTTGGCTTTCCAAACTCCAGGTCTTTGCACATTTCATCATAATATTTTACATTGTCTTCTCTATTTGCCCTTGAAATTCTTTGCTTACTTCTTTACTTCATCATTTCCTCCAGTTATTTTTCCTTGGAGAGCAAGTTTCAGGCTCTCATCTTACATCCACTTTGATCTTTTTTTTTTCTTCTCTTTTTAATGACTGTTTGCTTTGTGTATGATGTACTTGATATCATTCAAGAATGCATTAAATATATTGTTGAAACGGTCTCTAAGTGAACACATGGCATGACTTTAGTATTTTTCACCTTCGACTTGAACTTGCATAATGTGAAAGCAGTAGTCTGTTCCACAGTAGGCCTGTGGTCTTGTTCTGAATGCTGAAAATGAATTTCTCTACTATCTATGTCCACAGATGTTGCCAACCTGATTTATGTGTATTATATCTGCTAAATCCACTTGTTCTTGTTATTGTTGATTGCCTTTGAGTCTAGTATGACTCATAGTGACCCTATGAACAAAAGGCCTGAAGTCCCTCTACAACTATCAACATTTATCAAAATAAGCACCTGGTTTGAATCTACCAGATGCCCCACTGGAGAAGGAGAGGCAATCTCCTCCTATGCCAGTTGGATCTGATTTGATAGTACATGAAAAGAAGTCCACATACATGTTTTTATCATCTTTCACACTCTTGAGGTGACAGCTCTAGCTCATTGTGACACAGAATGAAACTTTCATGTGCCGTATTCACATCACTGCAGCCACTGTGTCAACCCATCCTGTTCAGAGTCTTCTTTTTAGATGCTCACAGCACAGTTCTTAGGTGGTTGTGCTCCTAACCAAAAGGTGGTGGTGCCTTTCTGGCAGATGAAATTCACCTGACGCTATACGAGAGAAAGATGGTGTAAAAGAGGCAAATGCCACATCAAGAAGGCCAAGTCTGGCTTATCTCCACTAAGGAGAACTGTCCCCATCAATAGCATCTGCTATATAAAACTGATTCCCTTGGTAAGTCACCCCTATGCTGCTGCACCTACTTCCATTAATCATTGAGCTCTATATTAATTGCAAAAGTGGTGGAATTTATTAGGGAAGCAGGTTGTCAAGGACATGGAAAAGCAAAAGATATCACATAGTGAGAGTTCAGGTTCAGTCCAGCAATACAAATAAACATCTCTGATTTTCTTCAACAACCCAGCAAGTCTTGTCTCATAGCATTCCTTCAATGATCCAGAAGCAAAATCTTTAACTCTGGCTGTGACTACAGGGCTCTATCAGGTTATGTCTTGCATCTTTCCACAGCTGGCCAGCTCACCCCTTATGGTGGCCTCACAGTGGAGGAAGATGTAAAAGACACAGATCAATGAGTGAATATGTAACTACAGTTGAGGCATCTGGTGACCATATCCCCAGAGGGGGCTAAGGCAATGGATATAAAGTTCTTACATCACAGATGGGCACCATTTCCTATCTCTTCCTGTGTCATTTATTGTTGTGTTGTTGTGTACCATCAAATCAGAACCAACTCATAGCTGACCCTCCACTAGATTTCCAGAGGCAAAAGCACATGAAGGAGATTGACAATCCTTTTCCCATGGAGCAGCTAGTGGATTAGAACTGTGTGCCTTCAGGATTGTAGCACAGATATTTACCACTAGGCCACCAGAGCTCCCTATGTCATTTACAGTAGGCCAAAACTCCTTTAAGGATCAGCTATGAGTCAGTTCTGACTTGATAGTAATGATTGAGAATACTTCTCTAAAGGAATTCTTGTGCAATGGTAAAATGTTGCATTGCTAATCAAAAGGCTAATAGCTTGAATCCACTAGCCACTTCGGAGAAGAAAGATGAGCAGTCTCTTCTCATTAAGATTTATAGCCTTGGAAACTTGATGAAGATTTATCATGAATTGACATTGAACTAGTCGGTTTAGATTTTACTGAAGAGGATGTCTTTCTCCAGGATTGACTCCTCCTACATGCATGCTTAATATATTGTTGTTGTTGTTGTTGTTGTTGTTAAGTGCCATCTAGTCATAAACAACTCCTAGCAACTGTATGAACAAAAGACCTGAACACTTATATAGCTTTCATAGTTTTTCTAAGTTTATAGAGTTTCTGGAGACAAGCTATTTCAAAAGTGGATGTCAATCCTGCCTCCAAGTCTGTTTTAATCTGGGAACTCCACCAAACACTGTTTGCCATGGGTAACCATTAAGGCATTTGACACATCAGTGTCACACAACAAGCTATCTCTATATGGCAAGCGGACACATCAGAAAAGTTTTTCCAGAGTTATGTCCCCATGTCCATCTTAGTCTTAATGCTCCTCTAAAAACTATCCTCCCTGGGTACCCTGCTAAGTGTTTGAAATGCCAGTGACATAGTTTCCCATACAAGAGCAACATGCAAGCCACCACAGAAAAATTATCTGACAGGTGCTAGGTACATGCTACAACAAGATAGAGAAGTGCTCACTGATTTCCTGAGGGAGATACCTGCTTGTTCATTTCTAAAGTCATAGAATGAGGGTCTCCAGTTTCCATTCAAGAATCTTCTCACTGAACTACTGAGCATTCACTGTTAAACTATAACATCTACAGTGTACATGAGGTACTAAAATAGTGTTTTTTCCTTCAAAGAATGGGTTCAGGGGTTTTCCAAGTCCAAGCAATTAACAGGAAATGAGGAGTCCTGCCACAGGACAGTACAGGGCTCAGATGCTGGCATCCAAAGCTGCCAAGTTAAATACCTTCACTTTGCATTCAGAGAGGTCCTGGTTCTGATAATTTCTTCTTTCCTTTTGACATCTGCCTCTGTTCTCAGAAAAGTGTTCTGCAGAGCACACCAGCTGGTTTCTCAGATGGGATGTGGCACAACTCAGGTGGCGTGGTTCAACACAAACAATAAATAAATGAAGCAATAAACAAGCAGCAAGCTGCCCATCTTCCCTGAGAACCCCATCATCAGGGCTCCTCTCTCCCTGCTTCTCACTGACAACTGATTTCCATGTCCCACAGGCTGCCACCACATGGTGATGTGAAATAGTTAAATAAACGGATGGGGTACCTCCTTTCAATTCTGACTGGTATAATGGCTGGGTGTTTCAATACATTAGGGAAATTGCCCATACTCCGCCTGTCCTAGGTGACAAATCATGCATAATTCATGAGTTTTCAGAGGCAATTGCAACACACATTATTGTTTGAATGTTAGATTTTACAGTGACATCCGAGGACTGATAAAAGACTCTGTGAAAGGTACTTGTCACAGAGACTTGTACATAGCCAAGAGTCATCACCATTGGCCAAGAATATTGATCCCTCTTCATGCCAGCCCCTAGTACAGCAAAACGACAGTGCACTCCAATTGTAGGAGATCTGGTGTGAGAAGTTCCCCTTTCATCCAAAACTGTGTTGGGCGGGGAGTTGGTGGGAATTTACCAGTTTAACATAGGGAGTGTGCGAACACAGTGGAGAGAGCCTTCCTGTCCCCTGGTTTCAGGGACCATAAATCCTTACAGGACACTGCCCATATTTCTCTGGTAAGTGGCTGATGTCTAGTGGATTCAAACTACGAACACTTCATTAACAGCCTAATCCATGATGCACTCTGTAATGAGGGCTCCTTCAAGATTATCTTAAAATTAAAAATCTGTTTTCTCTTGAAATCAACTTGACTTCATCCCTC